>NW_026068018.1:5120764-5131463 GCF_014885135.2 Alexandromys fortis
TTAGTAATGTGGCAGGATACAAGATCAACTCCAAAAAATCAGTCGCCCTCCTATACACAAAGGATATGGAAGCAGAGAGGGAAATCAGAGAAACATCACCTTTCACGATAGCCACAAACAGCATAAAATATCTTGGAGTAACTCTAACCAAGGAAGTGAAAGATCTATTTGACAAGAACTTTAAGTCATTGAAGAAAGAAATTGAAGAGGATACCCGAAAATGGAAGGATCTTCCTTGCTCTTGGATTGGGAGGATCAACATAGTCAGCCCAAAGAGCAAGCAGGGTTCCCTGCCCTGTGAGGCAGTTTGGTTGCTCACCTTACTAGAACAAAATCCTTTTAACCAAAATTTTAGTTTTTCTTTTGTTTTTGACAAGACTCTGTTGTGTAAAGGATTCTTTACATGAGCTGACATATAATCAAATTTTGATTATTTTTTAATAATATTTAATAATATTTTTTAATTTTAATAATATATTTAATATTGTAATTGGCATTACAATAAAGCACTATCTTGTCTTTGTGTTAGCTCTCACTTCTTCACATCAGATTCTTCCTAGATTTATATAGACTTGCTTAAGAAAAGAACATTTGACTTAAATTTTATATCAGTTTTTATTATCTGAACCTACTCTAGATGGTGACAGTCCTTTGCCTTAGCAGCACACAGCCTGGCCTTTTAGTTCTTAAACTCTGTTTCTTGTGACTATAATAAATATTTATTTTTCTTACTCGACAAACAAATTATGTCACCATTAAATTAAAATATAAAGCAATAACAACAAGCTACTAACTGCAAGAATATTATCAAGTGTTTTAGTACTAAGAATTATAATATGAATAACACATTTCACCAAGAAGTCTTAAGTGAAATTACAAAACACAGAGTTTACCCAATTTAATATGGTTTGATCCTAAGTTTTACTTATTGTGGTTTGGCAGAATTATTAATTCAGTAAATAAAAGAACTTTGAAATTTTCTTGTGAATGTAACTAGTCTCACCTCCCAGGGCAGAAAAATA
Organism: Alexandromys fortis; assembly: GCF_014885135.2. NCBI lineage: Eukaryota > Metazoa > Chordata > Mammalia > Rodentia > Cricetidae > Alexandromys > Alexandromys fortis. Next base: position 5,121,787 of record NW_026068018.1, read on the forward strand.
TATGATAGCCAAAGGTATGTTACTGATATTGCAGCAATAGTATCAGCTGCAGCAGCAAGGTAGAACTCCTGTTTAGTAAAAATCTCAGGACAGCACCAGCTAATATTCTACTTTGTGTTGTGTTGCTAAAGATTTGTTTCACAACATTAAATTCATGTCATGAAGACAAAAGCTTATCTGGGTTAATAAACATTGATGTTGAACTAGATTAAAATGTAGCTACATTAGTGCAAAATGTGCGAGTTATAGAGAAAACAATGAAGAGAGTTAAATGTCCATCTTTTAATACAGGTAATAGAAAGTAGGAAAGATCTTAAATGAATTAAGAATCACATCAGGAAACTGGAGAGATAAGAAAAGGAGAGTATTTTAAGTATAAAGCAAAGACACCTACAGAAACTTAAAAAAGTAGGTATCAGTGGTAATAAAATCAAGAAAAAAATAGAAGAAATTCAAACAAAGGAGCACAAAGTTGTTAGAAGACTAATCTAAAGAGAAGATTAAAAATTAACTTTGTGAAAAGTCAATGAATTAGCCAAACTCTATCAACTACAAAACCATCGAAGCTCCAAAAATATAAATAATAACAAATATTTAAGAGGAAAAAAACATAAAAATAAAAGAAAGCAGAGATCATAGATACTTTTATTGATGAATTTCAACAAACATTTGAGAACTATAAAATACACAATAAAGTGAAAACTTAAAGGTAAGAAATCATCAAAACCAGATGAAGGCTTTGCAGCATCAGATATTAATAGATTGTTATCTAGTTACAAAATTGTGTCACAAAATATTTGCATACATAAGAATAATGTGCTCAACATTCTAACTATGGAAAGTCAATGAATTAGACAAACTATATCAACTACAAAAGCTATTAAAACTTCAATAAAATAAATAATAACAAAATTAATACAAGAAAAGAGAAAACAATAAAAGAAAACAGATTACATAGATACTTTTATAAATATCTAGTTGCAAAATTGTGCTGCAAAATATTTGCATACATAAGAATAATGCACACAAGAATATACTCTACATCAAAATGACACAGAGACTACAAATGTGGTTCCCAATTGCAGACAAGTAGGAGTCACTGCTGAGTAGATACAGAATGTATTCATAGTTTTCATCCTTTAAAATGTCTTTCAAAGTTGCATTTTTTGAAATTCATTCTTTGAAAATATACATTGTTCATATCTACTCCTACCCCTACTTCCAATTTACTCCCCTATATATCTTCTACCCAACATGTTTTTTTCCTTTAAAAAATACTTTACTGAGTCTGATTAGTGTTGCTCATGTGTACATTGATTTGTTGGGTCATCCACCGGAACACGGAAATTTACATCATTTAAAGATAGAATTTATTTTGTAATTTATTTTTTTATTTCTAAAGATATGTTCTTGAAATTGTATGTGTGTACATATGTGTGTTTATTTGACCCATATGTGTGAGTCAACAGAAGTCAGAAAAGTACCTCAGATTCCCTGGAGTTAGAATTACAGGCAGTTGTGAACTCCAATGTAGGAGCAGGAACCAAATGCAGATCCTCTGCAAAAGTAGTCAACACTATCAGTAACTTAATTGTCTCTACAGACATTGTCTTTGTGGTGGTTGATATTTGTTTGTTCTGTTTTTAATTATGTGCCTGTGTGTAGGATGTGCACCCAGGTGTGGAATTTCTTGACAAAACCACAAAATAAGTGTCTGATCTCCTGGAACTGGAGTTAAGGGTGGTGGTGAACTTCCAGATACAGGTTCTGGAACACGAACTGGATCTTCTTCAGAAACAGTATGCATTATTAATCACTGTAATACCAAAAGGTTAAAAGATTTTAAGAAGAAAAAAATGCCTGATATTTATGATACAATAAAGACAAGCGTAACACTGCAGAACTCTTTGTTTAAAATATTCAAGAAGATAAGTTCACATAGAAAAAGACATAAGATTATAGATATACAGAGAAGCATATGCTACTTGTGACATAATCAAGTTGGATATATTCCAAGTATGAAAGCTTAGTTCAAAATTGGAAACTTACTGCTTCTGTTCCTATTTTTATCACTTTAATTCCCTCTCTTGTCTTACTCGTTTAGCTAGTGCTACAAGTACTCTATTGAAAATTAGTGCGCATAGCTGATAGCCCCACTTTGTTCCTGATTTTAATGAGCTTTTCTCCATTAAAGATTTTGTTTGTGGGGTTGACATACATAACCTGTATTTTACTGAGGTATGCTGCCTAGAGTCCTGCTATCTCTTGGACTCATGAAGGCTTGTGAGATTTTATGAGCTTTTCTGCATCCATTGATACGACTATGTAACTTTTGTCATTAAGTCAATTTTTATGATTTACTACATACATTAACTTACATATAATTGTAACCTTCCTACAACTCAGACATAAAAGCAACTTGATGGTGATGGATGACATTTTTGACTTCAGCTCCAAGTATTTAATTGAGCATTATTGCATCTATGTTCATTAAGCTTATTGGTCTTTTAATTTTATATTTTCTTTATATTTATGTGTGCTATTAGAAGAACTTTCGCTTCATAGAAGGATTTTGGAATGTTTTCTCTATTTCTACTTTTACCCACAAAAGCATGACTTTATTTTGATGGTTTCTATTCAAATCTACGTGTCTTCTTAGGAAACATCACAGTGTACGTTATTTTACATTTACAACACACTTTGAAATCTGAGGATATAAAATATGTATTCTTGTCTTATTGTTTATGATTTGGTTGGCCATTTTAATAGTGTTTTAATAGTGTTTGCTTTTAATTCTGTGTGAATTTCAAGATTATTTCTTTTATAATTTGAAATGAATAAATTGGCTGTATCCTCAGGACAATTTTTACTTTTTAAAATTATGATACAGTTATATAATTTTCCTGCTCCTTTTCGAATTCTACATAAAATTCATGGCCTCTTATATTTTAATATAATTTATACGTGCACACACACAACAAAGACTTTTACAAACAAGAAGTAGAAAGGCCCTCATTAGGCACTGTTCAATCAGGACATTGGACATTTCAACCTGGTAAATTGTGAGAAATACATATGTACTATTTGAAATACAAGGTTTACACTATTTTGTTTTATCTGCCCAAACAGAATAGGCTGAAACATCAACATTATCTTTCCACTTGTGTTGAAATTTACTACGAAGTTCTCTCTAGTTCACTAACAAGAAAACACGAGTAAGAGTGCACAGACAGGTATGGAAGACACAGAAACTCTTCTTAGATGACTAATTTGGGACTCTGTGTACATATACCCAAGTCAACATAAAAATCTTCTTGAAACAATAACTTCAAAACCAAAGTTTATAATAAGAGCACTGGAAAGATGACTCAGATTTAATAGCGTTTGCTGTCCTTCCAAAGGATATCAGTTCAGTTCCTAACATCCCTAAATAGCTGCACACCCCTGACTTTAATAACTACAACTATAAAACGTTATGCTTCTGTCTGGTATCCTTGGATATTTGCACAAACAGGGCATATAAGCACACACATACATACATAAACATCAGTAAAAGCATAATAAACTAAAGGCCTAAAAACATCTCAATAAGACCCTAGGTTCTAAAACTAGTAAACAATACATATATGCTCTTTTATAAAACAGCAGTGATACACTGAATTTGAGATTTATTGAAATAGTGTATATGATAGACAAGAAAGGAGAATGGTGGTTAGGAGTTAAAGGTAGAGCATGAAAATTAAGGAGGGATGAACAGAAATATTAAGGTTAAGTCAAAAAGACAGCACAGCAAGGTAACATGCTGCTGGTAAGTAAAGCTGGAAACTTTCAACAGAAAAATTAGATGTGCAGTCAAGATATACAAGAATAAAATAATTCTCCTTCACTTTCATAAGTGAATAACAGACTATGCCGGAGAAAATTGACTAAGATTACCAATTATAAGAAATGTTTCAAATAATCAGAAATTAATATTCTATTCAGCAGTGAGGATGAAGGACATAGTATAGAAAAGCAGAAAACAAACTTCCAGGGTTGAGCATGAAAAATATTGTCTTATCAAGATCTCAAGGACATGGCTTACTTTATTAAATCATGCCGATATTGTTCTCTCATCCTGAGTTACCTGAAGGAACAAAAACTGTGTGGTCTACAGTCTAAGAGCTCAAAATTATTCTCTAAATCAGGAGGAAAGAAAGTACATTTCAAGTGAGTAGCATTATCTCTGGAATAAAAAAATAATCTAAAAATAATGCTTATTTTAATTAATTAATTTATATATTTATTTCTGGCTTTGAAATTAAACAGAGGACCTCAACAACAGTAGATAAGCATTCTATCACAACATTTTTAATGTCAGTGTTTCAAATTTAAGAGATTAATTTTTATTTTTACTTTTAGACCAATATAGTTGCAAAAATTTCAGCACAATTCATTATATATATATATATATAAAACATAGGCACTGACTATGCACATTGACTCTCTTAATTAACATATAATAAAATATGATTGATTAAAAATCATATCAAATATTATTTTATAGCAGCATAAAATTATTTATAGTAGCCAATGCTTTCAATATGTACTTCAATATGTACAATATAAAATTTATTTTATATAAATTTGGTTAAAAATATGTTTCTGATAAGTTTTGTTAAAATATCTGAACCAATATATCTAATATTATTATTCATAGTGAATATGTTAACTACTATTTTAAAAGATCCCATTTTTGTATTGAAAGTCATAATTTCCTAATTTAACTTTTCATATCAACATTAGCTCCCAATAGTTTATTCAATTTTTTCATAATGAATAATAATAATATGATATAGAAGTAAACTAGAAGATTTGTTCTTGGAGCAATAGAAATAAATCCTGTTCTAAATAGACTAATCTATATTGAAAGGCATGCTTTTTAAATTGGTACAAGAATTGCCAAGGTTATTTTCTCAAGAGGAGGCAAATGCTTTTATCTTTCTGGTTAGGACTTGATATTTTCACAGAGGGCTATTGTAATGATCACAGGCGATGTGTCACCGGGTTCTTGTATGTTCTGAATTGATGAGAGAGATGTACTCGTCAAACTTCATGCAGATACTCTGCAGATGCCTGTGAGGCATTACTTCTGCTGGAAGTTCAGCAGACAGAGGCTGTTTCATAAATTCTTCCCTACTAGTCCAAATGCTGTCCTACTGATGCCATCTGGACACCTGATGGAATCAAGTTTAGCTCCTCTGTTAGGAGCCAATGTTGAGCCAGTGAATAGAAGTGACTTGGACAGAAGTGGTTAATCAGCATGCTGGTAGACTGGTTATATTTCAGTCTCATGATTTGACAAGACAGGAGTTTAGTAACGTAGATGATTTTAATAATAACTCATTTTAAAACTCTTGGAAAGTAAAATAAGTATTTTAAACTTTTCCATTTGCCTAATAAACAGTCATACTAACAATTACCTTTCTTGATCTACATAAATGGTAGTCCTATATAATTTCATCAATTTAAATCCACAGGCATAGGGTCATTTGTGCAATCATTCAGTCTTTGTTTCCTTGGTAACCGACTACTCAAAAGATGAAAAATGGCCACCCACTTTCTTTGCCTCTGTTATTTGATCCTGCAGCAATCCATGTAATTTATATGTTTTTCCCTTTTATTATTGCTCATATTCAGCTGCAGTTTTAAGATAGTTTTAGAATCTGATTTTCATTTAATATTTCATACAATCTTAACATAGAAATGCTAGTGACATTCACATGGTAAAATTCTTTATTGGTTTAATTCATATTGAAATTTTAAATTCCATTATAGCAGAAATTCACAATACTATCATATAATTTATGAAAATTACTAGGTAATAAAATTATATCTAGAGAGGTGGGTATGGAAAGTTATTTTAAAAAGTGTATTATAATATTGATTTTTATATGAAATAATGATTTGAAATATGTAATTGAACAAACATTGTTAGAGTGAAAATTATAATTGATTTTATATAAAGTTAATGTATACCCAAATGTCTATGCCATTGCCTTTGATCATGAATACAGTATGACCTCAATCTAAACTTTTGCTACATTTCTAGAGTTCATATTGCTAGTGTATTTTTGCCATAAAGATCAATTTGTACACAATTAAACTGTTGGTAACTATTATGTATAAAGCATAATTGGACTTTTTTCTGTAAATTCCTTTTGCATTTCCACTAACATCTTTCTCTGGCATGTACAAGTTTCATACTTGTTGAAATTGTTCATCATTTTCAAAGTATAGTAAAGTGCAGTGTGATTTTGTACATTATGAAGTTTGAAGGCCAGTCAATAGTGAGATATAACAGCAGTCCTGTCTCTGGAGCTGGGACAAACCAGAAACTGCACTGGAGGATAAGGTTTGATTTCTAGCTAACTGGTGGCAAGTGAAGCTTAGAGATATTATCTCTCATTCTAATGTAATCTTTTAAATTTTGCCTTCATATAGGCTCTGAGTAATTATTTGAAATGCATAAACCTTTTAGTATAAAACATAACTGTATTTCATAAAATAGGTTAATTATAGACCAGATACTTCAGCTACTCATCATTTGATCACATATTGCATATATAATTATTGACAATAGGCATTCCCCACAGTTAGTATTTTATACACATAATGTATTAAGTGTACATCCACTCACAGAAAGACATATAGTAGCCTTTCAGTCTGTCCTATCCATGGATGTATAAAATTAAAAAAAAATAAAGTTTACATTTCTTATTTGCAATTAAAATGATTGATGAAAAATAATAAATTAGTAATGTAAGCTTAATAATAATCAAGAGGGTAATTCTTAGTCCATTGTAAAAACATTCCAGCTATAATAATATTTATCAATATACTCACAAATCTGTTTTACAAATATTTACTAATTTTCTACTCTTATAAATAATGTCTCTACAAATGTGTTCTAAGGGGGAAATATATTTTTTGGGTATTTTAATCTATAAAATAAAATGATTCCTCTTTAAAGAAATGTTATCAAAGCAAATAAGAAAATTGTACCTTTTTATTCAGTGTTCACAGAATACAGTTCCATATGTTTTTCTTCTCTGTTTTTTTTATTATTTATTAAAGATTTCTGCCTCCTCCCTGCCACCACCTCCCATTTCCCTCCCCCTCTGCCGATCAAGTCCCCCTCCCTCATCAGCCCAAATGGCAATCAGTGTTCCCTGCCCTGTGGGAAGCACAAGGACCACCCACCTCCATCCAGGTCTAGTATGGTGAGAATCCAAACTGCCAAGGCTCCCACAAAGTTAGTAGGTGCAGTAGGATCAAAAACCCATTGCCATTGTTCCTGAGTTCTCAGTAGTCCTCATTGTCCACTATGTTCAGCAAGTCGAGTTTTATCCCATGCTTTTTCAGACCCGGGCCAGCTGGCCTTGGTGAGTTCCAGATAGAACATCCCCATTGTCTCAGTGTGTGGGTGCACCCCTCGCGGTCCTGAGTTCCTTGCTTGTGCTCTCGCTCCATCTGCTCCTGATTTGGACCTTGAGATTTCAGTCCGGTGCTCCAATGTGGGTCTCTGTCTCTGTCTCCTTTCATCGCATGATGAAGGTTAATATTCAGGAGGATGCCTATATGTTTTTCTTTGGGTTCTCCTTCTTATTTAGCTTCTCTAAGAACCCGAATTATAGGCTCAATGTCCTTTATTTATGGCTAGAAACCAAATATGAGTGAGTACATCCCATGATCCTCTTTTTGGGTCTGGCTTACCTCACTCAGGATAGTGTTTTCTATTTCCATCCATTTGTATGCAAACTTCAAGAAGTCGTTTTTTACTGCTGAGTAGTACTCTAGTATGTATATATTCCATACTTTCTTCATCCATTCTTCCATTGAAGGGCATCTAGGTTGTTTCCAGGTTCTGGCTATTACAAACAATGCTGCTATGAACATAGTTGAGCGTATACTTTTGTTGTATGATAGGGCATCTCTTGGGTATATTCCCAAGAGTGGTATTGCTGGATCCAGGGGTAGGTTGATCCCTAATTTCCTGACGAACCGCCACACTGCTTTCCAAAGTGGTTGCACAAGTTTGCATTCCCACCAGCAATGGATGAGTGTACCCCTTTCTCGGCAACTCTGAATATGTTTCTTTTCACTGAAATAATGGGCATTATGTAGTAGTGAATTTTCCTAAAAGCTATTGGAAGTTCAACCTTTTGAAAACCTGAGGGTAAAAAAAAAAATATTCTGCCACATTGTGTGGCTTTGTCAGGGTCTTCGATTATTTTCCACTAATTCATATATACCAAACATTTTTATTTCTATAGCTTTATTTTTATAGTAGAGTTTGAAGTCAGGGATTGTCAGAAACCAGCTTCAATAGAGATACCACTTAGCAGAATAGGGGTATGGAGAGTACAAAAATGAGTAAAAAGAATAAATACACAGGTGAAAATTGTTAAACAGAAGCATAGGATAGTATCAGGAGGGAGTTCCAGTGAATGCTGAAACTTGCATGCAATTAATTTTCATTTGTCTGAATACAGTGGATTCCCCTCTGTATGCTGTGAATACCTTTGGTTAATAAAGACCTGTTTGAACCTATAGCAGGACAGAACTTAACTAGGCAGGTAAAACTAAGCTGAAAGCTGGAAAAAAGGAAGCAGAGGAGAAGTCATGCAGCTGCCACTGGAGACAGACGCTGGGAAATTTACCTGGTAAGCCACAGCCATGTGGCAATACATAGATTACTAGAAATGGGTTCAATTAAGATGTAAGAGTAACCATATAAGAAGCTAGAGCTAATGAGCCAAGCAATGATTAAATAATATGATTTCTGTGTGATTATTTTGTGCTGAGCAGCTGGGAACAAACAAGAAATTGATGTGCCAACATGGCCAACTAAAATCCATTTAAAACCTAAGAGAGCTTGAAAAGGAATTCTAGACACACAAAAGAATAGAGTTAAGCATGGTTTTGTAGCAGCATTTTCTTGGGTGGGTTCTGTTTGCTGGAAACAATCAAAGGCATGGCTTGTTTAAGATGGGTTTTCCTGATTCAGCAGTAGCAAGAAAAAAACCATCCTGTTTTGAAACTGCACTGTTTTGAAAATGACAGCTTCTGTGGGCTGTGCTGCTAACACAAACTCTGACTCTTTTGGAAGGATGAGCATTTGAATGGGGTTTTGTGAACAATTTGCTTAATGGCAACATAGACTGGCTCTGTGCCTAAAAATGGGGCTGTGTTCAAATAGAGGCAGCAAACAGCTCTACCATGCCAGACTGGGTGGGGCAAGCAGGCACTGCCATATTTCCCATAGCAATGGCACTGCTTAGGTGCAGAAAAAAAAAAGGCTTAGCATTTTAAGAAGCACTTCTTGTCAGAGAAGAATTTCAGATACACAATAGGATAGACTTAGACATCAATGTCATTTAAATGAAACACAGAGAACACGAGCAAGGATGTCAGGACCACGGGGGGGGGGGTGCACCCACCCACTGAGACAGTGGGGCTGATCTATTGGGAGCTCACCAAAGCCAGCTGGACTGTGACTGGAACAGCATGGGATAAAACCGGACTCTCTGATCATGGCGAACAATGAGGACTGATGAGAAGCCAAGGTCAATGGCAAGGGGTTTTGATCCTACTTCATGTTCTGGCTTGGTGGGAGCCTAGCCAGTTTGGATGTT
>NW_026068018.1:5131685-5145273 GCF_014885135.2 Alexandromys fortis
AAAAAAAAAAAAAAAAAAAAAAAAAAAAAAAATTGTACATAGGCTTGAGACAAAGAAGAAAAAGAGTATGGAGATTTATAAAAGGAAGTAAATGGTTCATTAGAAAACAATCTTTAAAGACATTTATTGATTAAATGAGAAAAGATAATAAAATATTAAAAAGTAATAGAATAAAAATAATGACATATAAAAATGGAATATACACTGAGAGTCTGAATTATGTATATTATTTTGTTTTCTTTGAATTTCTTGATGGTGAAGGAGCTAAATAACCAACATAAATACGTTAAAAATATCTTGACTTCACAATTTGAGACTAAGGATATGTTGGTTTTAAATAGGGGTTCTTCTTTTGTTTCCACAGAAGATGAGAACCAATGGAATACTTTCAGATTAATGTGGTTTGATACACCAAAATCACCTGAAAGGCCTCTGTGAACTTCCCCCAAAATAAAATACTTTGCCCCCCAAAAAGCAGAAAACAGTTTGGAGAGAACTGTTCCCAAATTCCCCAATAGTGTTCATAAATGTTTGTTTATATTTAAAGGGGGATATGCTATAGAAATGAATAATTTTCATTGGTATGGATCTTGGTTTATTGACAAAAAATGAAAAAAATGTTATATATATATATGCTCTTAAGATATTGTGTTTGTGCAGCTCATTTAAATACAATGTATAATTAAAAATATAGGTAAATAGATATTCATCTATAATTGTCAAGTTTGTACTCAGGTTTTCTAAATATATAGAGATATATTTCAGTTAGATAGATATTCTTCAAATCTGTCAGAGACCTTCGAAATATGGCATTTAAAATGTTTTAAGGACTTAAGACCTTTCATAACAATGTGACAACTGCTCCTGGCAGCACCAATTACTTCAAGAGGAAGATGGGCATCAAGGAGATTCCTTATGGAGTTTGCTACTCATTTGGGAAATATAATGTTCTGGTCTGGATTGCTTGATGAACTGGACATGCAGGGCCTACAGAAAAATTGCTGCTGAACTTGATTAAAAGTGAGATAGTCCTTCAGGGTTTCTGCTTCATAAAAGAGTCTGTCAGACATCAGGCATGATACAGAAGCAAGTGGCTGAAACTGCCAATACAACAGAACTGTCTTTGAAATTTTCTGTTTCATTAATAAGTCTGGATACTATGGGCCCTTAGGCTGAAGATGGATGCCCCAACAGTACAGAAGGATTTTGAGTGACTGTCCAGGCAGCAAGATGTCTCAGTCAATTCTAGAATTTTGGAAGTTGATTATAATGCACTTCCTGTTTTTTTTTAAGTAATATTATATCTTTCTGGAGACTTTGATGGAGTTCAAGAATTGATAGTTATAGTTTTGCTTAGTTATGATAAAATATGAAGTAGATATAAATATTGTAAGTGTAATTCTTACTTGATACCTCTTTTTTTTTATATGTACTTTTACTATGTTAAAGTTAAAACCTTACTTTCTTTTATACAGAAAAGGGGAGATGATGTGGGATTTCACTCTGTATGCTGTGAATACCATTGATTAATTAAGCACTGCTTTGGACCTAATGCAGGGCAGAACTTAGCTAGGCAGAGAAAACTAAACTGAATGCTGGAAGAAAGGAGGCAAAAGAGAAGTCATGCAGCTTCCTCCCAAAACAGATGCTGGGAACTTTACCTGGTTAGCCACAGCCACATGGTGATACACAGATTACTAGAAATGGGTTAAATTAAGATGTAAGAATAGCCAAATAAAAAACTAGAGCTAATGGGCCAAGCAGTGATTTAAATAATATGTTTTCTGTTTGTCTATTTTGGGGCTGAGCAGCTGGGAACCAACAAGTGGCCTTCCTACAACATTGTTTAAATACTCCAACTCCCAAAGGTAGGAGTAAGATAAAAACTGCATTAGCATGATACAAGGCAAGAATAGACCAGTTGAAGTATTTTGGGCTACAATCTTAAACATTCTATCACCAAAACAAGACAGGTAATGTTCACACTCTAGACCAAAAACATTCTGTAGGAAACCACTCCCTGGGTAGAATCCATAGTTATCTCCCTAATGGAGTAGGAAGCTAGTTGGATCCTCAGAATTTTGTTTGAGGTAGAAACAGATACACTACTTAATACCAGAATTACCAAGTCTGGATATCAGCCACGCCTGTTTACCATATCCTTAGGAGAGTAAATCTCTCTGCTCTAAATTAAGGTGGAATGGAGCCTTGACCTTTATTTGAGGTAGAAACAGAGCTATTTAATACCCAAAATATTTGGTCTGGATATTAGCTATACCTGTTATTAGAACTGTGGACAATAACCTTGAAAGAAGACAAGTAAGTTTCAACTCTCTGAACTTTAGTAAAGGTGGAATGGACCCATACCTATGTGCCCTGTCAAGGAATGTTGCTAATCTCCATCATTTCCTTTATTGAATAGGATTGTTTACACTGTCTGCATTTTCTATTTTTACATATGTAGTTGAGTATTGTTCTTTTGAGGTCTGTGAAGAATTGTGTTGGTATTTTGATGGGAACATTGAATCTGTAGATTGCTTTTAGTAAGATTGCCATATTTTTATCTTTTAAGCAAACTGATACACAAGCATTTAAGATATTTCGATTTTCTGACCTCTTCCCCAATTTTTTTTTTTCTTCAGAGACTTAAAATTCTTGCCATATATGTCTTTCACATGTTTGGTTAGAATTACCCCAAGATATTTTGTATGATATGAGGCTATTGTAAAATATAATATTTTTCTGATTTCTTTCTCAACCCATTTATCATTTGTATAGAGAAGGGGTACTGATTTTATTGAGTTAGTCCTGTATTCAGCCACATTTCTGAAAGTGTCTCTCAGCTATCAGAGTTCCCTGGTAGAATTTTTTGAGGTCTCTTGTGTATACTACCATATATTCTGAAAATAGTAAAAATTTGACTTCTTTCTTTCTGATTAATATCCCTTTTATCTCCTTTTGTTGCCTTATTGCTCTATCTAGAACCTCGAGTACTGTATTGAATATGCTGAGAGTGGACAGCTTTCTCCTGCTCTTGATATTAGTAGAATTGCTCTAAATTTCCCTCCATCTTACTGTATATTGCCTTTATTATCCTTTTTTTTTTTGTTTCTTGTATCCCTGTTCTCTGTACAACATGTATCATGAAGGGGTGTTAGATTTTGCCAAAGGCATTTTCAGTGTCTAAATGAGATGATCATGATCATGTGCTTTTCTTTTTTTCTTTCATTTTTTATATGGTGAATTACATTGACAGAATTTTGTATATTGAACCATCCTCTTGTCTCTGGGATGCAGCCTACTTAATCATTGTGGATGATTTATTTTTCTTAGATTTGGCTTGAATGTATTTTGTTGAATATTTTTGCATCAATGTTCATGAGGGAGATTGGTTCACAATTCTCTTTTTTTGATGCATCTTTGGTTTGCTTTGGTATCAGGATATCTGTGGCCATATAAAAAGAAATTGTCAATATTCTATCTGCTTCTATTGGGTGGTAAAATTTAAAGAGTATTGGCCTTAGCTCTTCTTTGAATTTCTGATAGACTCCACTGAAGCCATCTCTCTCTGGATTTTTTTTGTTATTGTTTTTGGAAAAATTTCAATAACTGTTTCTATTTCCTCAAGGGTTATAGGTCATTTTAATTGTTTATCTGATCTTGATTTAATTTTAGTATGTGGTATCAATTAAGAAAGTTGTCAATTTCTTTTAGGTTTTCCAATTGTATGGAGTAAAAACTTTTGAAGTATGATTCTCCATATTTCTTCAGTGTCTGTTGTTATAGCCCCCTTTTCATTTCTCATAATTTAGATATTCTCACACTTTGCCTTTTGGTTAGTTTAGATAAGGGTTTATCTTTATTGTGTTCCTAAAACTTGAGCTGGCTCTCTGGAACCTATTTCCTATGGTGGGATGTCTTTCCCCATCTTGATGCAGGGGGGTGTAACTTTATCCTGCTGCAACTTGATATGTCATGCTTTGTTGACTCCCTTAGGAGGCCTTACCTCTTTAGAATGGGGATTGGTAAGGAGTGAATTAATGGATAGAACGGTGGTGAGGGGAAGGAATTGGAGGAGAAGAGGGAGGTAAAACTGTGGATGGTATGCAAAATAAATGAATAAAATTTAAAAGTGAAAAAACTATTTTGCCAAACATTATCTTTGTCTTTACTGCAGAGATTATTATTATTTAGTTTTTTGTCTTAATTTACATTTTGAAATAATTTTGTTTTAAATAAAATCACAAATATATTGAAAAGTGCTGATTTTCACTTATCCTTCAGATGTGGTGTTATCAATATATTGCCTTATAGTAGTACAGTTATCAAAACTTACAGTAGATGAAGAAAAGCATGACTGGAAGGAAAAATATCAATGAAATGATGCCCAGTGATATTCTGCTATATTCAAAGATGGATGTCTAACCCAATTGTCATCAGAGAGGTTTCATCCAGCAACTGATGGAAACAGATACAGACCCATAGCTGAACATTAGGCAGAGCTCAGGGAATCCTGTAAAAGAAGGGGGACAAATGACTGTAGGAGCCAGAGGGGTACCAAAGGATACCAAAAATAACCTCACAGAATCAACTGAACTGGGCTCACAGAAAATGAACTGACAATCAGAGAGCTCTCATGGAACTGGCATAGGCCCTCAGCATATATGTTACAGCTGTATAGATTAGTCTTCTTAAGCAATTCAAAGAGTGGGAACAGGAACTGTCAGAGTGTTTTCCTAGCTTTTAGGACTCTACTCCTTTACTGGGTTGCCTTGGCCAGCACTGATACATGGGGATGTGGTTACATTGTACTGCGACTTTATATGCTATGTTTTATTGATATGCATGGGAGATCTGCAATTTTTTAAACAGAAAAGGAGGAGTGGATTGGGGGTGGAAGCAGAGGGGTACAGCGTAGGAAAGAGACTTGGAGGAGAGGAGAGAGGGGAAACTGCAGCCAGGCTATAAAATAAATAAATAATTTAATTAAAATGCCAGCTATAGAACTCATATTAATGTTAGTGGGGAATCTATGAATTTCTCCTGTGCAGCAACCTAGCATTTGGTACAAGTGAATCTTGTTTATAATTCCTTTCATTGATTATAAAAGTGGTGCAGATTTGTGATGTGAGATCCCCTCTAAATGCTTGAATATATTTTATTATCATTGGTTAATAAAGAAGCTGCATTGGCCTATGGAAGGGCAGAATATAGCCAGGCTGGAAGAGATTTATAGAGAGAGTAGACAGAGTCATAGAGGTACCATGTAGTTGCCAAAACAGAAAGATGCCTCAGAACCTTACTGGTAGACTACAGCCTCATCATCATACACAGAATATGAGAAATGGTTTAATTTAAGATATAGGAGTTACTTAATAAGAAGTTTGAGCTAATTATCCAAACACTGTTATAATTAACATAGTTTCCGTGTGACTATTTGGATCTGGGCAGATCCAATCAATATTTAAACAGTGGAGCACAAATAATAAAAACCCAGAGATAGAAATTGGGGTTCAAACCCAAAACCAGAAAAAAAAAAGAAGCCAAGACACCAGAAAAGACTTACCTCTACTAAAGCTGGGTGACCACAAACTTAGCAGACTGAGCCTTTTTCTCCTCACATTTTATAGTCCCTCTAGTGCTGGGATTAAAGGTATGTGACTTCCTAGGACTAAGATTAAAGGTGTAAAACACCAGCACCTGGATTCCTTTCTGCACTGATCTTGTGTAGCCCATGGTAGCCTTGAACTCACAAAGATCCATCAGCCACTGTCTCCCACATTCTGGGAATAAAGGTGTCACCATTACCTGACCTCTAGTGGCTTTAGTTTTGCTTCTTGTCTTCAAGCAAGATTTATTTATTAAAATCCAAATAATATACCATTATAAACAATGTGCATTCATGGCAGATGCAAATAGAATACATAAATTGTCTTAGGCCAAAAGCACAACATTGTTTCTTTTAATAATTCCAAACTTGGGCTTCTTATATACTTACTGACAACCTTCAGTCTCGGTAGGGATGACAACGCCATCAATTGTATAAGCTTATTTACATGTTTGATAGAGTCAGTTACAAATTTCTCCTCTCCATTTGTTAACAGTCTCAGAGTACATGTTGAGAAAACAGTCTCCCGCACATGTGCCACCTCTGATAAAGACCATTGAAATTTCCTCTGACAAATAATAATTTCCTTCTTTGCCACATTTCTCTATTTTTTAAATATGACCTTTCCTTGTGAAAGAAAATTAATGAATAATAAAATCATAAGATGTTTGCTATAGAGTTATTGGATTAAAATAACTCAATTAATTATGTTTTAAAAAAAAACTTGGATTTTTTTTCAGTAAAAGTATTTAAAACCCCATGTGGAAATATGGTTTTCTTTTAAGTTGGCACTGAATGTGTGGACCATTGTTTTGTCTAAGTAAATTGCCAAGTGTACATTAACCAAGTCATTCTGATTCTCTTCTCCATATGATTGGATTTGTTTTAAATCAGATTATGAGCTTCCTCTGAATTTGTCTGAGGTAAGAAATTTGAATCTAAACGTAGAGCTTTTTTTTTCAAAACAAGAACACAATCAGAATGTTCTTTACAGTGATGAATATTTTTAAACTACATTTATTATAAGTGGGTTGAATTATTGTATTCCATTTTAGAGAGATGTCATACTGAGGTGGTGTTTTAAAAATGAAGTCATTCTTTAGCTATCTTTACTGAACTCACATTTAAAAGCTGAACCTTTAAATATATTCATTCCAGGAATGAGCAAAATTTCTTCAGATAAAATAACTGGACCCATACTGGCTGGGACTATGCATTTATTTCAAAATTGGTCATTGGTGTGTAAGGCACTTTTCCACCTGACAGGACATGAAAATAGGACAGTGGGAGAAAATAAATCAGTAAGGGCTTGACAAACAATATTAGGGACATTTTATTTCTGAAAAAAGAGAAACTGGAGTTTTGAAAAACTGATAAGCTTGATAAAGAAAAAGAACATAATTATGTATTTATGTCAGAAATAAAATTTAAGATAGTGTATAAAAGAGAAGTGGGGGACTATGCTTCAAAGACTGGGATGACTTCTACTAATACAGAAAGTAGATGAGCTAAGATAATACAGAAGGGAGGGAGAGGGTTTTCAAGAAAAGAGATAAAATTACAATAGGCCATCTACCGATGAAGATTAGAAGACCACAGTAATGACAAGTGATGGACACTTACATTTTATGGAATGCTCATGAGTAATAGTGAAGAAGTTTAAAAGGTATTTTACTGTATTTATTTTAGACACTTAGAATTTGATGTTTGTAAGTTTCAAAGTGAAAATATTTACTTTTTTGTTTCTAAGAATATTTTCAGACCGATGGGTATAAGGGGACAACAGAAAATGTATGTAAAATTTTGCTTACATATATATTAACTATAAATATCAAGTAAATAAAGTCATTTTTAATGTTTGAGGAGAAGTCCTGTAACTTGTTAATACGTTAAAAAAAACTGACTTAAGAGATTGGTGATATATAGATAGATATTGAAAGGACGAACTTTGAGTGGTGTCTATGAAGACCTAAAGACACTAATATTTTTTAACTAAACTCTGAATGTTCATTTGCAAATGAATACCTCAATTCTAAGCTTTATATTAGCATTTTAAATATATTACTAGAGTGAGGGTTATACTAGAAATATCAGAGACCAGAGTACAACAGGACAAATATTAAAAATTATAAAAACAGTCCTTTCTATATTTGGCATTGATAGGGAAATAATCAAAAGCTGACATGCTCCCCCAACATAAAATTTAAAGTGGTAAAGTCATGAAAAATTTAATGCTAATAAGATAGAATCAGTGTAGTTAGAGGATATTCTGTGCAAATGTTTATTGGGAAATAGATGCTATGAATAGATTTTTTTCCTTTTTTTTAAATTAATAAGTAAACCCCTAAATAAGAATGTTCTACTGCAGTTTACTGATTCCAAAGAGCAGCTTTTTAGTTTGGCAATAAAAACACTTGGGAAAGTAAGCCAGGATCTGTCTGAGTAGGATCTGCTGTTTTCTTTGTTCTCTGATCTTCCATCCACAGACAAGTTTGCAATACAGTCTGGTAATGGATTGTCCTAAGAGATACTGGGTTAGTGATGTGTGACTGGATTATCAGAGTACCACAGGACAATCTAGGCTGTCAAAGATTAAGTCCATTTCCAAAAGTTTGGACCAGCAACTGTTAACAAAGGTTGAATATCCCAGGCTGGAGATGTTTATGAGGCAGGTTGCCTCTTTTTGTGTATTTTTTTTAAATTAAAATGGGATTACACAATTTTCCACTTTCCTCCATCCGATGTCTTCTATGTATATGTATGTCTGCACGTGTGTGTGTGTGTGTGTATATATTTCTAATTATATAAATACCACCTACTGAGTTCCTTTAGATTTTCACAGAGTTGTTTATGCATTTAAAGCTAAATTCTAAAGTCAGAATAGTGCATAGAGTTTAATAAAAATTATTTTTACATTGAAACAAAAAAAAACAATGTGGACACTTATGTTTGTAGAACATATGTTAGAGAATGCTGTATATCAATATCCTGAAAAACAAAGCAATAAATAAAGTAGTCACCATTAGTAATTTAGAGTGTCAGTTCTTGTTTCCTAACATTTTCTTCCACAGAACTTGTTAGAATTTTAGTATTGAAAGTTGACAAAGGTGATGTTTTGCAAGGATTTTGTCATCAGCCTACGTATTGCTTGGAAGTGGTAGAATTTCTCAAAGGTAGGACTTACAAGAGAGAATTTAGGCCATCGTTAATATTTCAGAAGATATCAGAACCCTGGTCCATTCATATTCTTTGTTCTCTGTCCACCAGGAAGTAAGCAGCTTTTCCTATCACATGGTTATACAAGCTTTACAGGCAAATATAAAAGACTAACAATAGGCAAGACAAACACTTTCCTCTTCTCTGAGAAAATACTCATGTGAAAGTCTATGAGTGTAATGCTTAATGCTAAAAGGAGTAAAGCATTACAGAAAAACCAAAGAATTCCCAAAGTAATTTGTTAAAAGGGGGAAAAAATGGCTGGAAAGTATGTTGTGTTTCATAGACTTGAGGAACCTCAACAGAGATAACAAAATAATATGAAAGTTCTAAAGTAAAATCTCCAGCCATAACAAACAAGAAATGTAAACACATACATTTTTAATACATAAAAATTTCTAATTATGGAATTTTGGAAACTTCATTTATCAATAATATTGAGATTTGCTTGTATTAAAAGTCATCTAAGCTGGGAGGTGGTGGGGCACGCCTTTAATCCCAGCAGTAAGGAGGGNCATTTTAAATTAAAACCAAAGAACAAAAAAATAAAAAAAAAAAAAAAAAAAAAAAAAAAAAAAAAAAAAAAAAAAAAAAAAAAAAAAAAAAAAAAAGGAGTCATCTAAAGACATGGAATTCTGTACAGACAAAGGAGAAAAGAACCACAGTTACAGCATCTATGTTGGACTCTTATAGTATCGGAGCCATAAAGTAGTTGGTTCCTAATAGGTGGCCAATGGCCAAACTCAAGTCTATGAAGAATTCCTAGGCAGCTATAGTCTTGAAAAGTTCTGTTGGCAGAATGCTAAACATGATCCTTTGCTGACTGGAGTGTCTTCAAATACAAATTGCTCCAGACCACAGAATTATGCTTTTTTTTTTTTTTGTATTCAAATCTTTGAGGAGGTTTGCAAGTCACTTTTCATTAACTGATGAATATTTATGAGAACTAAATTTGATGCTCATACAAAAGCTTTCCTATAAGACATGTGTCTTGATACACTACCTTCTGCTTGTCAACACTTCATGTCTACTTGTATTGTTTTTCACAGATTTCTATTTGACAAGATTTAACTGTTTTGATAAGCTGATTGTAGCATACATTAAATAGAATACAATTAAAAATTAATCTACTTTTATGATGCCAAGTGATCACAGATAATATACACAAAAACAGACTAAGCATGTTAAATTTATACATGGGTATAAACAAACATATAAATGTGTGTGTGTATCTGTGTGTTCAATAATCATAAAGAAGCTATAAATTTGAGAGTTCGGGGAGGTCATGGAAGGACGGTAACTGGGAAGAGCCAGAAGAATGGAGAAAGAAAGTTGTATAATTATATTTTAATTAAAATATATTTGAACACTCATTTCTATATGAGAAATCATTATCAAACCCCTCTCCTCAAAATTCAGGGGGTTATGTGGAAGAGGATGCAGAAAGACTTTAAGAGTCAGAGAGGAAGAATTACTTCCAGATACAGCAGGACCAATGCACATGTTAATTCACAGAGACTGGTAGCATGCCTAGGGCTAGTATAGGTTCAAGAAAGATAAGTTCCAAGGCTTGCAGGGGGTTGTGGTTGTGTTTCCTTAATTAATAAATAAGTTATCTGCAATTGACACTAACTTGAAAAGAAATAACTTGTTTTTTTTTCATGTGTTGTCATTGAAAATATTAGTAACATTTGAGGGTAGGCTCATGATCAGTTGTAAATGACCAAAGCAAAACAAACTCCATAATAATTTTTAGTCTTTTTTTTCAATATTTCTCCCATTGGGCATTTTTTCTTATTGTACTTTTGCTTGTATATTATGGTTTCGGTTTCAGACATTATAATTTATGGGAATCTTGTTTTATTTTAAAAATGAAATATATTCCATTGCATGTTTTTTTATAATATATTATGCATATCACTTGTAAACATATTGGTATTATAATTAATATAGATACTAGAGTAAAATAGTATAAATTATTTGATTTTTAAACAAACATTAGGATATAATAGGAAAATACAATTATGTACATTATTGAAATTTGCATGTTCATTTTCCAGTGTTTAATAATGCTGCAGCACCTTCATATAAATAAATTAAAATAAATCCACAATTGCAAAAGTTAATTTGAATATGAGAGGGAAGTGAGACTACTCTGGAGCTGTTATAACTCAGCAAAAATTATATTATAGTGTTACAGTTAATGGAGCCAGATATGAGTGGATATTTCTTTTCTTCCATGTGTATAAAAAGGGAGACAAGTGGAGAGTTAACAATAAGATGACAAAAGTAGATATACTTATTAGCTTCCTTATAGAATGTTTGCAATGGTAATAATGCTATTACATATTTTATTTGTTCATTTTTATAGTAAAACATGGACTGTAGAATACCTTGCAAAAGCAGAGATTTCCTTAGCTCACAGTTTTGGAGGATTAAGCTTGTAGCCACAGTCATGACTCAACTGTGCTATAACTCTTATGGCAACTGCCATTGAAATAGCAGAACGTATTGGAAACAAAGGGGACTGGGCAGTATCCAGATTAGAGTAAACACTCATAACAATATTTTATTGAGAACTGAGTCAGCTTCTTACAAGCACTACTTTAATCTTTTTGACAGTGTGACTTCTAGTGACCTAAGGCTAAGGTCTTTGGTTATGTGCTGTCTCTTAAGAGTCTCACAAACTTTCGACATTGCCACCCTGGACAGAACTACCAAAACATGAAAGTTTAGGGGAAAATCATATCCAACTCTAGTAGGAATGGGGAGAAAGGGAAGGAGATAGAAGAAAGGAGAGAGAGAGAGAAAGAGACAGAGGAAGGGGAATTTATTTTATTGCATTTGTTTTCTGCATCATTACTAATACTTTTTTGGTTAGATTTTTAAACTTCTATTTTCTCACTCCCTCCATCAAAATGGCCATGGCTTTCCAGTGCAAACAAACCTTTTATTTCTCCCAAACTTAATCAAAGTACCAGAAAAGATATTTAAAGATTCCAATTATACTTGATTAAAATGAACTGAAGAAGAAACATCATTTGACAAAAGTGCTCTAAATCTCTTGACATGTCAGAAACTCCTATCATCAGTCATGTCAGCATCTTCACCCATCCTTTTTTTTTTCCTGGCTGTACCTTTCATTGTGACATACATATAGTTCATCAAATGTAGCACCAGGGGTGAAGAAAAAATGAAATCACCCAGAGCTTAAAAGATAACAGACAATATAGCAGAAAAGAGATAAGAATAAAAATCAGCTCCTCTATGAAGCCATAAAGCACAAAAAGAATAGAATGAAATGTTCAATATTTTAAGAAAGCCTCAAATTCAGTACTGTGTGAAATTATCTTCAAAAAATGTGTGAGAAGTACATTCTAGGAGAAACAAAAATTGAAAAAATTTTGTTCCAGTAAAGAAACCTTGCAGGAACTATTGAAGATAATCATTGGACAAAAGTAAAATTGCATAGGTAAGAAAGTTTAAAGAAATGAAGAGAAACAGGGGAAGTGAAAAAGTGTGCGTGTGTGTGTGTGTGTGTGTGTGTGAGAGAGAGAGAGAGAGAGAGAGAGAGAGAGAGAGAGAGAGAGAGAGAGAGAGTTGGAAAGAGAGAGAGAGAGCACAAAATAGACAATGTTTGTCTCTGAGCCTGGAAGAGTGGGAAACTCATCAATTCTACTATCATGGTATGGTGGTTTGAATGAAAATAGCCTCCATAGTTTTATAGGGTGTGACAGTATTATGAGGTCTGATCTTGGAGTTGCTGTGGCTTTGTTGGAGGAGGTGTGTCACTGAAGGCTTTGAGGTATATTATAATATACTAAGTCAGTTCCAGTGTTTAACTCTCTTCATGCTGCCTGAATATCCAGTGGTAGAACTCCCAGCTTGTCTACAGCACCATGTCTACCTGCATGCTGCCATATTTACTGCCATAATGATAATGTACTAATACTCTGACTGTAAGTTAGTCCCAAATAAATGTGTTTTTTTTTTTAAATTAAGGGTTGCCATGGTCACAGAGTCCCTACACAGTAGTAGAAACCCTAAGATACCTAACTAACAAGCAAGCCTATTAACACCTCCTATCTATGCCCTTTGCTTTCAAATAACACTTTACCTACTAAGCTATCTCCCAAAAGTCTCTTTTCTGAATGTTAATGGAATTTTCAGTGTGTTTAATATAATAAAGTATATTCAAATACATGTACTAATTGTACATTATATTTGCTGTGGAAAAATCTTATTGTACACTGTAAAGATGTGTCACTCAAAATGGTTTAATACAATGCTGATTGGCCAGTAGCCTGGAAGGAAGTGTAGTTGAATCTACTAAACTGAGGAGGATGGGAAGGAGAAAAGTAGAGCCCAGAGTCATCAGCCAGATGCAGAGGGAGCAGGAAATTAACCTGTCATGCTAATAAAAGTACCACTACATGCCTGAGCATAGATAAAGAATATTGGTTAACTTAAAATGTAAGAGCTAGTTAGTAATAAGCCTGGACTATTAGCTGACTGTTGAAATAGGAGCGGCAGGGCTGCGTCCCCTGCACCCGGCCGCCCACATGGCTAGCTTATACCCAGAAATAATTACACGGAAACTGTATTCTTTCAAACACTGCCTGGCCCGGCTAGGTCCAGTTTCTTATTGGCTAGCTCTTACATATTGTTTTAACCCATTTCTAATATTCTGTGTAGCCCATGAGCTGGCTTACCAGAGAGGATCTTAACCTGCGTCTGTCTGGAGTGGGAGCATCATGGCGACTC
>NW_026068018.1:5147476-5148461 GCF_014885135.2 Alexandromys fortis
GAAGAGTCGCCATGATGCTCCCACTCCAGACAGACGCAGGTTAAGATCCTCTCTGGTAAGCCAGCTCATGGGCTACACAGAATATTAGAAATGGGTTAGAACAATATGTAAGAGCTAGCCAATAAGAAACTGGACCTAGCCGGGCCAGGCAGTGTTTGAAAGAATACAGTTTCCGTGTAATTATTTCTGGGTATAAGCTAGCCATGCGGGCGGCCGGGTGCCGGGGACGCAGCCCTGCCACTCCTATTTCAACAGCTGACTTAATAAATTATTTGGGAAGTGGCCACTGGGTATTTGGGAACAGGTGGGAGGGAGGGAAATATACAAGGGACATGAAGGAAAAATCTGCAGCTTAGAATGATGAGATTTTTAGACTTATAGTGAAATACTTTGTTATGTCAAAGCAAATTTAAATGAACTGGAAAAACATATTGTAAAATCTCAGACAAATAATAAAAATATTTTAAAAGTATAACTGATAACCAAAGAAAAGAATTAAAATTGAATAACTCAAAATTGTCATTTCAAACTTTAAATAACAGCAAATAAGAACAGAGTTTTCAGTGAATGGGCAACAGACATGATACATTAAAAATGCATCAGGAATTATTATCAATAAAAATATAGATTCCAATTAAAGAATAAATTTCCAAAGTAGATAAATATAAGACTCAAATTTTTATTTTCTACAATACTCAGTTAAAAATAAAAATATATACACATCAGAATGAAGCAGATGTTGAAATATACACCATGACAAGTTCATTCAAGGCAGTGGACAGTGTAAGGAAGTATATTAATTTCACAGAGGATGGACTTCAAAGGAAGGAAAATGATCAGAGATAATGGATGTGAATATATAATGATAAATGTCACAGTTCACTAAGAATACATAAACAACCTGGAATGAAAATACTAAAAAAAAAATATGAGTTCTTTTTTCTGTCACTAGAAGTCAGATGACAGAGAAAGATAATTTCATGAC
>NW_026068018.1:5152475-5154711 GCF_014885135.2 Alexandromys fortis
TTCTAAACCAAATACCGTGGCAGCTAGTTTTTGTCTACTTTCACCAGAACCTGATGTCAGAAATTGAAGCAAAACAAAACAAAATAAAAACAAAAGCAAACAAATGAAAACCCATGAAGCTCCCTCAATTCCCAGCACTTTACTAGGTTTCTGTCATCCTGGCAGATGACAGGATAACAAGGGGCAGATGGTATTCTAAATTGAGAGATGGCAGCATGAAACACAGAAGATGAAGTAGGATGGATGAGAAGCATGGAGAGAACAAAAGGTTACGCAGGGAATAATGAGAAACTACCCACAGCTTCTGATCCTGCTCCTCTGTATAACTGGGAGGTTAAAGCTAAGAATAAGTAAACATTCAGCTAGGCAGTATGGTGACAAAAGATGTGAAGTCCTAGCTCTAGGAGAAGTTAACAGTTCAGTGGGAGCATTTGGTATAACAGTCATTCCTTTTGGGTGGCAAGTTAAAACTAAAGAAGATCTTCATTCTCTCTCTTTCTCTCTCTCTATCTCTCAATATATATAACATGTAATATATAATATTATATTTAATATTTATATATAAATATATATTCAATATATATATATATATATATATGTTGGTTTTAAGTCATTTCCAGATATTGGTTGGCTACTCCAATAAACTGTGTGCCACCGTTGTAGGCAGAACACCATTGTAGATCAAAGGTTTGTTTTCTGGGCTGATGTATGTATATGTAGCTACACTGCAAGCAGATTACCTTCTTGTACTTAAGATGACTATAAGTTGCTCTCCACAAACTGGAAACTAAGGCCCATTGCTGAAGACAATGCCTACAAAACTCATTTGCTTTTCTTTGAAGTCTTTCTCGTTTATTTTATTCTTTTTTTCTTTCTTTCCTTTGTTTAAAAATATATTTAGAAATAATTATCTTTTCTCATTTTACATGCCAAATCCATTTTCCACTCCCTCCTCTCCTCCTGCTGCCTACAACTTTTCCCCACTCCAATCTCACCTCCCACCTGCTATCCACTCATCAGAGAGGGTAAGGCTTCCCATAGGGAGTCAAGAAAGTATAGCACATTGATTTGAAGCAGGCCCAACGTCCTCCCCACTACATCTAGCCTGAATAAGATATCCCTACATAGAGAATGGATTCCAAAAAAGCAGAACAAGCAGTAGGAATAAAACCTGGTGGCACTGCCAGTGGCCCCACAGTCTGCCCGAGCCATACAGCTGTCACCCACATTTAGAGAGTCTAGTCTGGTCCCATGCTGGTTCCCTCTCTCAGGCCGAAGTTGGAAGGCTTCCATTAGTTGAGGTAAGCTGTTTCAGTGGTTATCCCTATCTTGGTCTGACCCTCTTTGCTCATATTCTCACTCCTTCCACTCTTCAAGTGGACTTTGGGAGCTCAACCAAATGTCTCACTGTAGTTCTATGCATTGGCTTCCGTCAGTTGCTGGATGTAGGTTCTATGACATTTCAGACAGACATTAATCTGACTACAGGGCAAGGCCAGTTCCAGCACCCTCTCCACTATTGCTTGGGGTCCTATTTGTAGAATCCTGGGAATTTCTCTAGTGCTATGTTTCTCGCTATCCCCATTCAATAAAAATCTTTAAGAAAAAGAGTAACATAAATATCTTCTTTGTGTTTTGGTTGTACTATTATGTTGTTATAGTATTTACATTCACTAGTACAGTACTCCAAGTCTTTTTTAAGTCCAGTGTCTAATATTTATTATTTTTGGTATTGTGTGTAATTTTGTTTTATCTGGGGAATTATCCTCCTGAAAAAAAAATCCTTTATAAATTTTTTTTTTTTTTTTGGTTTTTCGAGACAGGGTTTCTCTGTGGTTTTGGAGCCTGTCCTGGAACTAGCTCTTGTAGACCATATAAAAATTTCTTAATTTTTATTTTTTACATGGAAAGACAGGAATCCATTCTCCTTCTAACAATTTCACTATATTTCATAGGTCAAAAGAATGTTATGTTATTCTCATGTGCAAATGAAAGAAAAAGGATCAATAATTAATAATATATATGGCATTTACAATTCAAAATCAAATTAGCAGAATATTAAATATTTACAAAACTGTCAAGTATTGTTTTTGGGGTTTTTATGTTTTATTATACTTTGTTAAAAAGGAAAAATGTACATTTTTAGACTGCTTTTATGAGTAAATTTAATGTACGGAAAATAAAAATGTTAAAAAACTCAAAAAAAAAATATATGGCAATATACTGAAGAAGATAG
>NW_026068018.1:5155278-5167302 GCF_014885135.2 Alexandromys fortis
TATGTATATGTGTGTGTATAACCTACAGCATAAAAAATGGAAAAATATCTTTGACATTTCCTCTACATATTGGCCTTATGAAAGCACATGAATTTTGTAAAACATTGTAGAAACTTTATGTTCAATTTTTTTATGAATGGCAGTTAAGCAAAATTTACCTTACCCTTGTGTCAAATAAATCAGTGATTACTTCCACTCTCCAAATCAACAGCTAATTTATAAAACCTGAGTATTTAGTCTAAAATTCACATTTTCATAAATATCTAGGGAATATTTTAAGTCAATATACATCCCCAAATGATTTTGGAGATGAAACTTGCAAAGCATGTGTTTATAAAAATGATAGTTTATATATGCACTATTTCACACAGTTCTCATTTATCTAATTAAGTATCATTACTTCATTTACACCTGATTTCTTGTAGACTATGCAAAGTTTCTACCTGTGAGGAACTGTGGTATCTAATATAGCTATACTCAGTCAAAATTCATTTTAAATATTAATAAGCCAAATGAGCTAAATAGTTCAGGCCAATTGTGACAACGGATCTGCATTACAGTAAATGATACAAGTTTTAAGTCTCACTAAAAAGGATTAACTTTTTGAACTGTATCATCACCTTGGTGAAAGTAACTGTAAAATATATGTCAAATTTATGACTTATCACAAGAAAATAGATTTGAATTATTATATATTCCTATAGGTTTGACAACAAATACTAATTATCTAACTAAGATATGAAAACAATATGAAGGGAGTTAATGAACTTATATATTGGAATTAGTTTATAAAACTGTCTTCACTTTTTTCTTTTATTGGAAACAGGTATTTTTCTATGCAGTATATTGATTACAGTTTCTTCTACCTTGTTCTTCCAAGGTCCTAGCTCTTTCTCACCTCCCCTTCCATCAAGATCCATACCTTTTTCTAGTCTCTCATTAGAAAACAATTATCTAAGAAGAGAAATAAAAAATAAGATAAATCAAACTAGATTATGATAAAAAATAAAATAAGTTAAAGAACCCAAGAAAAAGTACAAGAAAGACATATAGATGCAAAGAAACATGCTTGCTTACTCACAATCCCAACAAAACCCCAAACTAGAAGCTATAGTGTTGTGGAACAATCCTTTTACAGACTACAAACATGTATTGCTTACTCCCAATGGTTAATTAAAAAAATGACAGTCTAGTAGCAGGGTAGGAAGTCAGACAGGACAGTCAAACTGAGAGTGAAGGAAAGAAGAAAGGCAGAGTCAAGAGAGTAGAGTCACCAACAGATACAGAGAGAGAAAGATGGGCATGCTGCACAAAGAACAGTTACCAAGCCACATGGAAAAACATAAATAGGAATATGGGTCAATTTAAGTGTAAGAGGTAACTAGTAACAAGTCTGAGCTATTGACTGAGAATTTATAATTTATATTCAGCCTCTGAGTGATAATTTGGGATCAGGCAGTTAGGACAGAAAATGTCCAATTACACTATAGAATAGTCACAAAGAGCATGTAGAGTAAAATAGAAAAGGACAAAAAGAAACACTTGATTTAACACTGTGACAAAAATCTTCAGAGATGTCATTGCGGTCACTTTGGGTTGGCATCTATTGCCTGGCATTGGGCCTACCCTTAAGAGTCATATGTTTCCCCAGTGAGATTTCTTGCATAAAACTAATTTGACATTTGCAAGTGGCTATCAATGAGAAATAGTCTCGAGTAAGTCCACTTTTCCTTTTATCTCTAGGACCACATCTGGTACAAACCCATGCAGACCCTTCACAAGCTGCCACAGTCTCTGTGAGATAATATGTGTACCAGCCTTGTACTGTATTGAAGGTCTTGATTCCTTGGTGTCCTCCATACCCTCTTGTTTGACAGAATCTCTGAGCTCTGAAGGGAATGTTTTGATGAATACTTCCCTTTTATGGCTGAATATTCCAAGTCTAACTCTATCCATATTGTGGGGCTATGTGTGTCTGTATTTTTTTTCCCATTTATTGCAGGAGGAAGCTTTTCTGATGATGCCTGTGCAAGGCACTGATCTGTGAGTATAACAGAATGTCTTTAGGAGTGTTTTTATTTATTTCTTCAGCAAAACAGTACTATTTGATTTTGCTCTGGGTGCCTAGCTTATTTGGTCTTGGGTTAGTAGGCATGTACGCAGCATTGGATTTGGGTTACATCTCATGAATTGAGCTTTAAATCAATTTCCTTTGGAATATCAGTTGGTTATTCTCACCAGTTTTATGGCACTATTATGCCGGCATGTCTCACAGGCAGGTGACTCCTAAAGACTGAAGGGTATATAGCTGGGTTGTTGCTTACTTTTCTCCTTTGGCAGTGTGCAGAACACCTTCCAGTACCACTAATTCTAGTCAATAGAATGAAGAATTATGTAGGTACCAGCTCAAACTCTTCATTGAGATGCATAGATTACCATCAGTTTGGAGAGAGTCATGAATGTCCTTGGCAATAGCCTGGAGGGTTATTTGGAAGTTCTCATTGAACCTCTTTGGCCAAGCACTCAAAAAACTATCTTCTAAGAGCTATATTTTTTGTCTCAAATTGTTTTAAATATAATATATAAATGCTGTATTTTCCGAAAATATGACTTGAAAGGGGACTGGGGATTCAAAGTCTTCCTCTGGTTTTCATAGATGTGCCATGTTGTGTGTGCATGTATATTGAGACATATCACCATCACACATATGGCACACCCATACAGATGCACAAATAATACCAACAAATAAAAAATGTAAACAATGACAAAACAAAACAAAATCACAATAAAAGAAGTAGTAAGGGATTATAAATAATTTAATTCAGTAATTACATATTATTGCATACATGATACAGAATACCAATGTAAAAATACCCATCATATGAAATTTTATTCAATTATATGAAATCCATATATTACTAATATAAATTTACATTGTGTTATATAATTTTAGTTTATATAACAATATGCATTTACATTTTATAAATTATAAAATTTATTCAATGAAAAAACTATATTTATATCTGGAAAAAATGACTAAAATATAATGTAATTTCATAATATGCCCCATAGAGTATAGGCAATTTACATATAATGCAAATGGTATGCACTTTAATTCCTATGTTTTGTTATAGGAAATTATTATAGTAAATGCTTTTGTTTAGAAATCATTTGTGGAAAGAAAAAATATAAGTAATATAAATATTTATATATTTATAATAATGTTGGTCTCTAGGGAAAGTTAGAATTTTAAAGTTGATTATTTGAGAAATGATATTACTTGAATAGTATGAGTTAAATAATTAGGTAATATATTGCAAGGTTGGTATTGGGAAATTACTGCAAAGAAAAGCAAACTATAATTAACATTATAGACATTTGAATGTTTTTATTTTATGTACTTAATATTTCTTTATTTCTTAAGAGGATTAATCTCACTGAATCTTGAGTCATTAAATCTGGAAAACACAATGATTTGTGAGCTACCTTCATCATGATGTGTTATTTTTTTTCAAAAACTCAGATTGTTTCCTTATTAAATTCTTCTAAATGTGTACAAATAAAATATGATATCTATGTAAAAATATTCTATTTTATATGATTTATACAAGGTCTATGTTATATGGTTTTTCATTCTGTTTTGGGGAGTTACGTTTGTAACAATAACTCTAGAGGTCTAAGTTGACTTCTGATAAAGATGCTGTTCAGTTTTCTATAAAAAATAAAGATAAATGTGAGGGAAATCATCCATAATCATAGATATTTGTAAGCAGCAATGACAGAAAATGAAGCATATTGAGACCATTGCAATTACCAAGAAGCACAATGCACTGCAAGAAAGGCAAATACCCAGGAATATGAAGAAATGGGTAAAGATATTTACTTAAAAAAAACTTATTCGGGTTTAATATCTCTAATATTGCCTTCTTCACTTTCAAAACATGGCAAATGTTAGCTAAATTTAGATACGATTATTTGAGATACCAGACTTCTGTCAATGAACTGATTGAAACATCTTAAATATAAAAACTAAGTTAATTTTATACATAATTTTCAGGGACTATTAATTACAAAATGAAAAGGAGAATCTACTATTAAAAATCTAGGGCAACTTCTTAAATGCATGTCAAAGCTTTCTTATTTTTGTCCTCTGCATTCATTCTCTCTTTTTTTTTTTTTTTTTTTTTTTTTTTTTGAGCCTCAATGAACTTGATTGGCTAATACTCTATGGCATCAGGTATAAAACACTGCCTTCTCCAAACACTCTACTCATCTCTTCTTTAACAAGTCCCTATAGCTATGAATGTTAACAGTCAAGATTTAAAAAAAAAATCAGCAAATTGTTCTAAAATATGAAAATACAATTCAGTGTAGCAGCCGTCCTATTAGATAATTTTTGAACTTTATGACTGAGTTTGTGTTATTTTGACATAATCCAAACAAATGCTCTCAACATATCATTATGAAAATTGCTATATAAAATTTTTGACATTCTTTCTTCCCATTATAGCAAAGTATATCTGATAAATGACTTTTTAAATCTATTATTTTGTGCCATTAATTGCTAGTTGTTTTCTCAGATGTAATATTGTATACAAGCCAGCCAGGCAGTGGTGGTGCATACCTTTAATCCCAACACTCAGAAGGCAGAGGTAGGAAGATCTCTGTGAGTTCAAGGCCAACCTGATCTAGA
The DNA here is from genome assembly GCF_014885135.2 of Alexandromys fortis. Lineage (NCBI taxonomy): Eukaryota > Metazoa > Chordata > Mammalia > Rodentia > Cricetidae > Alexandromys > Alexandromys fortis. The sequence goes on from NW_026068018.1 coordinate 5,159,972, forward strand.
AGAGCTAGTTACAGGACAGGCTCCAAAGCTACAGAGAAATCCTGTCTCAAAAAAACAATATATATATATATATTGTGTGTGTGTTTGTGTGTGTACATATACACACACAATATTCACAAGCCAGGTTCAGTTTCTCTTTGTTCAGTACAGCAACACATTTTCTGCTCTTCAGGAGTCTCAGAACAGCCTCCATCTTCTATTGAATTCATCAAGTTCATTATTAGCACAAGATTTTTTTTACTATGATTCTCAATTTTCTGTCATATATCAAAGTCATTTTTAGTGTTTATGTAGTCAGACCCTTTTTATGACACAATTAGAATGATGCTGTGGGATAATCTTTTTGTACAATGTGAAGATGTGTTTCTGCCAATGCACCTTCTGATTCATTTAATAGAAAGCTGAATGGCCAGTAACAAGTTTGGAGAGGATAGAATAAAAAAAAAAAAACAGGGTTCATTCTTAAAAGAACATATTTGTAATGCTCTAAGAAATAATGTTCCTACCATTTTGAGTGAATCTCTGAAGGCCCTTGATTTCTGTCAAGTATCATTAATTAGCATTTTAGTGTCATTAAACTATTGTAAAATACTTTACATATTTTAGGAATATAAATCATATAAAATGTGTCCTTTAGAGAGCATTTATACAATTTAAATATATGCAAGTATTTATGAATGCTTTGGCAGCATATTGTAACATTTTGCTTTAATTAATTAGGAAATAATAGTTTCTAGTAATTATTCCCTCTGTAACATGGTATGAATATTACCAAATACTTACAAAACAGAGCAATTTACCTTGAGCTCTTCTAGGAAAACAAACCTAGCAAACAACAAGACAGTAAATTGTTTCACAAAATTCTTTTTTCTCTCAAATTAGCTGGCATATTTATTTAAGCTTCATATAAGTTATTTTTACAAACTTTAGTCCTCGGATCAGTTACACAAAATATAAGTAAATAGCTATTGTGGTTACTTAACATACATTTTAAATTTTCAAAGTACTTTGAGCAGTTCCTTTGGTGAATCTCTAATCAAGGAACATCTATCCATAAATTGCTTCATTTTAATTATTTCCAAGTATTTGTATAATAAGATAGTAAAAACAGATTAACACTACTTGTGAAGGTAGTAGCAGAAAATATGAAAAAAAATCTTTAAAAAGGTGCTACTTAGAAAGATATATGAAAAAATATTCAAGCTGCATTTTAGCTTAGTTTATATGAACTCCATAAAAAAATTATCAACAAGAAATACACACTGACAATGACCCACACAACAATAAAAATTTAAATATTCTTATTCAGGTTTGACTAGATAAGAAATAAGATCCTTAATAGTATCTATTCCTCTTTTATACATGGATTGGGAAGTTTCTCATAGCATTTCATATTAAAGGATAAGAAGATAGTTACCTGCTTTCTTTCTTTCTGACAAAAAATATTCTCAAAATATCTAGCCACTATATATATATATATATATATATATATATATATGCACATAAACACCATATACATGCATAAACACCTTACAAGGCCACGTGCAATATTAAAAACATGTTGGATTTTTTTTTTAAGAAACTGACCTGGAACTTGCTTCTGTAGACCAGGCTGACCTCAAACTCAAAGAGATCCACCTGCTTCTGCCTCCCAAGTGCTGGTATTAAAGGTGCGTGCCACCACCATCTGGCGCATGTTGGAAATTTTAATGAACAATGAGGAAGATTTGATCCTTACTAAATAAATGAGTGATTATATATACAAATTATATTTTAGAAGTTACACTTCTTAGAAAGCCTCAAGCTCATTTTATTTTGCAATATTCATTTTCTTGTTTGTACATAAAGAATAATATTTATATTACCTCTTAAATGTTAAAGTCTTCTTTGGATTGTTTAAAGAATGAGATTTTTTTTTAAAGCAAAATGTCTTTATTCTTGTACAAGTTCACAAACTCAGACTCTCTTGTGTGGCCAACATATTGTCATGATTGGAGAGCCCTGAGCTCAGTTGGGGTTGGGGTTTTGTAATAAAGTAGGGGTGAGAGATTACTAAGGTTCAGGACCTCTAATTGGCTGATGTTTGTCTAGGGGTGCCCTGGTGAAAAGTGATGGGTGTGTGCTGACAGGTGATCTTGTCTACAGTCGCTGGAATGTTAGGAATTTCCTTTGGATGGTATATTCCTCAGTGGTGCCTAGGTAGTCTCAGTTTTTAGTCTTTCTTGGAAGCAGGTATTATTGTCTTAGAGTAAAGTACTGAGACTCTGGCCTCTATTGAGCTTGTCATTTCTCCCTTTACAAGTACCAATGACAGCGCTTGCTTAGCCACTAGCTAACAGATGTTTTTTTTCTAGGGCAGGGGTGAGCATACTAGACACTGCAATTCTGATCTTTGAGTGCAACCAAATTGTAATTTTAATCCTGAATGTCCTCTTTGATTCTGTGATTCTGCAAAAAGAACTAAAATGTGTTCTTATTGTAAAGCATTTTAGTAATAAATTCATGAATTGACAACTCTGGGCCCATTTTTCTGCTATGCCAATAGCGACTGTAGGTAGCCAATTTTGTTTCTCATGCCAGGGAGTGCTCCCCTTGTCTTAGCATTTCAAGATATTTTGGGCAGGGATCATGTGACAACATGTTCTTTTCTGTAACTTCTTAGACTTTGACATTGGGGCATTGCTATTAGGACCCAAAAAGACTGAAAGGCTAGTCAAAGAATGAGAATTATGTTATACCTACACCTAAGTATTTTTAGTAGTTTCATTTAATTTGCTATTTGAATACATCAACAGTAAGTTTAGATTATATCCACCAACACCTCACAGCCTCTCTACTTCCTCTAGGGTACTACTCATTTATCTCTTGACTTCAAGTTTTTTCTTCCTCTTCTTCTTTCATTCTCCTCTCTCCTCTTCCCCTTTCCATTTTTCCTCTCCTCTTTCTTCCTCTTTTCAGTCATAGCAGAAATCTTTTTAACCTACAGTGTCACATTGGTGCCATCTATATACTCATCAATGCAGGGTTCCAGTAAGTGGAGGTTGCTTACCTTCCTTGAGCCACATTCAAGAAAGAGCCTGAGTCTTCCTCACATGCAGCCATGTGAAGAACTGCAGTAGTTCTTCAGCTAGAAATGGTACCTTAGGGGCCTGTTCCCTCTCCATACAGGAGGTTTACCCGCTTAATATTGCTAATGCCCTGTACTGACCACAGCTGTGTGAGTTCATAATGCAATAACTTCACCATGTCCAGAAGAAATTATTTCACAATATTCAAAGACCTCTATTTTACTACTGTAACCGTGTTTATTTTAGAGATTTATTTTAGCATTTATATAACCATTTGCTTGGGGAAGATTTAGAGTATAGAAAATTAAATATTTATCAAAAGTATTATAACACTGAAGAGAGTTAAGGGCTCTCTTTCTAAATTAGTTCTTTGAAAATTGCATGTAACTTGAGCATAGTTACCCCTTCAACCTCTTTTTACACCACCCTCTCAAATTACCCATTCTTTCAAAAAAAATAACTGCAATTCTTCTCTTTATCCTCTACCACCACCACTACCTCCTTCTCTTACTCCTCTTCTCTTCCTCCTCCACTAACATCTATTTCTACCTCTCATCCTCCTTCTTCTCTTCTTCCCCTCCTCTTTGCTTTTTCCTCCTCCTCTTATTCCTTCTTCTTCTTTGCCTTCTGCTTCTTTCTAGAAGATTAACTGTAATATGTTTTGCCTAGATGGCCTTAGCATAGGTGTCTTTCCTGCTGTGTAGTAAACCTAACTGATGGGGAGTGTCACATCATAAACAACAAAATTCAACCCTTTTAAAATAATTAACGAACACCTTCTTCATAATTCATTCTACTCGCTTATAATCTCATCTTTCCTAGATTTTGTTTTTTATTTCTGTATTGTCGGAGCCCACAGATGTGGATCCATTCCACATTGACTAAAGGTCAAATACTTCAGGCCTAGTATTGATCCCTCAAGCTTAGTGACAGGTGATTTGGCTACTAACAGGATATCTTGACCTAGAGTGTGATTACTTTGTGTTTTTGATATTAATAGGGTAATCATTTTGTTTACTCTGTCAAGATAAAAAAGTCTTCTGCTTTCTACCACTCTTGTGTATTGGGGTATTTAAAGATCATAAGAAATAAACACAGGTAGATTCAGTATTCACTGGGTTGCCCACCTGACTTTATGCTATGTCTTTGTATTCCTTTTGTATCTCTGTTTATTCTGCCAAACATTACTAACCCACAGGCCCCTACCCTGGAACATACAAACCCATAGAGACTGGACCCTGCTAATGTATGGGTCAAACATAAAGAACTTGATATATGGAGGCTATTCATATCTCAGCTTCAGCAGTTTATATGTTTGTGAGTCATTACTACTTAAGGTAATAGCATAATTTATTATCTTTGTCCAATGATTATAAGTTAACAATTTTCTCAATATTTAAATGTTGTTTATCTTTCTATTTAAAAGAGAGCGCTCATATACAGTTAATGACATACAAAATCTATATGACAAATGAAACCCTTGGCTGTGCTATTTTATTTTATATTCTAAATAAAATGACACAATGCCATCTATAGTTAATATGTTTGGAAGCTTCCATTTTAATAACATTAAAATACACAATATCTGATTCATGCACTAATATCAGCAGTGCTCTGCTGGTGTTTGGGATCCCTCTTCACCTATGGCTAACAGCCACAGTAATTACTGAGAACTACTGGGACAGAACCACACAGGCCATTATCTCCTTTTCCCAGTGTTAAGACTGTATTAGGTCCTTATATCCCTTGATTTATATAATTTAGGTATATTATAATGTTTGTAAGTTTTGTAGGAACTTAAACACAATATTTCCATCACTAATAACTCATTTTTATTATAAAGTTGTGATTGTGATATATATATATATATTAGATTGCACAGAGTTACAGTATTATACAGGTTCATAATTTATTGGTTGAACATTGGATAACATCTTCATAGTTTTTCTTTTTGTTTTATTATAATATATTGTTTATGTAATGTTAATGATTTCCTCATGACTTTTCTACAAATACATTTAATGCATGTTGATCACTAGCTTCTTACACTATTCTTTTATTCCTTCCTAACTTCTCTGTCCACATCTTTAGTAATTCCCTTATGCTGTACATGTGCTGATAATTTAAATTTTAAAACTCATCATTTAAAGGACTATTTTTAATTATTTTGTTTTTTTATGATTAAATATTTGTGTTGTGCCCAAATATGTGTTTCTTCCAAAATCCTATAGTTTTTTTTTTTTTTTTTTTTTTTTNGAAATACTGTTTCTTTGTGCTACTGGTGTTGAATGATGGATCAATGGAATGCTACATGAATCTTTAAGTGTGTTTACGCATAATTTCTCCATTGATATTTTCAAATTTAAGTTTGGAATTTAAAAAATAGTAGTACCTTAGGAATACTTCTTAGAATATTTCCTCTTCAAGGGATAATGATATATTAAATGGTTCTCGGAATCCTATCTTGTAAACATTTATGCCATATAACCAATGAGTTAATTTCAGTTGATTTTTCTTATTAATCATATCATATCAACATAGTTATTATAAATCTGACTAAAATACTATAAGCAAGCTATACATATGATGCTATTAGTGTTTAATCTGTTATGTCTCCCTTTTCCTTTTAAGGAATAACAAGTTTAAACAGCAAAATAATATTCTTTATTATTCTCTACTAAAAAGAAAAAAAAGAAAAAAACGGTGCCAATTCTTTATTTCTTCTTCTACTTTGACACTTTTAGTAAACACCAGGTGTCACTTAGTATTTAAGAGTATCCAGAACAAAAAAAAATAACATTTTATGTTGTGATTAAAGGTTCTTTACATGCATTTCCTGTAATACCAATTCCTCAAAGCTACACCTATAACTTCAACCAGATGCTAATTCTTTGAACTGTAATTAACATTGTGACACTTATGAAGTAATTTTTAGAATGATTATAGTTGCTATACTTTTATTCCCTAGAAGTGCTAAGGATTGTAATCATCACCTGTTCAATGTGAGTCTTAATATACCACAGGCTATTAACAACGGATGGCCTCATTTAACCAGAGCTTCCTTCCTAATGAATTACCAGTAACTGAATTTTTATGTCAAAAATTAGCCAATAGATGCTTTCCCCTCTTTCATGACATGGATTTATTTTCATGTGTAAAATATGGTTTTGTGTTATGCTTTATAACTGTTTGGATTTGCACAAATATTCTTTTCAAATGATTCAGAAAATATGATTGTTCTCAATTTTCCTTAAAAATTAATCTGAGAGCGGGAGGTGAGGTGATGAGATTTGACAAGGACTGTCTCCCACATCAATTACCAAGTGAGAAAATGCACTAAGGATTTGTCTACAGCCAAATCTTGTGGAGGCATTTTTTAAATTCAGGTTCCCTCTATTCAGATGACCCCATGACCCAAGCTAGGGTCAAGTTGACATAAAACTATCCAGCAATCGCAGATATATTTGAAGTCACCTAAGAAGAAAAAATTAGTTAAAGTTAGTCATATTAATTAGGTATGATTTATTTTCTCTTTAAAGGCTTTATATTTACTTCCAACTGGAGAATAACATAAAATAAATATTTTTAGGTGTGTCATACTTACACTGTTACTTTTTGATGTCCTTATTTAATATACCAGGATGATTGAGAGGAGAATGTAAACCACATATTCATCTAATGGACACAAATGTAGTCCTCCATCATAGCCCTTTCTTATTCAACTAACAATGCAATTCACCAGATGTACATAGTGAAATATTATTCTCCAGATAAATCACATCTCTTAATTTATATTATTACTTCCTAAAGTACTTCAATGCTAGTTAATGAGAGTGTTCTTAGTAATCCGTTGGTTAATAATTCAGCAATGCAATTTTTTTTCCAATGGGGGCAGTGTGAACCCATGGTTGCTTCTTAACCCATGATCTTATTTGAAGCCTACTTTTCACTTTCTCTTATGTTGAAACAGTCAGTTGGGGAAAGCTAAACTGAATGCTGGGAGAAAGAATGCAGAGTGGCAACAGGCAATGCAGTCATCTCTGGGAACAGATGAGCTAGAAACTTGCTGGTAGGCCATGAGTTTCATGATAAAATATAAAATAATTGAAATGGATTAAATTAATATGTAAGAGCTAGCCTATAAGAATATAGAGCTTATGGGCAAAGTAGTGATTTAATTAATGCAGTTTCTATGTGATTATTTTGGGTCTGAGTGGCTGGGAACAAACAAGTGGCCTCCTACAACAATTTGCCCTTGGGTAA
>NW_026068018.1:5167324-5181927 GCF_014885135.2 Alexandromys fortis
ATATATACACGTGTGTATGAGAAATAATATAAACAAGTTTAAGAAATCTCATGACCTCAAGAAAAATCATGACCTTGGATTAGTAATAGGTGGTTACTTGCAAATTTTCTACAAAACCCTAGTTTATACAATTTGGTAGTTGTCCTTATTTTTTATTTTACAGACTTTATCATTAAAAGCTTGCAAATGAATAAAAACTCCACTCCAAAATTAATCAGGCCTAAAAACAGTATTACTCACTAAAGTACTCTAAAATTAGAGAAGACATTTGGAATGGAGAAATATGGTGAAAATGATCAGTGTCTTTACAGTATGATTTATACACATACACACTCACACGTGTATAAAGCAGTATCAGAGGTCAAATATGGAGGATAAGGATATCATTTTGAAGTCTCGTAGGAAGAATGTTTACCTCCAGCAATATCTTTTCTTTGATGACAATTCATGGTAACTTTGTCTTTTTAGATGCATCCTGTTACTGTATTCACTTGGATTTTTATAGAGGTTTCTGTTTTTTTTTTTTTAATAAGAACAGGAATTATCTAATCTGAAAATGACTTAAATCCAAGATAAGTTTTATTTCAAATCTTTTAACTAAATTTAGATGTAGCTTAGTTGGGAGAGTACTTTTCTTACATGCACGATCCTAATGTACTACAATACACGGTGTAGCCAAAAGTTTGGCCCATAAATCCAGCACTTAATAGGTAAAGGAAGAAAGGTCAGAAGTTCAAGATCATTAATTACAAAGCAGGTTGGAAGTCAGTCTGAGATGTCTGAGTCATTGTTTCAAAGAATAAAAACTCTTTAGTTAAATATAACTATAAAACTTATTTCAAATAAGATCACAGTTTGAGCTTAAAGGTGGACATGGATGTGGGAGTCATATTATTCCATCCACTGGAGCAATACAATTGGTAATGTCAAAAACTTGAATGCAAAAAGGTTTTAAAGAGTTAAAATCTAGAGGAAATGCAGATAGCATGCTCTAAAATGATTGTTTTTATTTTACATTATCTCCACTTAGCATGAAATTTTAAGACTGTTTGACAGTGATGGATAATTAAGTAGTAGAATAAGAAAATGTCAAAGATAGAAACATTCCTGGTGGAGAGAAACAAGTCACTATCAATGCAAAGTCTTTACATTTCTTATGATCCACAAAAAATATTATAAATAAGAACAAGCAATCTCATCTTACTTTGGTAATGCTTGGATGTTTATTTGTCATGAAGAACTACTAGTTTATACAATTGCTAGTTTTCAAAGACCAAAAGTCAAAACAAAAGAACATAGTCTTTATGATGTGCTACATTTTCATATTTTAAATAGTAATTGGGAAAAAACAGCCTCTAAAACTTACAAGTATACCTATTTTGCTGGATTTTTCCTCTTTTTACAGTAAACTTTATTTTCTTTATATTTATTTATAACTTCAAACCATGGAGATTGAACAGCAATACCTGTGATGAACAATTATTGTCTTAAAATACAACACGACAGGATGCGGGATGCAGTGTGGTACAGGGCATCTAACTGCTGTGGAATTATTATATTGCCATGTGATTTATTATGAATCTCCACCATCATTTCACCATCCTGCTGTCTCCTTTATTGTTAGAGTGAATGCTTTTGATGACATCTTATAAATCTTTGCTTTGGCCAATATATTTACAGTGTCTTAACATAGAAGAGGTATGCCTACCTTTCACTACCTCTGAGATTTAGAGGTATAATTTCAATTTAATGTGAAAAGTTTTAGCTGGGTAAGTTCCATTAGCCTCTTTTTGTCAAGAAGGGAATATGCCTATTCATTTTCGTGTTCGGTTTATATATTGAGCTCTATCAACACATGAAAGGTGTAATGTGGTGTTTGCAAAGATGGGGCTTTATTGTCTTTTCCTGAGATTCTCACATACACAAAAATATTGATCTATATTTCTTTTTATAAATAAATGCCACATTTATAAAAGTTTATGAAATAGAATGATTTTTCCATCTTAAAACATTGGTAGCCTGGTTTTGATGCTTCTGCCTTTTTCCTCATGCAGATATTATTATCTTCTGTCATTATCTTGAAGAAACCAAAATGATAACATAAAGACAGCTGATTATTTGAGAGAAGCTAAATCCAAAGTGAATTCTGAAGCGTATAGTGTTTATAAATATAACATTAGTTAATGAATTAAAGTGTAGAGCAACATGTACACACACATGCACACACACAGACACAGGCACAGGAAAGGTAAAAATACAAACAATGATTAGTCTTGAGTTATGTTTGCTTTGTAGCTTTTACTTATTATTTAGTTATTATTATTGTAATTACTGACATTAATTTATTTGTTTGGTTTAACTAATGAAGTTATACTGTACAAACTTAGCTTTAATGAAAAAAGCCCATGTGAACACATAAAATACCCTGATATATATTTTTGTTTCCATCAGTCATCATAGATCTGAAGCTCACAGGAGTTTCTTTCAGATCTCATAACCCATAATTTCATAGTTGTATATTTTCCTTCTTATTAATATAAAAATATTTTTCTGTTTCCAACATAGAATTAGTCTACTTAAAAGAATAATTTCACACTTTAAAGAAAAAATTTAGCTTTGATAATTTTGAAAGGTATTCATGCATGGTATTAACAAAAAGCTAACATCTCATCTACAATTCCCCAATAAAAAGCAGCATATAAATATATTTTTAAAGCTACTTTAAAAAACTAATTGCAAGAGAGATATAACATAATACAGCACTGGCTACTGGGTTTTCCAAATTAAATAGCAAATAAGCAGACAAAGAGAACTGAATAAAATTGTTTGATGGACAATTTATATGCCAAAGATCATTTTGGATAAGCAAATGATGGTGCGAGAAAAAAAAAAGGGGCAATTTATCTTGCAATCTTCTATCTAATTATCAAACCATCATTCAGAAATAATTTAGCAATGACATAAAAGATATTTTCCTGCTTCCCAAACTAGCTAAATTTTTCAATATCTTGAAGCAAGTGTGCAAAACTAAGGGTTTTCTAAAGATTGTCTGTTCCATTCAAAGTTCTTCTATTCCACCCTGTCACATTCCAATCATATCTTGTTTTAGCTAACCCATCCCTTCTTATTCGTCTGTTTTAATTTTACCTATAGAAATTAACATTCACATTATATATTTAAAATCCTAACTCAATATAATGGCCTTTTCTCATTAAATATTTTAAAACTGTTTTTTGATATGTCTACTACAGTATTATGGAATGTTGTTTTACAAAAACACCTATACAAAGTAATGCTAATGTGTGCATCCTTGTTTCTAATGAAAAATATAAACATTCAGCTATTTCCTTTGTCAACATATCATGTTGTCATTCCAGATATGCATTTAACTTTAATTTAATGTTCTGTAGTTTACTGATGATTATGTTGATAAAGAAATAAAAATTAAATAAAATATGTGATGAATCAGAAAGTAAAAGACTAAATTTATGTGTATATATGTAATCCAAGTGGTTTTATATCTCTATGCAAACATTTTTGTGTTTGTGGTCATATACACATATGTTTGCCTTTGCATAAATTAATTTCTGTCTAATGTATTACAGTTTTATGTTCTCTAAATTGCAAAAGTATAAAATAATGAGAATAATATCTAAACAATTTTTATAAAATGTTTATAAGACTATTTTATTTTCATGTGTCAAAACTAATTTTAAATATTTATGAGAGGTATGATAATCAAATTGTAAAAATATAACTGATTTTTATGTGTTTGGAATCTGTGCATAATTAAGTAAGCAATTCAATAATTGTGACTTCTTAATTGTTTTGTTTTAGTTTCTTAAAGTGAATGCTTTCACACTGACTACTACATTAGCCCACTAGGCAAACTAAGTCCATTATGTAGGTCATACATTTCTAGGTGATTACCTAAAAACTATGTTATGCTTATTATTATATTCACCAGAATTATTTTAGCTAGTCTATTCCAGACTTCTTTAGCAATACTACTCAAGAATGCCATGATGAATTACTGTCCACTTCTTCTGTTCAACATGAATCCTATTCATATAAATTCCTTAAAAGCAAGAAAGAAATTTTGTGTACTTCAGGAAATTCTGATTTAAGTGTTGATCATTTATATATGTTATCAATAATAGGAAGGTCATTGTACAGTTAATATTATCTGTGATGCTCAATATTCATGACAAAGCAAAAATAAATACTTTCCTTTTATTTAATGGAAAAAGTCTAAACTTTTTTGTTACACCAGAAACTGCTTTTAATATTGCTTAATTCAATGGATAACTAAGGGTAAACATTATATTTCACTTGGATAATTTCAATGATAGCTTTCTTGAGTTCGGAATTTTATATAGTGCTATACAGCAATATAAAGAAAAAGGTGAAATTGAATGGAAATCTCCACATGAAACTACCCAGACAAAATGCATTCCATAAAATAAATGACCGGAACGCTGGCACTTAAACTGGTATTTATTCTCACAATGAATCTGTGCATAGTGAACCACAATGGTTTAAAAAGTTGCAGGTAGACCGATATTGCTTTGTTTCATTATAGTTTATAATTTCCCAGATATTTTGTCTTCAAATTAAAATGTACTTAAGGGAAGCATAATCACTCCTTATCATTGTTTGATATGCACTTCATTTTTAAAACTAAGTGTGAGAAACAGTTCATTTTTTAACTTAAGTATCATCTCCATGGAATCTACTTTTTTTTCTTAGATATATAAAGCTTGAGTTCCAGAGCCCATAAAAATGTGTGCCCTCTGAATAAAATGATATTTTATTCCTTATGTAGACATTATCCAAAAGGTCAACCTCTGAAGTATAAATGCATTAAGTTACAGCCAATATTTTATCTTCTAGTTCACCTGAACTTTGTCTAAAGTAGATAAAAAATCACTGAAGTTAAAATATGTTTAATCACTGGTCATTCTTTTGTATTCTTCATCCACAAAAATACTAAATTAGTAAAATAAATAATATTCATTAAAATTGTACACCTTTAATATACTAGGTATTATGTGCAAGACATTGATGTCTGTTCTCTGTATATCTCCCTAAATATTGCTTGAAATTTTAACTAATATATTCCTTTGGTAGCACATAGTCATATTTAAAGTATTATAAGAGAACAAAAAAATAAAAAAAGAACAAAAACAGATCATTTGAAAATTTATTGTAAATTAAAAAAAATAAAATATGAGTATTCCATCTGCATTACCCCCATCCTCCCTTCCCCTAAAGCTTCTCTCATGTCTCCACTTGTCAAATTCATATTTTCTTGCTTAGTTATTATTGGTACATATATACACACATGTGTATACAGCCTACTGAGTCCATTTCCCATTGTTTATATTTCGATGAGTCCTCTTCTGAATGTTTGGGTTTGGATATCCCATGCAGAAGCTTGTACTTGCATGAAACTAATTCTTCTCTCAGCAGCTATGGAGTACCTGTATCTCTTCATCTTCGGGTGTAACTTTGTCAAACTTTACTCACCGTGTTCTTAGTAAATATAAGAGTGGTATAGTCTTAGTCTTCTCTTTCAGTCATTTTCATATAGCTTAAAACAACCTTAAAATAGACCAGAGGTAGAATGTTAAAAACTTGCTTTTAGAAGTAGATTTTTCCCAAATGGTTTTAAAACACTTCAACTTTAACCATTGTTTTCATGGCCAATGTGAGGTGGACACTGTTACATAGCAGTACTTCGAGATTAATCTTTGCCCTCCAGGCCCTGCTATTCAATAAAATTTAACAGAAACGTATTCTAAGCAAATAAATGAACTAAACAGATTTCAATTTGGGAAAGAATAAAGGATTCTATGTTTCAACTCATTTTAGGTCTTCATATATAATGACCAGAAAGGGCACATAAACTAAACTATATAGACATCAAGCTTTAAAAAAATTAAATGCATTTAAATATATTGAGGAAAAATTTGTATTTTTCCCTTTTCTTTTATTATTTTGCAAGCAAGAAGAGGAGTTATTATACTTCTTTCTTGAGAGTTCATGAGTAGAATTCAACAGTGCCTACAACAACAAACTAGCAAGTTTTCTTTTGTCTCTTTTTATGGTTATTTTTTAAATCAACACAAAAGTGCTATATATCATTATACAATTTTGAACAAAATGTTTTAATGATTCTCATTCCTTCTCATGTCGTCTGATGATCCTGACTCCCACTTGTAACTCCCTGGTCTTTTTTTTTTTCTCTTTGATGCCCCATATGTATATATACATGTGTATATACACACACTTTTACTACAGGCTATCATTCAATAATAAACAACTTTTGACTTAATAGTTTAGGTTAGCTTGTTTAATATTATCCATTTCAGATCTAGCCACTTTCCCGCTCATTTTACCTCTCATTTTCTTAAAACAAAATAAACAAGTTTCTAAATTCAGAAAAACACTCACCGCCGGGCGGTGGTGGTGCGTGCCTTTAATCCCAGCACTCGGGAGGCAGAGGCAGGCAGATCTCTGTGAGTTCGAGACCAGCCTGGTCTACAAAGCGAGTTCCAGGACAGGCTCCAAAGCCACAGAGAAACCCTGTCTCAAAAAATCAAAAAAAAAAAAAAAAAAAAAAAGAAAAACACTCACCAATTTCTTCCTTATTTACTACAATATACAATTTGAAATGCTAGGAAATCAATGTTCTTGTCTGAAGGAAAACAAAAGCCCACAGATATGGATAATTATTTATCAAAAGAAAATGTCTTTCACTCAGGTTTACTTGAGTAACACAATTGTTAATCCTAGTCATAGACAAAAAATCTACTTATCCTTTAAAATATGATCAAAAATTGTTGGACATACTTTTATCTTCCAGGCAAAAACACTTGTCTAATCAAACCATGATCATAATATCTGAAGAATAGTCTGCTTCATCTCTGACCTTCAGGAACTAACCAGTGATCATAAATCTCATGAAGAAGACATACCCCTAAGGAGATTCCCCTGCCTGTAACTGGAATAATGTAGGGTGCTATGAGATCTCAGAATGCCCTTAAAACACCTCTAGGTAGAGTTTAAACATGCTTGAAGAGAGCAAACTACTCCCTATTTATTCTACATACTCAGATTTAAAAAGTGCTGCTCAACTTTTGCAAATGAAAACTAAATTCAGGAAAATAGAGATGAATGAAGTATCGTCTTATATCTTGTAAAAGACTTGTTTTTGTTGGTTGCAGGGAATGCGCCTTTGAAGGGAATCAGGTGGTAGGAATCAATTTTAGTATCCTTTGTAGTTATGTAGTCGTACGTGGAAATTCAAGTCTTTGGTTTTCTTTTCACACACATCAGATTGTTTTTCCCTTTTAAATCTCTATTACCAACATTTAAACCATCTGATTTTACTAGTTGTGAAATATTTTCTTAGAAGATAAAAAGAGTGTAAAAATTAGCAAATGAGGCAGACAAAGATTGAGTTACATTCTTTGAGTGTTCCACCCACTGTCAGCTGCACCAGGGCTTCCATGAATACTCTTTTGCTTCCCTCACACAGCAGTGAAGGTTGTTGTACTTACTTCATAGGCATGCCTTAAGTCTAATTTAAAAGCAAACTCAGGTCTTTTGCCATGTACCTGCAATACATTTTTTGCACATCTGTATAAGTAGGAAAAAATATTGAGAGAGAGAGAGAGAGAGAGAGAGAGAGAGAGAGAGAGAGAGAGAGAGAGAGAAACATAGGGTAATAGTTTTAGTATGGAACATCTCCCCTATCTCTACTTAGGCTTTTGTACTTTTAATACTTCACTTGCCATTTACTGCCAAATGTTTATTATTCAGCTTCTTTGGCTGTAGAATTTGAAATGAAGCTCTCAAAT
This sequence comes from Alexandromys fortis, assembly GCF_014885135.2. NCBI lineage: Eukaryota > Metazoa > Chordata > Mammalia > Rodentia > Cricetidae > Alexandromys > Alexandromys fortis. Next base: position 5,175,190 of record NW_026068018.1, read on the forward strand.
TATAGCTTTGAAAGGCGAATTTGAAAGGAAGACATGCCTCTTTGAAGAGAAGAAAGAGAAAGGACTTTTCTTCATTATATAATATCATTTAAATTCAAAAACTTGAATGCAATGTTGGACACATATTAAAAAGATTGCTAATATATACATACATACACACACATATATATGGTGTATGATTATGTATATATGATTATTAAATTGCAAAATACACATCTGTCACAACTTTTTAAGTGGTAGCAGCAAATGGCAGGGTTTTCAGTATAGGGTATAGTTAAAGGCACTCGGATTTTTAGGTTTCTTTCATAAAGGAAGAATGACAACCAAGGCTTTCAAATTTCTTTTTCTCATTTTCTCTCAGACCATGGCATAAATATCCTTTTTACTAACAAGTACTCAATACCATGAGGTACTGAGTTACATAGTACACATGAACCAGTATCAAGAGAATACAGATCTTGATCTAAACATCTGAAAACCAAATAGGTCTTTGCTGCATATAAATTGTGTGTCTCAGATATTTGATATTGTGAATGGAAGTTTTCTCAAATAAATATGTATTTGATGTCTTCAAACTCCAATTCTAATAAGATAAAACTGAAAAAAACTCTTCAGAATGTCAATTTTTACAATAAAAATAATTTTTATATCATTTTTACTAATACTAGGGCTTTATATATATTTTCTCAATAAACATAAGAACCACAAATTTGCTTGTTCATTCTTCATCCATTTTATTAGTATATATGGTAATTTTACTGGATCTAACAATATAAATGCACATAATAATTTTGAGTAGATCCAACTAATCTGGTTCCTTAAACATAATAGTATTAATCTGAACAAATTATTATTTACTTAATTTTGTTAGTGATGGTACTTATTTATGTGTTTATAGTATTACTTATAGAGCTACAAGCAATGTAGCTGAAAATGTATTCATGAGAAGTATCAGGGATTCAGATATTTTAAGTAGATTATGCAAAGGTTATTTATTTTATTCTGGAATAAGATAAAAGGCAAACATGGTATCAACACCTCATTGTCTATTGGTCTATTGTCCCTTTACCCATTGTCTATTGACACTGCCTCCGGAAAATACTCTCTTGACTGGGTGTAACATATTATTTTAAAAGCAGCAATAGGAAATCATGAAGCTAAGCAAAAGGAAATATCTTGTGATTAATTTCTAAATTTCTGAGATTTGAACAGTTCTTTACAAAATACTGTCCTGTGTAAAATCAATAATTGTACTTTTATATTTCACCTTTATTCTCTTCTGTCATTCCTATTCCCTAGATGCTAACTTACATTTTTTTTCATGTTGTTGGTTTTTGTTTTGTTCTTTTTCTTTGTCCTTGATTCATTATTTTTTTAGAGTTTCAAATTAATGTTAACTTTATCTTCAGGTTGCCTATTTTCTTTTCCTTTAGATAATCTGAATAATGTTTGACAGTTCTATATACCTGTGTAATTTGCTTTGATCAACCTGCTTCTCATTCTCTGCCCTACAATTCCTTCCCTGTTCATAAGCATTTTTCTGTCCAAATTTATGTGTTCTTTTCTCAAATATACTAAATCAAATTGGTGTTGCTGGAATTTTCATTACTATAGGACAATCTGTTGGGGCATGGGTAGCCTACCATGGGTCTTATACTAAGGTAAGCTGCATCTCCTTCATGTTTCCTTTGAACATGATAGTAATAGCATCTATCACTGTTAACTGCTATTTATGGAACTTTATGAGACCCCACCATCCATGCTAGGATTATAGATAATTTAATTTTTTGCCAGTCTTTGAATGCCTCCTAACTGCTGTGAGTTCATGCATGCGACAGTCCTGCCATGCCTGAAAAGTATTATTTTGCTATAGATGCCTCTCCAGGTTTTCACATTTTTCCTCCCCCTTTTCCAGAATGATAAGGGTACAATACCAATATCCAATTGATAACTTACAACTGCATAGTCTCATTTTCTGCAAGTAACTGCTTGTACATCACTGTATTAGTCACCTTCTACTCCCAAGAAAGCTTATATAATGATGGCTGAGAAACGTACTTATATAACTCTATAAGAAAAGAACTTAGGAGCATTTTTTTTTTTACTTCACATCATCCATTGGTTTTAAGGTCAATTAACAGTATTTGCTATGACTTCTGTCTTCTGAAGTTGGATTTAAAACCAATCAGAAAATGGTTCAATATTTCCTTTACAGTCTTTCTATTGCTGTATAAGTGGGCATATCCGTGAAAGGACAATCACAATAGTAGATCAAAAAGTTCACACATTGATATTTTTGATCACCTATCTCCCCAGTAGCATTCATAGAACTTTCCAGCACTGTGAATGCATCTTTTTGGATACCAAATTGATTCCTTCATGTATTATGACTCAAGTCTTCATGATTTGCATAAGTAGGTTTTATTTATTTTCCATTTTGCTATTTCTTATAAAACATATTTTGATTATGTTTTCCCCCTCTCAAATACCTTGAGAGCCTCCTGCCTTCCTACCCACCAAACTCTTCTCTCTCTGTCTCTCTGTCTCTCTGTCTCTCTCTCTCTGTCTCTCTCTCTCTCTCTCTCTCTCTCTCTGTCTCTCTCTCTCTCTCAAAAACAAACAAGTATCAAAAATATAAAAATAAAATGTAGAACTAAGGAAAAACAAATAAGATGAAAAATAAACAAGAACCAACAAACCAAAAAGAGCATTCATGAGATCTGCTCAGGTCAATAAAAGTTCAAAAATGACAAGAAAATTTTATTTTGTTTTCAAATTTAACATTTTCTTGATTCTATGGAGATTTCACATCATGAGTCCCTATCCCACTCATCTCCTAATCTTTTCTCATCCACCCTCTACACTTGCAACCCACCGCCCAAGGATATAACAAGATAAAATTTAAAAGAAAAGAGAAACAAAAAAATTTACTTGTGGAAACTGTAGTGTGACACAGTAAGTCATCCAGTCCTTTAGTTCATATATGGTTATTTATAAGTGTTCATTACATTGACTCATTGGTCTTGTTTGAGTTCTCTGGTTTTTTACATCATCAACACTGGGGCTCCTCTTGGATACTGTTGTTGTCCTGTGTCTTGGAAATCCTGTAGCTTTGGGTCTGCAGGACCAACCACTTCCCATGCTCCAGCAGATCATAGATGGAGTGGATGATGGCATGGGCAAACTCATAGCTCTGGTTCAAAAAGCTATTTGTAAGTAATACTTCGTGGGAAAGGGAAAATGAATTTTCATCAAACATGTGTCACTGGTTGTATCAACCATAACTTGGAGCAGGTCTCATGGCCAGATGGTGGCCAACAGTCAGAGGTTCTTACTGTCAAGTTCTAAAGAAAAACCAAAAGCAACTGCCATAGCCTGCACTATCTGGGTGCATAGGGGGCATCGCTAGTAGAAGTAATCAATTCATGACACTTGGAGTTATCTAGGAGAGACTGTTTCCCTATTATACAGTAACTCCATGTGAACTCTTTTAATATGTGAATATGTTTGTTTTAACAAGATCCTGCAATAGTAGTTTATTCTTTAACATTTTTAGAAATTCTTTATGCTATTTGATAGTATGAATGAGATTATTCCCCATTCAGTAATTTGAATACACAACAGTAGAAAAACAAATCAAAATAAATAGCAATTGTGGTTGGAAAGCTGATTTATGTGTTAAGAATACATTTTATTCTTGCCTAAAATCTGGGTTAAGTTCCCAATAATCATGTGTTAGCTTCCAACATAGTGTAACTAAGGTTCAGAGTATCGGACACACCCTTCTGACCTATGTGAATATTAGGCAACTCCTTCTGTGCACAGACTGCATAAAGGCCAATATCATATACATAAAATACAAACAAATACGTTTTTAAAATAATTAGCAACTTAAAAGCAGAGATTTTTACTAAAATAACTGAATGTAAAATAATAAATTTAAATAAATCATATGCTTACATTTAGAAGAAGAATGACAGTAACCAATTAACTTTTAAAAGAGTTTAAACTAATTTTCAGTTCATGAAATGTGAGTTCAAAAAGCAAGTGGTACATTATTAAGATGCACATGGATCATATCAAGAGTGTATGAAGTTGTGGACTAATACCATACATGGATCATATACCATACATCTGAGAAGGGAGAACTCAGGACATGAGCTATCATACTGCTTTCTGCATACTCAGCAGATCACTAGCACATATTTTCAACTGAACATCGTCAAAATATTGATGGAAATGGTACTAGAAGAAGATAAATAACTGAAAGGAACTCAAAGACAATTCTCAGAATGCAAAACATCATAGTGTGTTTGCAGACACTCTAGTAAAATGTCAAGAGAATTAACATGAATGAACCACAAGAATATATTACTTCGAGTGACAGCACACCACAAATATGTAAAATTTTGTCTACCACCATACTTATATATTAGAGAGAAATTAGAAAATGTTCAATTTAGTGATACAATGCCTTTTATAAAAGAAAAGTAGCCATGTATGGCTTCCTCAAAACTTTGAAAATTGCTTACATTTGAGATGTTTTTCAATTATGGAGAAAGAAATAGAAGCTTAATTTGATTATATAAATTTATAAAATCTAGAACATATTCCAATCCATATTTTTTGTATGTAGGATACTGAATAATTCTTAAATATGTTGTAATTTAAATGGGTTTGGAGGTCTTTTAGAAGACGCATATTTGGATTCCAATGCTCAGAGCAGGAGGCTCAAAACCACCTGTTAGCCAAGTTCCAGAATATATGATGCCCTCTTTCACACATGCAGAAGACATATGAACACACACACACAAACACACACACACAGAGATTAATACATACACATAATCACTTATTTTGAATATCATTCTCTAAAGAAACTTTAGGAAATTATAAAACAACAGCAAAAGCATTTCTTTAGGTTTATCTACAATTCAGCTTCTCTTCTAAAATAAATAGAGAATAGATACATGGTCTCACAATAAATTGGTCATAAATTAATCAACTAGATCTAAGAACACATTGTATGCATGTATGTCTATATGTGTGTACACACACACATATATATATATATATATATATATATAAGTGTGTGTGTATGTGTAAATATGAATTTATCTCTGTGTTGGGGTCTATATTTTCTCTATAAACAAAAGTAAATAGCAAGTTTTTATTGTTTGCTCCTCAATAGGCTTTTTTACTATATATATCTGCTCATTAACAAAATTAAGGACTGTTATTGAAAACATGTAAATTATTATTGAGCAGTTCCTATTTAAAGATTGTTGGAAAGAGGGCCACTTGTTCCTCCCATCCACCCGACTAACTTACCCCAAAATAACCACACAGAAACTGCATTAATTACATCACTTTTTGGTCCATTAGCTCTAGCCTCTTATTGGCTAATTTTCACATCTTGATTTAACCCATTTCTATTAATCTGTATATCGCTATGTGGCAATGGCTTACTGGCAAAGATTCAGCATGTCTGACTCTGGCAGCAGCTCCATAGTATCTCTCTCTGATACTCCCAGCCTCCTTTCTCCCAGCATGCCATTTAGTTTTCCCCACCTACCTAGCTTCTGCCCTATCAACAGGCCCAAAGCAGTGTCTTTATAACCAATGAAAGCAACACAAAAACAAAAGGACCTCCTACACCAAAAGATAATATGCAAAACAACAGTAAGGTTTAAGGATATATCTAGGTAGTAGAACAATTGTCTGGCAAGTGAAGGCAGGAATTTAAGCCCATTACTGCAAGAAATAAAAAGAGCAAAACTACTAATGATTTTAATTAATACAAACCCAGCATTTTTAGTCCATAAAACCAAAAAAGTATAATGTGATATTTTAGTCATAAAAATAATTCCACAAGGCCTTATTTAACTAATTAAATGTGCTATATTTTATCTATTAAAATTTAAAATAGAATAATTTTAGCATTATTAAAATTATGCTTCTTATTACAAATAATATCCACATTCCAAAAATATATCAGTAAATTTTCTAATGAAAGAAACTACTTGTCTATCTAGAACAAGAAATGGGAATTTAAGCACTTTCAGGCTTCATGAATTACATAACTAATTAGTCAAATCCTTTAAGCAAGCTCTAGGATTCTGCATCAAAGCACAGATCAAAGCTGTGTGGAGAACACATTCTGTACCCTGAATTAAGAAAGTTGAACCCATGAAATCACAGTGTATTGTGAAAAAGTGTTTGTTGGTTTAGGAACCAACAAAAAAATTGTTTGTACTATAGCTATAAAATGCATGTTTTGATAATTTTTTAATTACATTTCAGTGAAACTTTTCACAGACAAATCATGAATGCCAACATAGAAAACTATGAAATACATTAAACTATATTGATTCCATTCCTTTTGAATTTTAGAAATAATGGAAATTACATTTTAAGCATTTTTAAATTATAAATAAAGAAAAATATAGAGACTTCCCAAATGTTATATCAGTTTATGTATTAATACCTCATTTTAGAGGGATGACTTAATCGCTTGCTGAATCTATTGTTAATGATTTAGGGACTAATATTAAGGCACCATTAACAAAATTCAATAGATTATTTAAGGCTTGCCATTTGTAAACTACATGCTATATATTTTGATTTATGTCTAGCAGCAAGCATTGCATCATTACAAAATTATATAATAATTGTATTGCTTTAAAACATTCCATTCCTTCTTTTCAAACCTTGCTGTTTTTTTTTTTTTTTTTTTTT
>NW_026068018.1:5183500-5222013 GCF_014885135.2 Alexandromys fortis
TCCCCAACACCCCGGCCGCTTGGCTAGCTTATGCCCGAAATAACAACACACAAACTGTATTCATTTAACTGCTTGACCCATTTCTATCTAGCCTCTTCTAGGCTAACTCTCGCACCTGGACTAGCCCATTTCTAGTAATGTGTGTAAGCACCCCAAGGTGCACTTACCAGGAAGATTCTAACCTACGTCCATCCTGGGGAGCTTCATGCCTCTGCCTCAGAGCGCAGAGCTATTGTGTCTATCCAGCAGAGCTGAGCATGGCGTCTCTCCAGGAGCAGAGCAGAGTCTGACCTCACTTCCTCTTCTGCCCAGCATCCTATTCTGTTTCCTCCTCCCATCTATGTTCTAACCTATCAGGGCCAGCCAAGCAGTTTCTTTTATTGCTCAGCCAATGAAATCAACAGATTGATATGACACTCCCACATCACAGTCAAGATCAGTTTCTTTTTAAAATGGCAAGCAAACTCCATAAAAAGACTCTTCAATGTCTATCTTCATGTTGAAGTAATTGGTGCTGCCAGGAGCAGACATGTCTCATTGTTGAGAAAAGTTTAAAGTTCTTAAAACATTTTAAATGCCATATTCCATAGGTCTTTAAAATGTTGAAGATTATCTATCTAACTGAAGTATATCTCTCCATATATAGAAAACCTAACCTACATGACTAAAAGTTTGATTATTATAGAAGACTATCTACTGTGATGCATTTTTAAAAGAGATGCACAAGCATAACAACTTAAATAAGAGTAGAAAAATATATACACAGTTTTTAACAAAATCTTTATCATATCTCCCTTTCAATGAAAACAAACATTTATAGTCAATATTTTTTTTTCTTTGGAATTTGGGCTTAGTTTTCTCCAAACTGCTTCCTGCTGTTTGTTGAGCAAAGAATTTTTATAGGGTTCATAAAGCCTTTCTGGGAGTCTTATTCAATCAAACCACATTAGCTTGGAAGGATTCCACAGGTTCTCATCCTCTATGGAAACAAAAGCAGAACTTCTTTTCCTAAGTAACATATTCTTAGACTAAAATTTTGATCTCAAGAAACTTGATGATGTTGTTGGTTTAACTTAGTAACATGTACAACACATTATCTCTCAATAATTAGCTCATTCACAGTCAAAAAATTCAAAGAAGACACAATAGTATACATAATTTATATTTATATCTGTGTTTTTTCCATCTTTATGTGGATTTTTTCTATTACTTTTTAATATTAGTTTCATTACCCTTATTCCTTTAATCTATGACTGTCTGTACTGTTTCATATTACTTTCACTGTTCTATAACTGTCTATACTCTTTTTTTCTCTCTCAAGCATATGTACATTTTTAAAAATACACTGAGGACTCATTTAGAGGACTTTTATGTCTGATTCTGTCCTATTGTGTATCTGAAATCTTTTTTTTTTTCTGACAAGAAGCATTTAAAAAAAATCTAAGTAGGACCAACTCTATGTTCCTGCCTGTTGGCTCTGTCCCATCCAACATGGTGGAGGTATATTCACTGCCTCTGTGAGCCATGCTCACCTCTCTAGCTGCAATGATGCAGCAAGTCTATGTTGGTATTAAGCAATTAGAAGCACATTGCTCACAAACTCAATGTAAGTGCTCCTTCACTTCACCAGCATGAACCAGGAGAACCCCTCTTAAAGGAGCCATAATGTTTTTGCTGCTAATGCTGAGTCAGGAAGCCTTTTCTTATAGGAATCATGCCTCTGCTTGCCTTTAGCAAACAGAGCCTACCTGAGAAAATGCTGCTATCAGGAAGCTGTGTTTAACTTTGTTCTTTAGTGTCCAGGATTCCTCCCCAAGCTCTTTCAACTTTTATGTGGATGTAACTGACCCACGTTGGCATTCCATCTTGTAAACTGAGACTGCTTGTTGGTTTCCTGGCCACTCAGACCTGAACAATCACACAAAAACTACATTAATTACAACACGGCTTTGCCTATCAGCTCAGGATTCTTATTAAGTAACTTTCACCTAAATTAACCTATTCATATTAATCTGTCTATCACCATGAGCCTGTGGCCTACCCGTAAGTTTCTAGCATATCCTTCTCCTTTGGCAACTACGTTATCTCCCTGACTAGTCCTATTCTCCCTTTGTATCTCTGTTCAGACTTCCTGACTGGCTTTATTCTGGCCTGCCATAGGTCAAAGCAACTTCTTTATCAGCCAAAAGTAATATAAATCATATTCATAACATACAGATGGGAATCCCATAGCAATGAGTATAGCACGATACCATTAGGCATTAGTTCATTATCATTTTCTTTTTCAATCATGTTTGGTTCTATCCTGAGTCTCTGAGTCATTTAGTCTTCGGGTCCCAGTGCTCTGGACAGTGTCAGTCATGGGCTTACTCTCCCGGCATAGGTTTTAAGCTAGGCCAGCTATTGGTTGGCCAGTCCCTCAAACTCTAAAACACCCTTAACCCAGTATGTCCCATATGTAAGATGGACTGGACGACAAAGTTTATGTGACTGGGTTAGTTTCCTATTCATACAACTTGAAGTCTTGCCTGGTCATAGGAGATGGACAGTTCAGACTGTGTATCTGCTATTGCCAGAAATCTTAGCTAGGGTCATCCTTTTAGATTTCTGGGAAGGAGAAGTGGAGAGATTTTGTGAGTAGACAGTGGGATGATGGGGATGGGGACATGAGAGATGGGGTAGAGAGAAAGAATACTGAAAGACACTATTGGGAAGGGGAGGGAAGTTTAGGGTTGGAATAAAACCTGGTGCAATGGAATATATTTTTCATATATTTGGTAATCGCTATGTCTTTTTATTATCAATTTGAAAATTATTAATCAATCTTTTTTTGTTTTATTTATTTGCTTTATTTTATATTATAATGTAATTATATGTTAGCATTTGAAATTAAAAAGGTTTGCTGACTTATCCCTAGTCTCTGATTTTGTTTATTATCTTCATATATATATATATATATATATATTTGAAGAACAGAAATTCAACAATTCTTGAATTTTTTCTGAAATGTTAAAAGGTAATATACATTCATGGACAATGGAGAAGATAGGGATATAGTGCACAGGATTCCAGAAAAGCCAGAAGAGAGCTTCATATACACTGGAGCTGAAATTAAATGTACTATAAACTAAACTCAGATCTTCCTCATGGGGAGTATGTGCTCTTTACCTTTAAGCTGCATATTTGACCACTGGTTAATATTTTAGTTTAAAACAAAAGTATATACATTATTATCATTAAGTATTACTGCATTTTTCCTGTGTACTTTTAAAATTGTGTTTACATGCATAATGGAGCATAAATATTAATGCTTTTTGTTTAAGATATATATTCTCTGTTTCTTGGGTGCAACTGATATTTAATCTGTGAGCATCTGTCTTTGTGACCACGCCTTTCATGCCAATATGTACATCTAGCTATCTGGAACCATGAGCGAAATTGCCTATGATCATTATTTTGTATCCCAGCAATAATTAACTCATATATTATCATTGTTTCATTTTAAATATTTTGAAAAGTCCTGTCAAAAATTAAACTATATTACAAAATATACTGTTAAAAGTTTATGATAAATGAAAAACAGCAGTTCAGAAAACCCAATACTTATAACAGAAAAGTTGCAGGCATAATCACACAATGCTTTAATTCTAAGGAGGAGCTCTGTGAACTTTTACTATATTACGTGGAAGGAATGGGAATAGGGAAGAAAGTGGGAACTTGGATTGGTATGTATAATGAAAAAAGGTTGTTTGTTTTCTTTTTAAAAAAAGTATACAAAAAACATTTTGAGTACCTTTGATCTCTTTAAACTGATTTGTTTGCAAGTGATTGTTTCAATGTTTTTGACGAGTACTGACAAGGAAATAAGCTTACATTTTAGATTTTATGTATTATAATCTTATCTTGTATTATAGGGATGTGAGACTGACTTAGTTATGGTGGTCAGACTTCCCCAGTTTTAGAGCACATACATGCTCAAAATATTAAATAAACACTGATCTTTCTTTTTTACGAAGGCTGAGAATGAAGTCACAAGAATATTTTGTGTTTTAATCTAGGACATCAAAGCTCATGGCTTTAATTATTATGTTCTGAGCATTCCTGATAGTATATGCCTTTGGATTTGTAAATCCCATTATTACATCTTCTCTCTTTATGGAAAGATAACTATGTTCAGAAGTGAACCTCAAGTACATCATAAAGGATAGAATTTACTTCCTTCTGCGATTGCCATGTAAGCACCTTAATCAATAGTAACAGCTTGAAAATTAGAGTAAAAGTGACAAAAGAATAAATGGCACATGAGACATTGTCCTTCCTTAAACACATATTAATTATTGAAATAGAGCTCCAAAATAAATTTGTGATGCTCGTATGATGCTACGGATACCATTTTGAAATGCTAATTATTCAACAAAAAGCCATACCTGGATATTTATATGTTAAAATGCCAGAGAAACCAGGTGAATCTCTTCTTCAAAATCAAAATAATTGAAAGTATTTTGAAGTGTTAGGTAATTTTTGTAGAGAAAATGCTTCCAGTTGACCTATTTCAATTCACTACATTTCAGGAACTGGGAAGTATTCTTAAACCAAAATGTTGAAGGCATCTATATTCATGCAAATATTACTGTGAATATTGAAAGGAAACGTGAAATTCTTCAGAGATACAAAGCATCTTATTGCTGAAAACAACAGCAGTTTCCAGAATATCAGAATTTGTGCTATTGCTTTGACTATCAGGTTTCAAAGAGCCAAGCAATTAATTTGTAATGTAAGCACACATGCTTTAAAAGCCAGCATTTATAATACTGGAGTTTATTGTAATTAGTATTATACAAATTAATATGTCCCAAGAGAATATATATAATATATATCTGCATATATATTATTTATTTATAAATAATTTTATACTGGACAACACACAGATGCTCATAGAGAAAGTTGTCTTCTTTCAATGTTATTTCTCTATCCATAGCATTGAAAATATGAGAATAAAAATAGCTTGCACCTTTCTTCTCAGAAATACAAAAAGAGTCAAAAGAAATACAGAATTAGCTGAATAGCCACATGAGGTCATGAGGTCACTGTACATGTTGTTGGAAGGACATATGCACAACCGTCTTCAGAAAAGAGAGCCAGCACATCAGCACAAACTTTCAATGATTAAGAAGAATTTAACATGTAGTTTTGATGTTTTGATGAATTAGACTGAAATGTAACAGTTACTAGCAATTCATTTTAAATGTATTTATTTATTATTAATTTATTTTTATCTTAATATATTGGATTACTTAGATTTTATTTTTTTCCTTTTGTGGAACATTATTTTTTATACAATATGATATGAATACTTTTCCTCTTCTCTCTATGCCTCCCAGTTACTCCCCACATCCTCTCTCTTTAGCATTCACTCCCTTTCTCTCTCTCTCTCTCTCTCTCTCTCTCTCTCTCTCTCTCTCTCTCTCTCTCTCTCTGTCACTAGAAATTAGCAGGCTTCTAAGAGATAACAACACAACACAATAGAATAGAAATAGAATAAAGTAAAACAAAAGCCATCATATTCAAGTTGTACAAGCAATTCAACAGAACAATAAAAGAGCACAACAGAAAGAAGAACCAGAAACTTTCTCCTTCTCATATTCAGGAGTACCATAAAAGTGCTAAACTGAAAGCTATGGTATATATGCAGAGGAGCTGGTGCAGATTGTGCAGGCCCAGTAATTGCTGCTTCAGTTTCTCTGAGTTCATATGACCTTTGCTCTGTTGTTTTAGATTATTTTCTTCTTTTGAATGTCACACTCTCTTCCTCCTCTTTTGTGGGATTCCCTGAGCTCTGAGGGGAGGGTTTTGATGGAAACATCTCACTTAGAACTAATGTCCCGATATCTCTCTATGCATCAGATATTCCTGCGGGTCCTTTTGCTTTTATCCATTTGCTGCGGAGTTTCTCTGATGATGGCTGAATAAGCTGATCCATGAGTGTCGCTTAATATGATCAGGAGTCATTTTATTGTTACTTTAAAACCAGCAGTATTTTGCTTTACTCTAGGTCCATGGGCTCTCTAGTCTCTGATTCTTGGTCAACCAGACAGGGCCAGATATGGGTTCCATTTGATGAAGCATGTGTCAAATCACATCAGATATCTTTTGCTTGTTCCCATAAGGTTTGTTACACCATTTCCCTAGCATATTTTGTAACAAGCACAAATTGAAGATCAAAGGTTTTCTGGTAAGGTAGGTGTTTGCATTTCCCTTTTGATAACATACAAAGTACCTTTCATAGTCAAAGTCACTAGAACATAGGGTAAAGGTCCTATCCAGGGACCAACTGGATGTCTTCATGTTCAGTGTGTTTTGAGGTTGTTATCTTCACCAATGGGGACTTGCTGTCAGTTTGTGAAGAATAATCTATTGTCTTGGCAACAATCTTGGCTGTTTGAGGATTTCAATGGGACCTTTTCAGCAAACAACCCAATTGGATGAAAACCAGTACTAGATGCTTCGTTTGGTGAAAAGAGAAAGACAGGTGAGAGTTTTGGTTTGTTTGTTTATTATATTTGTTGGGGTGGCTTACATTCTCAGAGGTTTTGTTCATTATTGTCATGATGTGGCGTGGCAGCATGCAGGCAGACATGGAACTGGAGAAGTAGCTGAGAATTTTCCATCTTACTGGCAGTATCTTGAACATATATGAGACTTCAAAGCCTGCTTCCACAGTGACATACTTCCTCCAACAATGCCATACTTATTTCAACAAAGCTGCACCTCCTAATAGTGTCCCTTTTGGGGGACATTTTCTTTCAAACTGCCACAAAATGTATATGGACTCACACATGTCATCATATGCTTGGGGACACTCATAGACAACTTTGTGGAATTGGTTCTCTCTTTCCACCTTTACACCTGAGGACTGAACTCAGGTTGTCAGGCTTGTTGGGCAAGTACCTTTATCTGGCACGTCATCTTACCAGTCTTTTGGTCATGTTTCCTTTGGCTTCTAATTCAGAGAGGTTAAAGGTTTTCCTAGATGAAGGCATTAAGACTCAATTGCTGTTACATCTGTCAGATTACGTTTCTTCTTGTGTCATAGATCATATCCTCTGAAGTCACATAAATACCAGTAATACTAAATTACAGGCAGAGCTTATGGTCTTTTACCACAGAAGTAAGCTTTATTTTATAACAATACCATATATGTATTCAAAACAACAACAACAACAACAAAACAAAAACAAAGAACCCTTCCCCCCACAAAATATCAACCCTACTGGGTTATGCAAAAGTACAGTGAAGACCAAAGATTGTACTGAAAAATGGGGTTCGTTTACACCACAACACTCAAAATTAGCTATGATGCTGATTTTAAAAAGGTGGCATTGATAACTATGGATGATGCAGGATTTTAAGCATATTAAACTATTTTTAGTTAAAAGGCATTTTACATACCAAGCACCCCTTTCTTCCCCTCCTCTTGCTTCTCCCACCTTCTCCCCAACCCTTATCCACTCCTCAGAAAAAATAGGGGCTCTCATAGGGAGTCTACAAAATCAAGCTTCAAGTTGAGAAAAGACCCAGCCTTTCCCTGCTATATTGAGGCTAAACAAGAAATCCTTCAATAGAGTCTTTATTCCTCATCAATTAAATACTTCCTTATGATTGCTTTCATATATTTAATAATTTTCCCTATACTAGAATTTTAAATTGATCCTGAAATTCTGTTCAATTATACCTGTTTTTCTTCCTATTCCTTTGCTCTATCTCATCTCCCGACCCCCTTCCCACATTCTCATTCTCCCTTCAGTCCACTCATAGCATCTGTTCTACTTCTCATTTTCAGGGAGATCCATTTGGCCCTCCTAGTACCTTTCTCGATGCTTATCTTCTCTGGGTCTACATATTGTAGTTTAGTTATCATTTATTTAGTGGCTGATACTGAGATATAAGTGAATGCATGTCATTTTTTATCTTTATGGTTTTGGGTTACCTCACTCAGGATGATTTTTTCTAGTTCTAGCCATTGGTCTACAAATTTCATGAGGTCATTTTTTTAAGAGCAGAGTAATAATTCATTGTGTAATTGTAGCAAATTTTCTTTATTCTTATGTTGAGTATCATCTAAGTTTTTTCAAATTTATGTCTATTATGGACAGAGAAGTTATGGACATGTTTTAGTAAGTGTCCTTGTGGTAAAATAAATATCCTTTGGATATATGCTCTTGAGTGGTATAGCTGGAATTTGAAGTAGTCAGTTTCTATTCTATAATAGTATAGCAAGTACCCTACTATTTCCATACTGACTGTACAAGTCTTCATTGATTCAGCAATCGAGGAGTGTTTCCTTTACTCCATATACTTGCAAGCTTTCACTTGTATTATTGATCTTAGGCATTGTGACAGGTGAAAGGTGAAATCTCAAAGTAGTTTTGATTTGTATTTTGTTGTGTTATGAGCGGTGGGCTACTTTCCCGGCATTCAGTTGCCCACACGGCTAGCTTTACCCGAAATAATTACACGAAAACTGTATCCTCTTAAACACTGCCTGGCCCATTAGTTTCAGCCTCTTAACCCATTTCTAATAATCCAAGTAGCACCACGAGGTGCACTTACCAGGAAAGATCTTAACCTGCATCTGTCTGGAGAACCATGGCGACTCCCTGACTCAGTTTCTTTCTCCCAGAATTCTATTCTGTTTACTTCACCTACCTAATTTTCCACCTATCAGGGCCAAGCAGTTTCTTTATTTTTTTACCAATGACCTTCCTCCATCAGTATTTCCCTGATAGCTAAAGATGCTGAACCCTTTTAAGTGTTTCATAGCCATTCAAGTTCCCTCTGTTGAGAATTCTCTGCTTGTATTTGTACCCCAGTTTTTGATTGGGTTATTTGGGTTTTTCAAGTTTCTTGAGTTCATTACATATTTTAGATATTTGTCCTCTGCCAGATATGTAGTTGGTAAAAAAAAATCTATTCCCATTTAGGTGGCAGGTACTTTGTCTAAATTGATGGTGTCCCTTGCTGTGCAGAAGCTTTTAAATTTCACGAGGTTCCATGTATTGATTGTTGATCTTAGTGCATTCTTTAATGGTGTTTTCTGTTCAAAAAGTCATCTTCTGTGCATTCAGTTCAAAGCTATTCCCTATTTTGTCTTTTATAAGATTCCATATACCTGGTTTTGTGTTAAGGTATTTGGAATTAAGGTTTGTAAATGCAGTCATACCGTTGGATCAGTGCCATTTGTTGAAGATGCCGCTCCCTTCTCCAGTGATTCTGGCTTCTTTTTTAAAAGGAAAACATTAACCTAAAATTTACAAAAAAGATACAGAAAACATATCAGGGAACTATAAATGGAAAAAGAAGTTGTCAAGATAAAGAAATATTAATTGCTCAATTTTTATTGATAGCAGAAAAAGTATAATAGACTATGATTTTTTTGTAAATTTTATCACATACAAAAACTTAAAATATATTATTTTATATTATAGCCTTATTACATGAAATATTTAGCTATATACAAATCTCATTGAAATTAATAGACATGATATGGAGATGCAGGTTAGAATATCAGAATACTTACTGCTCATATAGAGAACTGTAATTTGGCTAGCAACAACTATGTTAGAAAGCTCAGAACTATGTATAATTCTAGCTCCAGAGGATTAAAATCACTTTTCTGGCCTTTTGAAGGCCTCTTCATGCACATGAACACACATATAGAAAGTCAAGCATACAGACAAAAAAAAAATCCTTGAAAACTATATTAATAAATAAGTGTAGTAACAGCAGTTGTTTTGTCCCTTCTGAATCCCATAATAATCATTTGACTTTCAATATTAATCTATTCCTGCAATGCAGTGTGTTATTGAAAAGTTGGGAAAAAATCTATATATTATTATTCAGTTAATGAATATATTTGTATTTATTTTTTCATTCTCTTATACATTATTCATACTGCATTATAATTATTCATTTAAGCATACTTATTTTTTTGTATTAAAAGACTTCTATCCAGACATAGCCATCAGAATAAACATCACATTTATTAAACAATGTGAATAAATGAAATCTTACATCATCCCAATGTAATGTGACATTTTTAAAATATAACTAGATATTCAAAAATAATGATTTTCATGAATCTTAAATCCATCCTCTCTTAGTGATTAAATCTGAAAATGAGAACAGCTATTTACATTTAATAAACACAATGTTAAATATATTGGATCATATTGAAGCATTTTGCTTTATAGTCTCCAAATTAAGTGAGAATGCCTTTAAAAAACCATACATTAACCTTAAGTAAATGAAATCCTATTAACTTGTGCCTCTCGAGTTCAGTCACATTAATATATGGTGTTTTGTGGTTTTAGTTATATTTCTCCAAAATATCACTTTGTATGTTATTAATAACACCTAGTTATTTTGGGTACAGGAGAGTTGTGTCAGTGGTTAAGATCATTTTATGCTATTGCAGAAGACCCGAATTCCATTCTTAGTCTCTGTATGGTGGTGCATATCTATGTCTATCACCAATTCCAGGGGATCCAGTCTTCTCTTTTGACCTCTTCAGGCACCAATAATAGACATGGTGCACAGTACATGTGCAAGAAAAACACTCAATAACTCAGAAAATAGCTGGGCAATGGTGACACATGCCTTTAATCCCAGAACTTGGGAGGCGGAGGCAGGCAGATCTTTGTGAGTTAGAGGCCATTCTGTTCTACAGACTGAGTTCCAGGACAGGCTCCAAAACTAATCAAAGAAATCCTGTCTTGAAAAAAGAACCAAAAAATAAGTTTAAAAATATTTTTAAAAAGTGTTAGAAAAGATCATCAGGTAAGATTAAAACAGCATCTGAAAGGGTATACAAAAAAACACTACTACGGTCAAGAGCCTCAAAAGTTACAACTGCAGGGGAAAACATCAGACATTTATAAATATATTCAGCATTTTCACCCTTATGTTTCTTTTATTTGCAAAGACTGCACACATAAAAATTTGTACTTTATGATAACTTATAATACCAATATTTAATAACTTGTTTTTGCCAACTTCTTCAAAAATCTTGGTATCTGCAAAATGTAGAATAAACTTCTTATCTATGCCTCACCTTTTTAAAGATAAGGAAAAAAATCATCTCCAGAGGTCGCAATCTTTTTCTATAATGTATTTTTTTGAATTATTTTTTGATGATTTCATTCTTTCAGGCTGTTAAAGCTCCTTGGAAGCATAAAATGAAACATAAGTGCTCTGAGATCAGCAAATGAGGTCACTTTATTTACTCACAAACTTTAAGGAGTCATAATGGAATTTGTATTAGGCACACATAGTGAGTTCAATTTAGGATACAGAGAAAAGGAGGAATTTTCTCACTAGATATATATTTTAAAGTGTATGTTATAGTTTAAAAACATAGTATAATATATTTATAAAAGACTGCCTAATACCCCAGATCCCATGATCATGAAGGTTTCATGTGGTAGATTCCAGGACTTTTCTAAAACCATGTAAGCCACTTAACAGAATAAAAAGCAGAAAAATAGCAAATATAAGCATGCGCAAAAACACAGTTACATTCTTTTGCCATTCAAAAGCTAGAAGATAATTACTGAATGCCTTTAGTAAGCCCCTAAACAACAGAACAGCACAATAACAAAAAGTTGTAAATTGAAAACATCAGACAACAAATATTTGGGTATAAATTATTGCTATTCCAATTCCCTAAATTCTCTACTCATTGCATTGATGACTCCAGTCAAATGTCGCGGGATGTCCTTCCGCCCCTCCAACCAATAGCTGCTGAGATACCAGCCCATTGGGGCGTGGTTTCTCTCCCTTTAAAAAAATGGCTACTTCCTCTGCTTGCTCTCTTCACTTCCTGCTCTGCCGGAGACTAGACTCCCTTCCTGGTTGTGCAGATGGCTGTTGTCTGGGACGGTGATCTGTAAGTTTTTTTCCCCTTTAAGTAAATAACACCCTATTAATCATAACTCCAAACTGGTGTGGCATTGTTCGTGACTTATGCCTTCAGTCAAATAATGAGTAGTATAAAAAATATACTAGAGATCATAAATCGGTCAAATCTGACTTCAGGAATCCATATGAATTAATAATTTTAAACTTTGTACACATCTACTTTGTGCTTTCTAGTTGAAAAGAAGACCAGACCACTAGACTTACAGATGTAAAGCCGCAGCTGTTCTCAGCATCATGGATTACTTTATAAAGAGTGTAAACTAATAAGCTGGTTTCAAGCAACAGATATCACAATAAAATATCTTCCCACAAATTCATTAGATTTTTATTTATTTTTACCTTTGAAATATTATTTATATTTTTCTTTCTTCTTTTCTTTTCTCCATACCATCCTATACACTCTTCTATAATAACTTTTAAACTTTTTTTTTTTTTTTGAGACCGGGTTTCTCTGTAGCTTTGGAGCCTGTCCTGGCACTAGCTCTTGTAGACCAGGGTGGCCTTGAACTCAGAGATCTGCCTGCCTCTGCCTCCCTAGTGCTGAGATTATTGTGGCTTTTTGTTTAACAAATTGTTTTTGCATGCATAAATATTCCTGAATAAAAGCTGTTAAGTCGATATAATGCTATGTGTATGTGTGTCTTCAGGACTGACTGCTTTCGATGAACAACCAATTCATATGTTCTCACCTTTTCTGTTCTCAGCTTTCCTCATTTTCTGTAGTTCTTTGTGTAATACTGAGACCCCATGGGCTTTTCTCCATCCAGTTTGGCAACCATCCGTGCCATATTCTGTTAATTACTGTTCATTGTTAATTACCAAACACACACCAGGATAAAATGTCAAATGTGATGTGGTATATAGTGACGAGAAGAAACTATAACAACATTAGCTATATAACTTCCCTAAAATCATGTGCAATCCCCTCCTTATGTTATCATATCATAAGAAATATCACACCCAATCCAACAATCCCATTTCTGTTTTAGTACAATCATTTCTTGGTTCTGGCTTCTACCAATATTCCAGACGAATTTGATGTCAACACTTGTTATTTTACAGGTTCCTCATCCTCATTGAAAAGGTATTTGAAAAAAAAAAACATTGCACATATACAAATGTTCATGTAATTATTACCTGATATATACAGTACTGCTATTTAGGTAGTGGGAGGAACTGTAAGTAACTAGAGAAGATTTCCAGAGGATGCTCCATTTACAGAATATAATTGATACCACTGATGAACAATAAACAGAGCTGTCCAGATCTTCCTGCTTCTCCTTGATCTATGACCAAGTTTCTGCTTATGACTTTCTCACACCTCACAGAAGTTAATGAAGTTAATCCCTGTTTCTAATCCTCCAAATTTCCAGTAAGAGGGTTAGAGAAGGAACCCTCTCAATTTGTTTTATTAGAAAAATAAATGACTTGTGAATCAATCTATTGTTACCACTAAAAGATGACCCATCATGGTTTTCCGTTTTTTCTGTTAACAAAATATTTCTGAAATGATGAGGTATATATTTCGCAACTTTTCTGAAAAGACATTGGAAGTTTGACCTTAACTTCACTCTCTCTTTTAAAAAGCCAGTTTCTTTAGTATGAAATAACCCAAATACTTAGTACTCAATATGAATCTGCCCCAGTGAACAGTGATCTGAATGTTATTTGTCATTCAACTAGGTGCTCAAAAAAAGTTATTTGCAGAGACTTCATTGTTATAAATGTTTACCAAAACCAGATGGACTGTCATGCATTCTTAATCCCAATAATCAGAGGCAGCAGCATCTCTGTAAGTTTAAGGCCAGCCTGGTCTACATAGTGAGTTTCAGGACAATCAGAACTACATAGTGGAACTCTGGCTCATAAACACCAAACAAAACAAAACATCAAAAAATGAAAAAAATATTTAACAACATCCATGTCTTATTATAAATATTTTTTTAAATTAATAAGTGATTAAGCACCAATATAAGTCAGCAAGCCACAGTTTGCAATTTACAGCCAGACACCATGTCTTCCTACTTCAATTAGGACCACTCCTTTCTGGTGACTATGCATTCAAATATATGAGCCTATAGAGGTCATTCTTATTCAAACCGTCATTATTATAAAACCACAAAGTTTTCATTGATAGATTGGTTTACAGGAAACCATTTCTCTTACAGCATCCTTCCCTCACAAAGATTAATATTGTATCTCCAAAGGTATTTAAATCTCATCACTAAACAAGCACAAAATGCTTCCAGACCATTAAGAGATTTAGTTCATTAGTCTATAATATTTTTCATCTTTTTCCAGTTTTGCAAACAAAATTGATGGTTGTCATCAACTCTAAACTTCTATCAGTCTTTGGCTATCTCATAGGTAACGGTTAGAAGTCTGGTTCATGAACAATGCTAGGAAGATTTGGTGTCCAGCATGGTTTTCTATGAGAGCCTGAATTTGTGAGTAGAGTCACTAAGTATCCTCAACCAACACTAGTCCAGTTGTTGATTAACTGCATTTCTAAATAAGGTGTGTGTGTGTGTGTGTAAAACCTTTGATTTTAAAGGAATCTCTTTTCAGTTAGGTAGTAAAGTTTCATTTTTGTTGGATTCAGTTGAATAGATGACCAGCCACCACAATTTCACCAGTCATTCTGTCTTCCATGTATCCACAAACATAATATAATACATGCTAATTATCATTTGTTTTTTTGACAGTAACATTCAACATTCTTTAATATTTTAAACTAACTAATCCTAAATTTCAATTGGAATGTTGACACATACATGAACTCTAAACCAGCAGTATAAAATTCCATTTTACATTATGTGTCACTGTTAGTTGTTCTAAGCTACCTTAATTCTACATCAATTTACTCATTTAACAATATCAGTTGAATACAGTATAATGTTTACAAGAGGAAATATATGTGGTAAGGCAGGAGGAAACAAAACGGGATGGGTTACAGGACATCAGCTGTAAAAGCAGTTAAGAGAAATAAATTCTAGTGTTCTGTGATGCTACAGAAATGTTACAGCTTGCAATAAATGATTGCACATTGTATTATCTTTTGCATTTCTGGTAGGAACAATAGGAGAATGTTTTTGCCTCATGGTCCAGAGGGTTTCAGTCATCAAGGAAGATTTAAGAAGTTAGTTGGAATATTGCAGCTTGTTCATAAAGCTCATAGTTATGAAGTGCAATTCTGGTAGGGAGGACTTCTGACCTATTCTTGAGTTCTTAGAAAAAAAAAGACAGAACTATGCCCCATGGAACAACTGAAATTCATTTTCTGATCATGCTTACCTGTAGAGATAATGGTGCAAATGTTTGTTTCATATCTTGCATACCAAAACATAATATACTAGGGGTTCTGACTGCTGGCTGTGTTGTAACTTTCCTGGACTTTGTACTAGTGTGAGAGTCTCTTCATTTACACGGAAACTCCATTTTAACACTCTCAAATAAGCAGATCTTTAAAAATATTCCTAAACATCTTAGATGGGGACTAGAAATTATGGGAAAAGAAACTGTTGAATTACATTCATCGAAACCTTTTTATTGAGGAGGGAAATAGTCTCTTGTTTTTGTTTAAGGACCAAAGGAGTTTACAGAATAGAAGTCAATTTGCTTCTCCTCATAACACTACTTCAACACAGCAGACAAGTAACAGAGTTCATTTAGCAAACTAGATAACTTGAAATAAACAAATGCATATTAATGAGATTAAGTGTGGTTCTGAATCCCTGAAAGTACACTCCGCTTTTAAATAGGCAAAGTAAGTTATTTTAATAGATACACTAATGAAAAAGGAGAGAACCTTCAATTTGTACAAAGTGTTCTGCTGAAGTCTGTACTTAAATGCATCTAGGGCTCTCTCTGCTACTTGGCTAGCAATTAATCATGATTATAGTGTAGGGTTGTTTAACACTCACAAGTCATTAAAGAGAGCCTGCTATCTATGTATCGTAGAATCCGCATTCTATTTGTATATTGATTGATACAGTTTTATCATAATTTAAGAAAATTGGTGGACACACATGCAGAGACATACAGCTTATTCTAGATATAAAGTGATTTATAAAATATCTATGGAATGACTCAATTTCTGAAACACTGAAAAGATAGTCAAATAACAATGCTCTGAATATGTTTCATAAAAAAATTTATTCATTACTTTCTTGAAGGCAGGTTAGGGAACTTTAAAAGAGAATCCTTATGTGACTAAAATATGTTAAGATGAATTTTAGACAAATCTAAAGTTGCAAAATTGTAATTTTCCCCTAGGCACAGATAACACAAATCTGTTCTTCAGCCTCATTTAACAACAGAATACTCCAGTGTACAGGATAATATTGATTAGTTCTTTGAAAGATGAACTCATATGATTACATCACATAATCGTTATTTTTAAAAAGTTCTTCAATGATAAAAATTCACTTTTCTGTTTTTACCCTATTGCAAACTGAATTTTAAATGGCTACCATATGCTGCATCTTTATCACTAGGACTGCTTTAATACTACAGAGCATATAAGCAGGTGAGAAGACTAAAAATGCAATTAAAAAAGGTCTGGTCACATAGAACAGAGGGAAGACAGAGGAAGGGAAGGAAGGAAACAAAGAGAGAGCAAAGAGGAGAGGAGGGGAGACAGAGCCTAGCAATTTCATGAGAGCACCATGATGTGGAAAGTGCACATATACTCTGTAAGACTTTTTAATGATCCTTAAGTGAGTCAGCAAAAAGCATTTCATTTATGATCTGGCCATTACACAAAAAATGTGATTTGTTCAAAGCCATTTGGGAACATGCACTTGGAATCGATGTTATACAAGTCAAATATGCTATCTTTTAATTTTTTTCATATTTGAGAACCCAAACATAATGCTAATAAACCATAGAGTATTCTTCTTCTCCAAGGTTTATATCAACTTATTTTGTCATAGTGTTTGAATAGGTGTGTTTAATTCCCTACAAATTTGAAGCATATTTTTTATGTTTTTTTTTTTCTGATTAACAAGAAAAATTCCTATGCATTTCAAATGAAACAACCTATAATTTACGTTAAAACAGTCCTACTTTGTTGTGGGTGGCTGCTTCTTCAATCATTCCTGGCTGCTCAGACCCCAAATAATCAATAACTATATTGATTAAATCACTGCTTGGACAATCACTTAAGCGTATTTCTGGCTAACTCTTATATCTTGAATTAACCCATTTCTATTATTTTATATTTTACCATGAGGTATGTGGCCTACCTGAAAGGTTCTGGATGGCAGCTGATGTCTTTCTCTTCTGGCAGCTCCATGGCTTCTCCCTGACTCCCCCTATTCTCTCTAAATTTCTTTCCAGCCTGGCTATATTCTGTTAAACTATTGGCCGAAAACAGCTTCTTTCTTTATTAACAAATAAAAGTAACACATACATAGAAGGACTTCCCACAACACTAGTTATTTTGTGTATGTGAATGGTTAGCTTACTTAGCATTTAATAATTCTTATTGCATCCCTCTTTTAAAGTAAATATGTACAAAATATGCAAAAAGAAATGTTTAGGAGGAAGTATATTTAGTATTCCTATCTCTATCTCGCATGTTAGCTTCTTTAGTCATGTTAGTATTTTGAAAACTATTTTTTACAAGTAAGAAAAAATTATTTAATAAAAGAATAATTGTGTAAATCTAATATTTGTCAGTAAGATCAGTAATTAAATTTATTTTAAACAAGTCTTTAATTTATATATAATATCAATATTCAAGACAATAGCAAATTTTCATATTGGAAATTTTTCTTCTTTATGTTATGATATTATGACATTTAATAGTTGTTTGAATTTATATGGAGACAAACATAATAGTTGCTTTTTTAATGATAGTATGCATAGTTAGGTGATTGACAGATTAGCTATATACTGTGTAGATGCCATATGGATGACAGATAGGTGCTAACTAGATAGCTAGATGATAGATAGGTAATAGCTAGTTAGACAAATGCTACATGTGTAGATAAATAATGGACAAGTTCCCCTGTCATAGAGACTGGTGAGTTTTCTTGGCAGTAGCTCTATTATAAACATGAACTCTCTTTTATTTCTGTATTTTTCTCCATTTCATTTGAGCTCTCATCATATGATACCTTCTGATATGTTATGATAAGCAAGAAGACTTTTTCCACCTTGATATTGGATTTCAAAGCTTATATTGCTATGAGAAATGAGTTCATTATGAATTACCAGTATTTGCTCTTCTCAGAGAGCAACAAAAATTTACAAGTTGAAACAGAATAATTTTTGTGACAATGGTACATTGTAGGGTCATTTGTATTATGCCATAAGAAACAGAGAAATGTGAATTTTTAAGATAAAAATGATTATTAATTGATTTCAAGAATTTTATATCTTTATGAATATAATAATAAAAATATTTGATACCACAATTGAAAATATCTGAAATGTATCTGACTCCTTACACTTGTTTTAAGAATTCAAATACTTATTCTAAAATATTTTGGCAAATAAATATTATTTAATCATAAAATATATCATGACTTATAGCTGATCTTAGAAAATTAAGGATTATCAAGTTTTAGGCATACATATTTGTTGTTCTCAACAATTTTAATTGCAAAAACAAAATTAAACCAAACAAGCATTTAAGATTTGACATGTCCTGTAACACAGTTGGTAACAGATAAGTTTGAGAGGGAAAAGATTTGTTGGGTAGAATACTAAGGGAATATCTACAATGTCCTAACATTTAACATTGTCTCGGAAAGATGACAGGGGAATTGTGCTGAGGACAAACAAAGCTATAAGGATAACATCTTACTACCCACTATAAAAATGGTTCAATATTGGAAGAATAAATGGGCAAAGGAAAGGTAAGTGGTAAAGAAGTCCACTTCTTTTCGAATTAACAAAACACTGGACACAAGCAAACAAATGTTTGCTTCTTGGAGTTTAGTGAGAACTAAAGTTGCTGGGAATTTGCCCAACCCCTGTGGAGACACAGAACTCGCTTAGAGTGCAGGCTCCTTCTGGGACAGATGAGACAAACCTGGGAAAGGGTTGCTTGCCAAACCAAGCATAGATGAAAACAAACTTTCTCTGCCCATTTCTCTAACGTTCTGTCAGAATCTGTAGCCTGGATAAGGAAGTGGCCTTTGAGCTCAGTTCTTCACGCTCTACCAGTTACAAAGGACTGCTTTGGTTCTGTATACTTTTTGCCTTGTTCCTATGTATTTCTTTTCATTTTTATTACTGTTATTAATTGAGGTATTGTTTCTTGCAAAAAGAGGCAAGAGTTTCTCATGATCATGTACGTGAGTAAAGGGGTTTCAGAGTTGAGGTAATGCTTTTTAGTCTGTATAAAAAGTCATACAAAATTAAGCTTGTTATGCAGTTGTTCACACTCTATATCCCCTGTGTCCTGATTTGCACGAGACCCTTACCCAGCAACCCCAACGCACTAGACATTGACAAACCCCCACATATAAAGGACTAGATTCATTCAGAGAACAGTCGCTGAAGTCTGCCGCTGGGGTAGTGGGTATGGCATACCTAAGTGGTAAAATGCCTGCAACATCACTGCAAAATGGCAGAGTAGCATAGGAGATTAAATGAGGAAAATTATAGTCTCCACCTCAGAGCACCTTGAAGATTACTATCAGGCTTTATTTCTGTGTGAATAAAATAGGTGTGCATGTGTGTACTTGTGAGGGTGTGTGTGTGTGTGTGTGTGTGTGTGTGTGTGTGATGTATTGTAGTTCTAATATGAAAAGAGGTGGGGCCAGTCACTGTAAAAACATAATCAGAAACTTGTCTTTGTTCTGAGGATAAACAATATGCTAAAGTCCAAGTTTGAAATGCAATTCCAATTCAGAAAGAGATTTCTTCTCCCTATCAGTTATGAGAGTTCTGTATATTCTAGATACAAACCCTTTTCAAATATGTAGTTGTTGACATTTTCCCCATTTTGTGGGCTGCTTCTTTACCCAGATGATGGTGTCCTTTGCTGCATGGAAGTGTTTTACTTTTGTGAAATACAATTTACTATTTTTTTTGTTGTTGTTATGGCTATACTAATAAAGTCTTGTTCAGAAAGTACTTTCCTGTGCTTATTAGCCCAAGTGTATTCCAAATTTTCTGTCAGACTCAGGGAGTGAAGTCTCATGCTGAGATCTTTCATCCCTGTATCATTGAAATTTATGCAGGGAGAGATAGGAGTCCAGTTTCATTCTTCCGCATATAGCTTTCCAGTTTGACCAGCACCATCTGCTGAAGAAGCTATCTTTTCCCCACTGTGTATTTTTGACTTCTTTTTTTTTAGAAATCAAGATGCTGCAACAGTATGTGGTTATATGTGACTCCATAATTTTATTTCATTGGTTAAAGTTTCTTTCCTATTGCGGTGCCATGCTGCCTTTGTTACTATAGCTCTGAAGTGTAACTTGAAACCTGGAATTATGATACCTATAGCAAGTGGAACAAAATAAAAGTAAGTAATATCTTGAGTTCTTTGATCAAGACTTAGGTGTCACTTCTTCTGCATGATTTAAGTTCAATTGTCTTTTAATAGAAAAAATAATGTGCAATTTCTTAGAAGTTTCTCCATTTTTCCACTAATGGCTTGTTAAATTATTATATATAAAAAGAGTCTTATCATTCATTTTTTTCCTTAGGCTTAAAAGGTAAAGTTGAGTCATTTCTAAACCATTTTCATCTAAAATACCAAAGATTAATAGTATAAGTGATGGTTTCAAACTATTATGTTGTTACTTAACATAGAGATTAAAGCATTCTAGCATTTACAAAAAATACAGACAAAAAAAATGCAAACTGAAGATTGCACAATATTTGGAAAGTCTCTGTGTAGGGATTACCATCAAGAAAATAAGGTTAATATTTTCCATAGACTTTGCTTCAAAATTGCTTTCTACCCATGAAGTTAACTTGCTTTTCAGAAAGCTTGAAGAGGGTTAGTGCTTTTCATGAATAATTAAAGCAGTATTTGTT
This sequence comes from Alexandromys fortis, assembly GCF_014885135.2. Taxonomy (NCBI): domain Eukaryota; kingdom Metazoa; phylum Chordata; class Mammalia; order Rodentia; family Cricetidae; genus Alexandromys; species Alexandromys fortis. Next base: position 5,204,477 of record NW_026068018.1, read on the forward strand.
TAATTTACCCAGGTGACATTCGCAGCTTGTGAGTCATGGGTTTTCTAGTAACATGAAAATGTCTTTTCATCAGGAAGAACATGCACTATTTTAACAGTCATGACAGTGTGGCACTATGTTTCAAAGACGTTTTTGCCCTGAGCAAGATTTCACATCATTTCTAGCATGTTGGGAAGATCCAAGGCTTGTCTCTAGAGGACATCTGCTAACATAACTGTGCATAAAAGACTTTTGCTATAAGAAGGTAGTCTACAAGGTAATTTCTTTGAATAATCCAAATTCATCAACTATATGAGAAAAAGTGGGCAATCTAAAAGGTAGATAATCTCCAGGTAATAAAAAGTTATACTTATAAAAGTTGTTAACTTAGATCAGAATCTCAGAATACTATACTAATATTGCAAATTTTAGTCATTTTTGAACTTCCATTATAATTTACTCTCCTAAATAATTTTTCATGCCTCCTTTTGCCCTCCTTAATTTCCCCATACTATCTTTATTCTGTGTTAATATTACTATATCAAGGAGAATATTGCAATAAATTCTCATTAACCATTGTATCACGTTTCATAACTACACTTTCTAGAACTTTCCTAGCTGCTTCTCCGCGTACCAGTTAGGTTTCTGTTGTTGTAGAAATCATGAATATCAAATATGTCAGTGAGCTGGATACTCCCACATTAAATGTTACCCAAGAAAATGCCTCACAGGCTTGCCTACAGGCCAATTTGATGATGTTCTGTCCTGGCAGAAGACCCTAGCTTGTATCAAGTTTAATAAGACTAACCAGAATACCTTGGGAGTGTAAAGAATATCAATCTCTGAAGATACTTGTCCTAAAGTTACAAATCCCTTGTCTTGTGATTATTTTGGGACATTCATCAAGCATTTCATTATTTTCTCTTCTGTAGCTTCAACTGTATATTGTCTTCTAAATAAAACCTTCAGAAAATAAAGAAGGAGGTTCCATTCTTTAAACATTTAGCTTAACCTCAACTTCTGTCCTCTATGATACCATGGTCTTTGTAAACAATCCACAATATACGACTGTGGGTACAATAATAGCCTGTGTAAGGCACTCATGCGATATCAACCACCAAAAAGTAAAAATGCTTCCACAAAACAGCGCCTAAGCTGGAAACCTAATCGGCAGTCCTCCTCTTTCTACTTTCTACTGTTCTGATGATTATTGACACTTGGCAACCACTTTAAAAACCAATTTTTGTCAAGGCACAAAGGATATATATATATATATATATATATATATATATATATATATATGGTGAGGTTTAAGTACTTGTATTAGTGTCACTATTAGCAACATAATTGATTATAATTTGCTCTCTAATGCTTAAATAAACTTTTCCTTTCTTTAATCACTCATATTAAGCCCTGTACTTTAAAATAACTAGAAATGTACACAATTTTAATATCTGTTCAGGCTACCTGTGAATCAGCATCCTCCAATGACAATAATTTTTAAGTCAGCAATATGAAATACAGAAAACTGTTTTTAAATTAAGCTTTTAATTAAAATAGAATTGCATCAATTTTCCCTTCCTTTCTTCTCACCACAACTCTCAGGTAACCTTGCTCTAAGTTTTTCCATTCTTGTCTCATAATCTTTAACACATGTGTTGTAGTACTATTTCATTTGTATTTTAATAAATATTTGCCTGAAGATCAGAGAATAAAATAGCCCCACTGGTCAGCCTTACAGAACAGGCAGTGATGACACACACCTTTAATCCCAGTAGCCACACTATTGCCATAAAAAACAAGTGATAGATGTACATAGGCTTGGGAAAGAGAAGAAAAAATAAAGTATAGACAGTTACAAAAGGAAATAAAATGGTTGTCAAAAATAAAACACAGTCTTTAAAGAGACAGAGTATAGACAATCATAGGTTAAAGGAGTAAAGATAATAAAATAAATATTAAAAAGTAATAGAGTAAAAACAAATAAGGCATGAAAAGATGTGAAATTTACAGAGAGTCTGGATTATGCATAGTATTGTGTTTTCTTTGAATTTCCTAAATGTGAAGGAGCTAAGTATAGAGAGAGATTTCATTGTATTGGTCTGCTAAGATAAAACAGTATATATGTTCTAAAGGTATCATGACTTCCAAATTTGGGTCTAAGGATACACTGCTTTGGAAAAGAGATTGTTCTTTTGTTTGAGAACCTGTGCATTGTTTCCAGACTAATATGGTTTGATGGACCAATACTCTCTGAAAGGTTGCTGTCAACACCTACAAAAAAATTACTTCACCCAATTGCTGACTGAGATGATCCTAGCACACAGGACACATCATGAAATAGCTGATTAACAGTACCCCCAATCAGCAGAAAGTAGTCTAGAGAACTATGCACATATTCCCAAATATTGTTTATAAATGTTTGTTTACATATAAAGAGGATATGCTAAAGAGATTTGCATTGATATGGATCTTGGTTTATTGATACAAACTTAAGGTCAATTTTCTTATATGCATATTTCTGCTCTTGATTAAGGTATTGTGTTTGTTCACCTCACTTAAAAAAAGTGTATAATTAAGAAATATAGGCTAATAGATAGTCATCTATAATAGTCAAACTTTTAGTCATGTTAGTTAGATTTTCTAGATGTACAGAGATATATTTCAGATGGATAGACATTCTTCAAACTTTTCCAAGACTAGAGAATATGGCATTTAAAATGTCTTCCGACTTTTCATGACAATGAGACACATCTTTAAAATGTTTTAAGAAGTTAGGACTTTTCATGACATGAGATGCCTCTGCTCCTGGCAGCTCCAATTACTTTGAGAGAAAGATTGTCATTGAAGAGACTCCTTATGGCATTTTGTTAAGCATTTGGGCAAGAAACTGCTTTTGCCTGGACTGCTTGATGGTATCTTTGGTGAACTTTACATGCAGGACCCACAAAGAAATGACTGCTGAACTTACCTAAAGGTGAGATGATCCTATGGGGTTCCTGCTTCATGTAAGTGCCTGCTAGACATTTTGCAGGGCACAGAAGATAGTGACTGATTAACTGCCAATATAGGCAGAACTGTTTTTGAAATATCCTGCTTCATGGAAAAGTCTGCTGGATACTATGGTCCTATAGGCTGAAGATGGATGCCACAACATTACAGAAGAACTTTGGGTGACTTTCCAGGCAGTGAGATATCTCTGTCAATTCTAGAGGTTCGAAAGTTTCTTACAATGCAATTCCTGTTTACTTAGGTAATATTGTAACCTTTTGGAATTTTTGATGAAGTTGAAGAATAAATATAGTTTTCCTTAGTCATGATACAAATATTGCAACTGATCTGCGTTGGTGGTATAGTGGTGAGCATAGCTGCCTTCCAAATATTGCAACTGTAATTATTGCTTGATACCTGTTTTGTTATATGTAATTTTACTATGTTAAAATTAAAACCTTCTTTTTTATTTAAACAGAAAAGAGGAGGTGATGTGGGATTCCAGTCTGTATTCTGTGAATACCACTGGTTAATAAAGAAACTAGTTTGGCCTGATAGGGTAGACAGGAAAAGAAAACTAAACTGAATGCTGGGAGAAAGAAGAAAGAGTCAGAGAAAAGCCATGTAGCCACCGCTGGAGACAGATGTGCCAAAAGCTTGCTGGGAGGCCACTCCCTCATGGTAATGCACAGATTAGTGGAAATGGGTTAAATTAAGATATAAGAGTTAGCAAATAAGAAGCTAGAGCTAATGGGCCAAACAGTGATTTAAATAATATAATTTCTCTGTGATTATTTTGGGGCTGAGTAGCCAGGAACCAACAAGTGGCCTCTTGCAACCAATATCTTTAAATATTTGATTCTTATCATTTGATAAATTTTTATATCTTTAAAATTCTATTTTTAGTAGAATACTTTTTAAGCTCTCTCCAAATAACCTCTATAACTTTTGCTCTAATAGAATAAAGAGTTTTTATATTGTGTAATTTCTATTGTTCTATTTTCTTATTTGCTAAACCAAAACTCTGTACTGCCCATTCTAATGTCAATGCCATCCATTTAGTTTTATTTATTTTCCCCCATATTCATCCATATAACCTTAAAAAATGAATTTCTCTTGTTCATATCTCAGTTTCTCTGCTGAGATAATTTGCTAAGACTTTGCTCATTTGTCGCAAACTTATTAGTTAATGCTTTTTGAAATATGTTCAGGATGACTGCTTAAAATATTCATCGGATCATTTTAAAATCTTTCCTGATTATTCTGTAATTTGATGCTGTCATTGTTGTCAGTGTGTTTAGTTCCCATTCAAAACTTCCTGAGTATAGCGTAAAAGTTCATTTTAATGTAGAAAGGAAATGTGAGTCATTATGTTATGAGTCATGGATCTTCTTTAATCATTTATTTTGGCTGGATTCTCTGACACTGCTTTAAGTGAGAAAGACAGAGAATGGGTGAGCACTGCTCTCTTGGTTAAAGTGCTGCAGCCCATGCTCCTTCAGTACAACTGACCTCAGTGTGGAGAGCGCCACTCCATTTCTGTTACACGGTTGGAGTTTTCTAACTCTAAATGTGGCCTGCATGCTATGTGAATCTGACAAAATCTCAGTGACATGCAAAGGAATTAAAACTAGTTATATTGGGTCTTCTAGAACACCCCATTTTCATGGAAGCCAGTTAGAGAGGGAACATCTAGTCCTTATAAAGAACATTGTTTTTGTTCATGGCAATGAGGCAACGGTGGTTTCCTGTGACGTTTGGAGACTGTGGTAGAATAGTTTTTGAACAGTCTTATTCAAGATCAGCCTGAGCTGGTGAGATTGTTTCAAACAATCCAGAATTCTTCATTCTCCTTATGTTGCTTGCAGTTGGACAATGTTTCCCAGTGAAACTCATCTTCCTGTTATCTTTGTTAATTTTTCTCCAACTGGTCTATAGCATATGAAGCCAAAAGAAAAACCATGGAACTCATCAAAATATACACAAGATACCTGACAAAGGCCAGACACAAAAATATACATAGATTTTTTTTTAACATTGTTCCTTGCATTATGCACTTACTTGCAGAAATAAGGAAAGTAACCCTATGTTATTTTACATTTTTTTATATTCGTCTCTCATAAAATACATCCTAATTATATCTGCCCCTGTTTCCTCCTCCCAGAATCCCCTATCTCCTTCCTCCGTGACATTCACTGCTATTCCATTTTCCTTCAGAAAAGAGTAGGCCTCCCAGGGATATGAACCAAGCATAACATAACAAGATTCAATAAGACTAGGCATATCATATCAAGGCTTGAGGAGGCATCTTAGTAGAAGTGAGAGGGTCCTATGATCAAGGAAAAGAATCAGAGACATCCCCTACTCCCACTGTTAGGAGTTCTGTTAAAACCATTGCTTTTTCTTTTCTTTTCTTTTCTTTCTTTCTTTTTTTTTTTTTTTTTTTTTTTTTTTTTTTTTTTTTTTTTTTTTTTTTTTTTTGATTTTCAACAAAGGGCTTCTCTGTCGCTTGGAGCCTATCCTGGACCTAGCTCTTGTAGACTAGGCAGGCTTTGAACTTACAGAGATCCATCTGCCTCTGTTTCTCAGGTGCTGGGATTAAAGTCCTGTGGCACCATTGCCTGGCAAAACTAATTTAATTCACCCTCTAGGGTTCACTTCATTGGCTATTTCCTTTTATTGTCTTCATCAACATGCCATCTTTGCAAGAAGACAAAACTAACAATAGGAAAAACACAATAATGTAAATCATTTAAAAATAAAACAAATCCATCTAGATTAATGAGCATTACCTAAATTTGAAATGATGGAAACATTTTCAGATAAACAAGAAAAGTTTTGAAAAATATGCTCCTCATTTTTATTACAGACACAACAGTTTATAATACTTACAGATTAGACTACTTTTCTTTCATAAATTCAGATGGTCAGGGTCTTTAGAACAGTTTTCAAACAAGAGGCAATGGACAGTATTTTCACCTTTCCTCACACTTCCATGGACAACTTTGAGTCTCCACTTTTTTTTTTCTTTTTTTAGTAAAGGTGAACATTTAACTGAGGTGGTGGTTGCTTACAATTCAGATATTCAGTCCATTACCATCATGGCAGGGAACATGGCAGAATGCTGCAGACATGGTGCTACATCCTGATCAGAAGGCAGTAAGAAATGAACTATGACACTACAATATTTGAGCATAGGAGACCACAGAGCCCACCCTCATGGTAACATACTTCCTCCAAGGTCATACCCACTCCAACAAGGCCACACTTCCTAGTAGTGCTGTTACATAGCTTTACGGGGCCTGTTGCGTTCAAACTACCACATTCCACCCCCTGGCCCCCATAAGCTTGTAAAAATAACATAATGCAAAATTCATTTTATTCAACTTCAAAAGTCCCCATAGTTTATCACAGTAACAGCAATGTTTAAAAGTCTAAAGTTCAAAGTATCTACTGAGATTCATGCGGTCTTTTAACTGTAATCTCCTGTAAAACAAAAACCAAAGAGCAGATCACATACTTCCAACATATAACGGAACAGTATATACATGACCATTCCAAAATGTAGGGAAGGGAGCATAGTGAGGAAATACTGGACGAAAGCAAGCCTGGAAACCACCTGAGCAAACTCCAAACTCTGCGTCTCCATTTCTAACAGCAGATCCCTCCTCAGATCTCCAATTCCTGCAACTGTGTTGACTGCAACTCACTTTCTCTTGAGCTGGTTCCATGCCCTATTAGCAGCTCTCCTTGGTAGGTATCCCTTGACTTTGGAATATCTAACATCTTGTGGTCTCCACGGCAATCCAGGCTTCAACTTCACAGCTTCATAGAATGACCTCTCTAGGCCTCCATTCATGGACACCCCTGAGAGATGCCTGGCCTTAGTGGCTTTCCTAAGGAGTGGAGGCAAAGTCCATAACCCCTATCTTCTATCTTTTATTCTAAAGGAAGAACCTCTTGGCCAGAGCTGCTGCCAAGTTCTGCTGCTTGTTGGGGATCGAACATAGCCCCCCCATTTTTCAATTACATTTTCAGAAGCTTTCCGATTTTGCACTCTTAATGAGTGAGGTGCAGCCCAGAATTCTACTCCAAAGAGGATGCTGACAAACCTTGGAGGCAGCATGTCCTGACAGCATGATGCTATCAGTGTCAACACAAAAAAAAAATAGACATTCTGTGAGACATTCATGTGTTTTCTCCACCTTTTTCATATCTGTGAACTCATATTCATTATTTTATAATATATGTGGTTTGAAGGAAAATATATTCATCAGTGATTTGAGCAGGGTATATTTCAGCAAAAATATGAGTAGCAAGTGAAAGTAATATTCTTTTTATAAAATGTTTCAGTTTTGTGATAAGCACCAAATTACAAATGGGCAATCTCGGAAAACGGGGTATGAGAAAGATGGAAACAAAATGATATTTGGTTCCTCTCACTTAAATAGAGTGACCATGACTTTGTTGAAAAATTATAATGAATAAAGCAATAATTGAAATAACACATAGGTCAAATGCAATGAGTTATATCAATTAAAAATAGTAGATGAATAATAGAATCATGAAAATGATATATCATATAAAAAGAAAGTTATATTAGACTAGGAAGTTATGAGAAGTTGAAATAATATGTTGGCAACAATAATACACAAAAATTAATAATTAAGCATTACTACTGTCATCATAGAAAACAGTTGGTATCATGTACTGGGACAGCTTCCAGATGATTAATTAATATGCATGTTAATCATAGCAATAATGTCTGTGAGTAGCTAAGATTATTACACTATTGAAAAGATAAAAGTTCAAAAAGTGAGTGTCTTATAAAAGGTCTCACAGATCATAAAGCAAGCATGTTAGTTTTGCTAAGGTAAAGAACATCAAATAGACATAGTTATCAATTGCCAGAAATTTATTATGTTGTAACATTTAACTAAGTTAACTTCAGATTTTACTTTGATTATAATATAAAGGACATTTTATTAGCATATATTATTATGTTATATTATTTTATAAAAATCTATGATATATCATATTTCTAAACCTAGAAGTTTACATTATTAAGAAAAGCAGCATAGGGTTGGCAAGAGACTTGGCTCTAGAGGGGATCCCAGGTGTCCACAGGGATGTTCCCAGTTAGGTCTTTGGGCAGCAGAGAAGAGGGTGCCTGAACTGGCCTTGCCCCACTATCACACTGATGATTATCTAGAATATCACCATGAAATCTTCATCCTGCAATGGATGGAGATAGAGACAGAGACCCTCATCAGAGCAACAGACTAAGCTTCCATGGTCCAGTTGAAGAGCAGAAGAAGGGAGAAGATGAGCAAGGAAGTCTGGACTGTGAGTGGTTGATCTACCCAATGAGACAGTGTGCCTTTTCTAATGGGAGCTCATCAAATCCAGCTGGACTGGGACTGAATGAGCATGTGATCAAAGCAGACTCTCTGAATGTGGCTGACAATGGGGACTGACTGAGAAGCCATTGATATAGGCACTGGGACTTGTTTCTACTGCATGTACTGGCTTTTTGGGACCATAGTCTATTTGGATGCAAAACTTCCTAGGCCTGGATGTGTGTGTGTGGGGGGGGGGGCTTGGACTTCCCAAAGGGCAGGGTTCCCTGCCCTCTCTTAAGGAGGGAGGAGAGTGTCTGGGGGAGCGGGAGGGGAATGGGAGGGGAGGAAGTACAAATTTTTGAATGGAAAAAAATAAAAAAAAAAATAAAAAAGAAACATAACGTATCTTTATTTACCTAAAATAATATTTCTCAACAGTCTTGTCTCACATGTATTTCAAATAACATGCGAATATGTGTGTAAAGCAGATCATTTTGGTATTTTATTAATCTCTTTAAGTATACTTATTGCCAAAACCTACTTTTCCCTAAAAGTAGTATTTTTAATTGATTAAGAAATTAAGTCTGCTTTATTTTCTGATTTTTATGTGTTTATGACACATATGTATGGACTTATGCATGTTCGTGTGTATGTGCACATACCTGGTTATCCTCTTGTAAGCCATAGCATGTTATGTGCCCTCAAATTTATTTTCCATCTTTTACTTTGAGGTTGTGTCTCTGCCTCAACTCTGTGTTGAGGTTTCCTTAACTAGACTAGAAGCCACCAATCCCTAGTAACCCTCCTGTCTTCATAACCCTGGAGAGGGCATTATAAAGTTTATCACAGTAGTTCTCAAACTTCCTAGTGCTGCAATCCTTTAATAGAGGTCCCTTGTTTTGGTGACTGCCAACCATAAAATTGTTTTGTTGCTATTTCATAATTGTAATTTTGCTATTATGAATTGTTATCGGTTTGTAGGATGTCTGATATGTGACTGCCCCCAAAGGTTACAATCCACAGATTGAGAATTGTTGATTTGTAGAATGATTGGATTGTTATATAGGTTCTTTGAATTTGAACACTTGCCCTCAAGATTTTACAGCAAGCACACATTTTCATCTAGTCTTTTATTTCTCTAGGGACTTTCAATATGAAGCACTATTGATTGTATGTATGAATATTTGTTAATGTTTCCATATTTGCTATGACTTGAATCAAAGCAACAAATACTTTGGAAAAAACTGGTTAGCTACCATGTTTCCTAAATTTCTAAATCAGTCTGTAATTTAAGCATAGTTATTTCAACTTGTCAATTACAGTATTTATAAATAATAACAAAATACTAAAAATTCTCTGCTTTGCACACATATTCTCATGTACTTCAAAGTACACATGAGAAACAAAATTGTTGTGGAATATTATTTTAAGCATGGAAAGATTTATTACATTTCTTTATGCTGAGTTTTTAATGATGTAAAGATGTGTTACATTTGTTTATGGTGCATTTGTTTAATTATGTGAAGTGTTGCAGTTGTTTCACCTCACCTGCCTAAGTCACTTGATTGAACTAATAAAATGCTTAACAGACAAAAGCTAGGCTGGAGAAAGATAGGCAGAGCTGAGAGGCAAAAAATAAATAAATAAATAATAAAAAATAAAAAAAAAATAAGTAGGCTCTAAAAAGAATAGAACAAGAGTGACAAAGAGGGACATGCCTGGGGCCAGAAGTAAGGCAGCTACCAGTCAGACAGCAGGCAGACAAGGAAAGCAGTGAAAGTGAGATACAGAACAAAAGAAAGGTTTTTAAAAAAAGCCCCGAGGCCAAACATAGATGAAAAGAAACAGGTGGGACAAGTACAAGATAAGGACAAGCATTCACAATTAATAAGAAGTCTCTGGTTCTAACTCATGACTAATAAGAAGGCTGGTAGGTAGCCAAAAAGAAAAAAAGCCTGCTACACAGGATCTTGGAAATCCCCAGGTAATGGGCATGTTTACTTTTGCATCCTGGATCAATTCAGAGAACTCAAGAACAATGGCAATGGGTTTTTGATCCTACTGCACGTACTGGCTTTGTGGGAGCCTAGGCAGTTTGGATGCTCACCTTACTAGACCTGGATGGAGGTGGGTGGTCCTTGGACTTCCCACAAGGCAGGGAACCCTGATTGCTCTTTGGGCTGAGGAGGGAGGGAGACTTGATTGGGGGAGTGGGAGGGAAATGGGAGGCGGTTGCGGGGAAGAGACAGAAATCTAAATAAATAAATAAATAAATAAATAAATAAATAAATAAATAAATAGAAAGAGAAGACGCCAATGTCCCTCTAACTAGAGGGAGAATTGAGAAGAGTTATGACTAACTAAAACTCAGTATCTGGCCTCTTCTGTAGGAACTTGATGCACTCTGGTACCAGATTCAAACCCAATGGACTAAGGGGCTGGAGAGATGGCTCATTGGTTAAGAGCATTGTCTGCTCTTCCAAAGGTCCTGAGTTCAATTCCCAGCACATGGTGGCTCACAACCATCCGTAAAGAGGTCTGGTGTCCTCTTCTGGCCTGCAGATATGCACACATGCAGGATATTGTATACATGATAAATAAATAGATATTTTTTAAAAAAAAGAATAACCAACAGTATACATCTAAAAGGTAATAATCACCAGCTCAGGAGGCTTATAAAAAATTATCAGCAAAATCTCTTCAAGATATATATGTTTAAACATTAGAAATTTTCTTTCTTTTTGGAGGTAACAAACATCAGATTTCTCCCAGTGCACCCAAATGATTACCCATTTTGTAGAATATAAAAGAAAAAGAGATAAGAATTCAAGATAAAATATTATATCAGCATAAGCAAAATATATATTTTTTTATTTATTTGGGTATACAAACAACTGTTAAAGGCAGGTCCCTTACCCAGAAGAAAATGATCAACCACTAAATGAGTTCAATGTTATTTTTGGAGGCTTATTGTCTTATATTGTTTTCTCTGGGCATTTTTTAACCTTGTTTGATTATATATTATTGTTTCAGATTTTCTGTTTCTCTAGGATTTCCATGTGAATGATTGTGTGTCTCTGTGTCTATTTGTGCTTCTTGTAATTTTTCTTCGGCTCATTATTATTTTTGTTTGTTGTGTTCTATCCTGGTTTTTCTGTTTTTCTTGCTGTTGTCTATTTCTAATTAGAGAGAGAAAGAGAGAGAGAGAGAGAGAGAGAGAGAGAGAGAGAGAGAGAGAGAGAGAGAGAGAGAGTGGGTGTGGAAGTATGGAGGATCTATGAATTCTTGGAGGATGGGAAACTGATTCAAATATATTGTATGGAAAATAGTATGTTTTCAGTTAAACAAAAAAATGCCTAAAACAACCCACAAAATTAATAATATTTTTTATAACTCCCAGCTAATTTCAGGTTCTACTCAATATGTTCTCATATGAAAACATAATAAACTGTATAGGACACTGGTCCTTTACCTACAACCCCCACAGGGTTTGCATATCAGATATCCTGAATAGCAGATATTTACAATTCATAAATGTAGGAAAATTGCAATTAAAAAGTAGCAGTGAAATAATTAATGGTTGGGGTCATAACAACATGAGCAACTTATTATAGGCTCACAGTGTTAGAAAGGCTGAGAACCTCTGGTGTAGGATCAGTTGGTGCTCACAGCATTCCAACAGTTCTAGAAACACTGGGTGCTAGCTATCCATCCTGTTATAGGAAGCAAAACTCCCACCTTGTTCATGTCTTATACAACCTTTATTGTGTTTTGTTTATCTTCATAGCTAAATATAACCTTACAAAATATGGGAATAATTTTCACTGATTATATTTTGTCTCCACTGAGTTTAAAATGGCTGGTCTAAAATTAGCTTATTTTCCTATTATCTAGGATATGGGGCATAGAAGAAGGCTCAGTAAGCCAAGATAAAATGCAAAGAAAAATATTTGCTTTACTGATTTACATATTTGTTTATATTTAGTACCAGGCTATAGCGAGCAAGACATTTTATTTTCCCTTCTGTTTTTATACTCATGAACCATGCAATTCGAGGTTGCCTGCTGCAAAGTTGTAAACTACCAGTTGTAATATCATAGTGGGAATCAAAAACCCACCAAATAGACAGAAAATGTGTTTTAAAAGAGACATCACCAATTTATTTGTTTATAGCTAAATTCCCCTGAGCATGCTGCTTCTATTCCTTTCTCCCTGATATATAGATCAAGTTTGAGATTTTCGTCTCCAGGGAACATACTGTGAGGAATAAACAAACAGGACCTTTTTCCTTTTCAAAACTTCACACTGTCCTTCACCTTCTATGGTCTTTGAAAGTTTCTCCCTCATTTAATCTATTTTATGGTACCTTAGTGCCCTACAGGACTCTTCCACTGCCCTATTTATCTTCTCTATGGAGGATTATTTTAAAGTCTGGCTGTTTAATAGTGACTAAATATAGCAGAGGACATGTATTAGGACACATTAAACAGAGTTCTAGTTATCTTGGTGCATAGGATGAAAATATTACTATACATTTGCTATGTTGTATTATGCTATTTCGTCTGTAAGCCTTTTAGATGATTCATCAAAAGAATATTTTAAACATGACCCTGTATGTGGAGTTTATTTTGCTAAATGAAGCATGTCAAAGTCTATTGAATGGAACTTTTGAAATTTGATCAAAGAGAAGACATATTTAAATGGAAATAATCTAATAAATTTCATTTGATAACTTCCTCTGTGGATTCATTAGTAGATGTAATTACCTCTTTAAGATACATATAAAAACCCCTTGGTGGTTAGAAAAGAATTTGAGATTAATATAGTATTAAGTAAAATGTAAGGAGGCCACTTGTTGGTTCCCGGCTGCTCAGCAGGTTATCCACGAAATAGTCACACAGGCATTAAATCAATGTTTGGCCCATTAGCTCTAGCTTCTTATTGGCTAACTCTTACATACTAATTTAACTCATTTCTAGTAATATGTGTATCGCTGCATGGCTGTGGCTTATGGGGTAAAGTTCCGTCCTGTTCTAGCGGGGCTACATGGTTGCTCTCTCACTCTGCCTCCTTTATCCCAGCATTCAGTTTAGTTTTCCCTGCCTACCTAAGTTCTGCTCTATCAGGCCAAACCATTTTTTTTTATTCTTTAACCAATAAAACAACACATAGACAGAAGGACCCCCCACACCACTAAAATCCTAAAAGGTTGAGGTTAAAATAGCCAACAGGTTCAAAGGCTATTGCCTCAGACCCACTGCTTATAGAATAACCAGGTGATTGAGAAATTATACTACATTTTCATTTAAAAAGACTTTAAATGCTTAAAAGAAAGAAAGTACAACTGAAAATTGGTGGAAGGGTAACAGGATATTAAGAATCATAATTGATTTAACTTGTTGAGAATAATAAATTTTCCTCCAATAAATGTAGGGATAGGAAAAATTACAGGGTCACATTTACAGTTGCAAATTACCCCTCCAGCTGGTAAGGAACTAGCGGTTCAATTAGCTCTCATGAGTACATCCATTAAATCTGTAGTGACAGGGTAATTACAATCAATACGCAAGGTACAAAGAATATGTGAAATGCGTAGTGCTGTGGTTAGTTATGGGCATGATGCCAAAGAGAGTTTCTAGTTTCAGGGTTTAAATGAGGACGTATTATTGTTAATTTAAGCTGTGAGAGGTAAGTTTCAAAGAAAAACATAGTATACTGTTCTTTTGGATGCATGTGTGGGACAAATGGATACATATATTAAATAATTAACTGCAGATAAAAAACTAATGCTGGGCGGGAAAAGAGAAGTGGTAATATATGTCTTGGAATAAACAGAGATATGTGCAAATCCTAAATGGGAATTATTATATAAAATTATATAAAAATGGCAATAGTACATCTATCTAACATTTCTAAACACACAAAAAAACTTATAGGAAAAGTCATTACAGCAGTAAAAGAATGGTTCAAACAGCACTGACTAATATGAAGACTGCAGCTGCTTTAAGTGATATGCATTCCTTCTTATCTGCAATAATTTCTGAGGCATACATCTATCTCTTTGATGAGGCTTAGAACGATTTGTTTAAAGGGATACATCTGTTCTGGATGACCCAGAATGATAGTGTCACAACAACTGCCTCTGGTTGTAACACTGCAAACAAAAATGAAACTAGATCAAATACGCCTGGAAAATGCTTTCCTGCTGTATGCAAAACTGTCATTCTCGAATAAAAGGGAGCTTACAAAAACTTTCATCATTTCCAATATGAAGAACAAGGTAAAGATAAATCAACAAAGTGAATATTTAGTGGCATCATATGCATCAGGAACATGGTGATAAAAATTAAATTGAAACTGTGCAAATTTGGGAAATGTCGGACAAGTGGAGATAAGAAGGAAGGCAAAGAGCAAGTCAGCTATTCATATTGCACAAGGAGACACAGGCTAATTTAAATAGGCCAATTATTTAATTATTAGCTTAATTGGTTACTTTAAAGGAGACTGGAATACCTAGAGAATGATATTTAAGACATGAAGCCAGTACCGAAGGACACAGAAATCATAAAGAGTGGACACAAACCAGTTACTTAAGATATAGAGCTTCAGGGAAGGTATGCCTTCCTCAGCTCTAGAATGAAGCCAGGTCTTGCTGGACTTGCATGGCAGGGTCTCCTTGTCACACAGAAAAGCTGTTTTGGTAAAATTTATTTGTTTTCTTCCCTCTGTGTGGAAAGAAAATTGTGTGATGGAGGTCCTATGCAACTAAATATGAATTGCATTCTGTTTCCATGTAGTATTCCATTTCTGGATAGTATATAAGCCTTTGACTTGACCCTGCAAAATGTTCCACTGAAGAAAAGAAAAAAAAAAAAACTGGTGCAAGGCAAAGTATCCCCAAAATAGGAATCTAATTCTTTCTCGAACCAGGAAAAATGTTCATCGTTTACTGTAGTATGTTTGTATTTTTCTGTCCGCATCCTCTGATTAGACATAACATTATAACAAAGGTGAAAAAAAAGCTTTGACATAATCATTTCATAGTTTTAAGTGCAAGCATTTGCTTGTGGGCATTAAACATCAATAACAATGAGCAGAAATTGAAACACTAATTTAGGAAAACAGAATTCCATTGAAATAAAAATTCTTATGGGAAAGAAATGTCTTAAATAATGATAAAGAAGCATTTTTTTTTGTTTAAGATAGGATTGTCTAAAATTGTACATCTATTGATGCCATATCCAAAAAGTTGGGTAATTATGAAACAGCTATTAAAGAAGTCCATTACCACAATGAGAGATAAGTTTTCAGTTCCCTGTCTGTGAGGTTAAGCAGGCAAGTGAATCAGGATACGTTTTGTCAGAATAGGATCTCCAATTTACTTGATTTATCTGGCATTTATTGAATATGCCACCTAATATGTGGAGAATGGAAATCCCATGAAAATGATTATGGAATTGAGCATATTCTAGAGTTATAAAACACCAACTAACAGATTAGATAGACTAGAAATTGTTCCAAATATGCTCAGTCAACAAATAATTTAAAATAGAATCAAAATGCCAGAAACCTAACTTGTGATTTCTAAATATTAGGAAACTAAAAGGGCAAGTTTCCACATATCCTACATATTTTAAAAAAACGAAGCAGTATTTTATATGATGAAGATGTAGAACAAGTGTTTGCCTAGCAAGAAGCAAATCTCTGATAATCAACATATTTCCAGAGCATTATATGATCTACCTGTTATTTCAGTACAACAAACATAAGCCTAGGAGGAACAGAGATATTCTCTTTTTGTTTGTTTGTTTGTTTTATTTATATTTTTATTTCTTGGTTATTTGAAGTAAAAAAAGTGAAGATCAGCTCAGCTATATAACTCAGCAGGTAAAAACGATGGGTGGTTTGGACTCAGAAGATAGAAGATTGCTAACACTACAAGCTGTCCTCTGACCTCTCCCATGTACCCATTCCCATTCTCACATCTACATAGTAAATTAACAAATGTAAAAAATGAGGCTGCCATGAGAGGAGCACTGAAAAGGAAAACTATAATGCATATATTACAGAAAAATCCATGCTGAAGCACAAAATCCCACTGTATGCAATTTGAAGGATAAGAAAGGGGGTAATCTACAAATATTCACCATTAACCTTTGACACTGCTAATGTCACTAATCTGACAGACATGAGGAAGTCAAGAGAAAATGCCTTTTTGGGAAATGATGTTTGGTCCCAAGCCTGAGAATCTGAAATTGACCCTTTGGATTTACATGGTCGAAGGGAGAATCAACTCCTGATATTAAATGCTACAAAAAGTTATGATTTAGGCTTATTGAAGCATGAACTTGAAAAGAAACATTAAACTTAAAAGCACACAATTAAATACATTAATTCAATTAAGAGGTTTCTAACTATATTCATTTTGTGTTTTATAAAAAAATCTAACTATACTTGCTAGAAGTTGACCCATATGTTATGAACTTTTTATTTATTTATTTATTTATTTATTCATTCATTCATTCATTCATTCATTCATTCAAGACAGTGTTTCACTGTGTAGTGCTGGCTATTCTGGTACACTCTCTGTAGAGCAGGCTGGCCTTGAACTCAAAGATATACACTTATGTCTGCCTCCAGAGTAGTGGGATTATTGCATGAGCCACCATGCCCAACAGATAATAACTATTGGTAAATGGTATATTTTAGTATTACAGTGTGTTGTTTCTGTAGTAAGGGGCTGCGGGCTGCTTCCCACCTCCCAGCTCCTGGCTACTGGCTAGCTTTACCCGAAGTAATTACACGGAAACTGTATTCTTTTAAATACTGCCTGGCCCGTTATCTGTAGCCTCTTATTGGCTAATTCTCACATCTTGATTAACCCATTTCTAATAATCTGTGTAGCACCACGAGGTGGTGGCTTACCAGGAAAGATCTTAACCTGTGTCTGTCTCGGGTCAGAGAATCATGGTGACTGCCTGACTCGGCTTCTTTCTCCCAGCATTCTGTTCTATCTACTCTGCCTACCTAATTTTCTATCCTATCAAAGAGCCAAGGCAGTTTCTTTATTAAACAATGAAAGTAACACATAATAAATGACCCACCTACATCATGTTTCCAACAATGTCATAGTTGAGACTTCAAAGGGATGCCATTGTCCTGTTCCCCTTAGTTCTTTTCCTTTTTGTGTACTTTCATAGTTTTCCATTTGAAAATGCCAAAGTA
>NW_026068018.1:5222052-5225464 GCF_014885135.2 Alexandromys fortis
TATATATATATATATATATATATATATATATATGGTTCGCATCAAATTTATCTAATAACTTTTCTTTCAGTGATATACACATACGTATGCTATTTTATAATTAAAATTGCAGCAATTACAATGATTGGTACAGGGGTACATTTTGAAATTCACTAATATACTATTCTTTTCTTTTAAGTTTCTTTAAAATTTCTTCTAAGTCTAGATATCTTAGCTAAATGCTGAAAATGTTTATTTCAGGCACATCTACCTGCATACACTTTATTTTTAAACATATAAATCCTCTATCTCCCCCAGGTCCATTTCTGCCTCTGTTAATCTTCTATCTTTAATGCTGTGGTACAAGCATGTTCTTTAATTCCCTGCTAAATTGGCCATGTTTAAAAATTTTTGCATTCCTCTGCTTAAGTCACATTGTAAGGCTTTCTGATACATGGTCAGGCATGGCTAAGGAAGTGTTAATAAAACCATAGTTTGTAACTGCTTAAAATGTTGCTATTTCCCAGTTGGCATTGTGTTATTAAGGAAAGTACTGGAATGTATCTGAGAATCAAATAAGTACATTTTTACACAAATAAGTGCCAACCATAATTTATCTTAATAATAAATTATCATAAGTTCCTGACTCCATTTATTTTGGTACAGTAATGACTGCCTTATGTACAGATAGCATAGGATTTCATTACTAATGATTCAATATGATTAGAATTATTACTATGCCTATAGATATGTGTTAGCTAAAATACATAGATACTATAGGGGGCTTCACATAAAAGGCCCTTAATTATTCAATGAAAGAACAATCACATCCTATCCTTCATAGACCATACCAATTAAGATATTGGATTACAATACTTTTCTTCTGAAAGGAATAACATGAGAATTAAAAAAAAAATTCCAAAGAGTTTTTCATCAACTACAATTGAAAATAAAGAGCAGCCCTAAGTGATTCTAACGAAATTAATTATATAATATACAAGAGCACATGTGAACTAATTAAACATGAGTGCACAAGGATTGAATGGCTGAGAGTGTTGAGACATATAGGGAGGACAACACTTTAATAACCACTGAAGCATTTATAGCCCTATTTCAAAGGAAATATAATATAGGAAGATGAAAGCACAGAGGACAGGTCATTTGACACACCAAGACTTAAGATTTGAAACTTAGAAGTAGCAACCTTACTGTGTTCAGTCCTGTGGAGGGAGATATAATTGACATTCAAACTCACTACAATTACAGTAACTAACTCACACTGAGATGATGGAAAAATTCTATTTCTCATAATTTAAATGTAAAACAGGTAAAGAATTTAAATATAGCTTTAAAACCTTTAGAATAATGATTCTGATACTATTAATATAGTCAAAGTTCTACCTAGTTGGAGGATTATTTAATTTTCAGATCATTTTCCATCCCAACAGAAATCTTACTCATTAACAATCATCCTTCACATGTCTTCCTTGATCCCTTGACTGTCAACAATTTTTCTAAACTATCTCTATGAATGAATCTGTCTGGTTGCTCACGCTTCCTTTCTGTTCATGTCATAAAACACTCTGACCAAAAGTAACCTAAGAGAGTAACATATATTTTGCATATACTTACGGATTATACTTCATCACTGAAGGAAGGCAGGTTAGGAACTCAATGCAGGCAACCGAAGTAGAAACTTTGGTGGAACACCTTACTTCCTTGTTCATTGACTCATGCTTAATGTGTGTGTGTGTGTGTGTGTGTGTGTGTGTGTGTGTGTGTATAAATACACATGTGCACATCAGATGATCACATGACCATCTGCCCAGAGACAAGGGCCTCTAGTAGGATTGCTCTTCCTGAATCAATTAAAAATTAAAATAGTGTCTCACAGGCATGCCCCAGGGGCCAATCTGATACAGGCAATTCTTCAGTAGATACTCTTCTCAGCTAGACCATGTCAAGTTGACAACAAAAGCTAAAAATGTGCAGCATGACATTTCATTTGAATAAGATAATGCTATATGTACTTTTTCTAAAACACATTCACTTTATTTATGACTGAAAACACTATTTGAGGCATTTAGCCCTAGTGGATACCTCCAGTAGCAATACGACACCTAAAAGTCCTACAGAAAATTGTGCTTCCCAAGTCTAACTGCCTTATATGACTGGATACAGAAAAATAAAACTAGATCAAATTGGAAAAGAGTTTTATAAACAGATAAAAATTAAAATATGAAATATTTCATTATGAAGTGGTATTTCTAGAAGAATCATTATGGGCAAGTCAAATATTTTGTCAAAGCTTTATTTGGCCAAATACAGTGCAAAAATAAAAGAAAGACAAAGAAATCAATAGTTACAATAGTGTAAATTTGTAGAGTATAGAAAAAAATAGATAAGGATAATCTAGAAATGGTGAATTCTAATTAAATGCTATAATAACTGAATTCTAAATATAGACATAAACAATTGCTGGTACAGTTGGTCTCCCCATTCTCTGGGAAAATATTGATGGTTTTGTACTATTGCTTTTATATTTTACATGTAAGTATATTTACAATCCTTCTTGTCTTACAAAAAAGTTTTTCACTTTCCATACCATTGTTGTATTTAGTTAGCACTTTAAAACTTATTTCTCTCTAATCATTAGTGTCTGCACAGGAACTACTTAAGTTTTTTCAAATGGATCTGCTGTAAAATCCTATATTATTTATAGAAATATTGGATTTTTAAAATTAGTTTTCTAACTGGTTCTTAGCCTCTTTTTCTGGGTTAATTAACACAGAATTTATAAAAAAGAAATTGCTGCATAGAATTGCTGAATTTTATAACATCTATCTTTCCAATTCTAATAATACTGTCAGCTCAATTTACAACTGGATGTGGTGATTTTCATCCCCTACAGCAATACAAGATAATGTGCATCAATCAAAGTATGGTTTATGATCATTCTTAGTATTCCTCAGTGTTTGACAATTTGATTCAATAAAGTGATTCAGTTTTTCTTCACTCCATTGCTAATACATTGGATTATCGTTTGTTTTCAATATTGGTGATCAGATCAAGGCCCTTGTGCATGTTAGGCAAGTGAATTTTATCATAAATCGTGACCATGTTTTTATCTTAGATTTATCTTACTTTCAATTATGTATATATTTGTGTGTCTGTGTAACTTTTTGTATGAGTATCTATTGGAGGGTTTATTGCTTGTAGCATGAGTTATAGGCTTTTGTTACTACCCACTATGTGTTCTGGAAACCTCACTCAGACCCTCTGCATGAGCTGCAAGTTCTCTTAACCACTAAGACATCTCTTTTTTTTTTTTTTTAATTGAGAATAGGAAAAAAAAAGTTTCCGCCTCCTCCCAGCCTCCCATTTCCCTCCCCCTCCTGCCAAGTTTCCGCCTCCTCCCAGCCTCCCATTTCCC
>NW_026068018.1:5226369-5228633 GCF_014885135.2 Alexandromys fortis
TTCTTTAGGTTCACCAGATATACACTCCGTGACCTTTATTTATGGCTAGAAACCAATTATGAGTGAGTACATCCCATGTTCATCTTTTTGGGTCTAGGTTACCTCGCTCAGGATAGTGTTTTCTATTTCCATCCATTTGCATGCAAAATTCGAGAAGTCATTGTTTTTTACCGCAGCATAGTACTCTAATGTGTATATATTCCACATTTTCTTCTTATGCAGACATAAACCACAATTCTAACCAAGAAACGACCTCAAATTAACAACTGTTCAAAAAAGAAAAATTATTTTTTACATAATCTCACTGTACATGCAAAGCAAATTACAGGGAAAGTCCTTAGCCAAAAGTCAGTGACCAACACCAAAGGAACACAAAGATATTTGGGGGGAATTATTGTCCATTATTTCTCTGAACTTTGTTTCTTACTGATTTTTTGCTTTTGTATTAATGTTTCTGATTTTGAGTTATTATGAGTATTATGTGTGTGCTTCTGAATGAGAATGTGTTTCTTGTAATATTTATTATATTTTCTTTTGTGTATAATTTTGGATTGATAGTTTATTCATTTTGTTTTATCATTATCTGTTTGCTTTATTTGCCTATTTTCTTAAATGAGAGAAAAATAAGGGAGTTAAAAGAGTGGGAATATGGGGAGGATTTGGGAGGAAACAAAGGAAGGGAAACCATGATCAGAAAATATTACATGAAAATAGCTTTATTTTCAATTAAAAGATAAAATTAAGAATTAGAAGCACTGATACACTCATGCTATAATAATCCAGCTAATACAATGGTCCTATGTTATGGTCTAATGTGTTGTCTTCTTAACAATCCAAATACTAGATTCTACATAGCTAAGAGATACTGCGTAGTAAGGGATGAGTACATGTGTAAGAGAGGCATAATTGATAAAAATACCAAAACCTTTCCATAATTCATAGGCTATAACTAACAAAATTACGGTTAAAATATTATTTGATTCAAAGACCGTTCTCTTACCTATTAGGATAAGGGACAACTAAATTTAAAAAAACTGATAAGATTCATCATAGAAAAGTTTCTGAACGAATAAAAGTTATTCAGAAGTATTTATTGCCAGAAACAACGGCTTTGGAGCTTATCCAAAGAAATAATTTACCTGATAAAAGTCATATGCTATAAATCTGAAAGCAATGATAAGCTATGTTATGAAGATAAAGCATATCTTCTGTTGAATATTGAAATTTAAGACATTTACTATAAATGAGTTCCCCTAAATTTTGCAGGCAGCAATTCTAAAATCAAGAAAATTCTTTAAAAAAATAAGAAAAAGAAAAATCAAATGATTGATTCAAACATAGCTACTTTTCTCATGTTGCCTTGTCTTTCCTTCTCTCTGTGGCTCTGGTTCTTAAATTAGTCTTTTTCTTATCGAGTACTCAATGTTCTCTACACCAGCAGTTACATTATGACCAGACTGTAGCTCTAGTTCATGTTCAGTTTCTTTGCAATGTAAAAAAAAATAATAATCCTTTAAAAATATTTGAAATTCAAACAAGTCACTGTATCTACAGAGCATATTGAAAGCATATTTAAAAAATTGACAACATTTTAAGATTTTTTACCATAAGATTTATACAAACATTATAAAAATAGATACAGGAGGCAGAGGCAGGTGGATCGCTGTGAGTTCGAGGCCAGCCTGGTCTACAAGAGCTAGTTCCAGGACAGGAACTAAAACTATGGAGAAAACCTGTCTCAAAAAATCAAAAAAAAAAAATAGATACAGGACTTTATGAATAGACATAAATGCTTATTATTGAGTGGGGTCTATAATTTGAATTAGAAAAATCACAATTTAAAATAGATTCTGGTTGGGCACAAGAGATCGCTTCCTATGTATAACCCCAGCAGCACAGATATTAAGGGCAACATTGAATAACTGGGACCTACTGAAACTGAAAAGCTTCTGCAAAGCAAAGGACACTGTCACTAAGACAAAAAGGCAACCCACTGACTGGGAAGAAGATCTTCATCAACCCCGCAACAGACAAAGGTCTGATCTCCAAAATATATAAAGAACTCAAGAAACTAGACTTTAAAATGCTAATTAACCCAATTAAAAAATGGGGCACTGACCTGAACAGAGAATTCTCAAAAGAAGAAGTTCAAATGGCCAAAAGACACTTAAGGTCATGCTCAAACTCCTTAGCAATCAGGGAAATGCAAATCAAAACAACTTTGAGATATCATCTTACACCTGTCAGAATGGCTAAAATCAAAA
>NW_026068018.1:5230174-5234690 GCF_014885135.2 Alexandromys fortis
AAGGGAGACGGGGAAGAGGAGGAATTTTTTTTTTCAATAAAAAAATGATTAAAAAATAAAATAAAATAAAATAGATTCTGTTAAAAATATATGAGTAACATATTCTAAATAAATCAATAAAGTAGAAAATTATAGATAATTAGCCAATTGAAATATAATGTCATAAAACAACGCTCAAGCCAAAATAAGTAAGAGATGCAAAAGGTAAATAACATGAAATAAATAGAAATAGAAGTAAATTATATAATGGAAATAAAAATGCTATTAGGACAGTTGTTTCTGATGAGACATACCAGAAGATAAACCTACAAAAGACCAAATAACTTTATGCCAAAGCAATGTAAAATCTAAATTGAACAATCAAAGTAAATAATTAAGGAGAAAGCACTGATGCATGAAGAGAGAAACAGTAATAAAAATTATTAAATGAATAGTCAATTATCTGGGGATGTATTCTTTAATTGGTGAAAATGGTAACAAAATGCAACTTATAATGTGAATAATAAGGAATTATCACATTATAGTCTACAGTTATTAAAGTCTAAAAATTTTTATTAATAGTTTTACTTTAGTCCAACATCCCAGGGCAAATACATAAGCTTGAGTGACAAAAATCTAAGACAATTTTATCAAATCAGTGTGTATAAAGCTTGAATTATAATCATCAAAAAACAACTTTAAGGTCTTTGCTTTGTTGGTGACTGCTACTTAATATAATGAAGTGCTTCTTTTTGTTTATTAAATAAGACAAGAACATGAACAACGGCAGATACTAAGTATTTCACCCTGTTAGGCCAAAAATGCCCCTGTATCAAAACCAGCAAAATGGTTCACAGTGCAATGAAACAATGGCCAAAATACTTAAAAATATTGACAAAGATTTATTTGCATACTTTTAGAAAATTAAATTTATTATCTTAAGTATTGTTATCATTGTTTTTATAAAATCACATAAAACACTGATACACATGTCATTGATATATCATTTTCAAAAAGACATCCCCAGGAAATTGAAATTTATTTTCAATTTTATAAAAATCATTTATGTGTAAAAGAATGCAAGATTTTGCCGGGCGCTGGTGGCGCACGCCTTTAATCCCAGCACTCGGGAGGCAGAGGCAGGCGGATCTCTGTGAGTTTGAAACCAGCCTGGTCTACAGAACTAGTTCCAGGACAGGCTCCAAAGCCACAGAGAAACCCTGTCTCGAAAAAAAGAATGTAAGATTTTCATCTCAGTTCAGAAAAAAAAACTTAAAAATTTATCCCTAAGTGTCAGATATTAAACATTTTCTTAAATGCTTAACTCAATCCATTTTTAGAAGAAAATCAAATGACATTTGATTTGGAATACGAAAATAAGGCAACCAGTTTTCATTGATTACATGAAAATTTGTATATTAAAGCTAAAAGGACTAATTACAAATATTATAAATGTTCACAAAATTGTGGCATACAAAATTCATTACACAATTTATACTAATAAAAAGAGAAGCCAGGCGGTGGTGGCGCACGCCTTTTATCCCAGCATTCGGGAGGCAGAGGCAGGCGGATCTCTGTGAGTTCGAGACCAGCCTGGTCTACAAGAGCTAGTTCCAGGACAGGCTCAAAACCACAGAGAAACCCTGTCTCGAAAAACCAAAAAAAAAAAAAAAAAAAAAAAAGAGAGAGAGAGAAAACTGTCATAAAGAAAAGTGATTTTTTAAATTGAAGATATCAAATAAGTATGAAAATTACAAATCATGTACATTGCCTGCACACTGAAAACTCTATTGTTGATACACGTCCTATATTACAAGGGAATCTTCAAACTTTTGCATATTTGAAGACTCAGTTTTCCATATGCTGGTTTTTAAAATAAGATCAATCTCAACAAAAAGGCAACATAAATATAGAACTTAGAACTGATATGACAAAGTAAGTGACACATGCACCCAAAACAACTTAAAGTAACAAAATCAGAGTACTAAGGCTGACTGTTGTTAACACGAATTACAATAGTCTAGCGATTATGAGACGAGTGAGTGTGTTGCCATTGGAGGACAGTAGATGTAAACAATTGAAGGCACATTCAGCAAATTGATTTGAGTATAATGACCAATTGCTTTAAAACTACACAAGTTGAGTTATTCTGAAATATTTTATGCTATTTGTGGCTATTGTGAAGGGTGATGTTTCTCTGATTTCTTTCTCAGCCCATTTATCATCTGTGCAAAGGAGGGCTACATATATATATATATATATATATATATATATATATATATATATATATATATATATTACTTAATCTTGTATCCTGCTACATTACTGAAAGTGTCTATTGGTTGTAGAAGTTCCTTGGTCGAATTTTTGGAGTCGCTTATGTAAACTATCATATCATCAGCAAATAATGGGAGTCTGACTTCTTCATTTCCGATTTGTATCCCCTTGATCTCCTTTTGTTGTCTTATTGTTCTTGTTAAGACCTCAAGAACTATATTGAATAGATATTGAGAGAATGTACAACCTAGTCTTATTCCTGATTTCAGTGGTATCATTGTGAGTTTCTTTCCATTTGGTTTGATGTTGGGTGTTGGCTTGCTGTACATTGCCTTTATTATGTTTAGGCATGTTTCCTGTATCCCGCTATGTCCAAGACCTTTATCATGAAGAGATGTTGTATCTTATTGAAGGCTTTTTCAGCATCCATGAAATGATCATGTGGTTTTTGTTTTTCAGATTTTTGTTTGTTGAACCATCCCTGCATCTCTAGGATAAAGCCAGCTTGAACATGGTAGATAATTTTTCTGATGTTTTCTTGGATTCTATTTGCCAATATTTATGCATCAATGTTCAAGAGTGAGATTGGTCTGTAATTCTTTCTTAGTAATATTTTATGCAGATTAGTATCGGGGTAATTGTAGCCTCATAAAAGGAGTTTGGCAATATTCCTTCTGCTTCTATTGTGTGGAACAATTTGAGGAGTATTGGTACTAGTTCTTTGAAAATCTTGCAGAATTTTGAGCTGAAATCATCAGGTCCTTTTTTTTTGGTTGGGAGATTTTTGATAACTGCTTTTATTTGTTTTTAGCAGTTACAGGTCTATTTAATTTCTTTATCTGACCTTTATTTGATTTCAGTAAGTTATTTTTTTTATCCAGAATGTTGTCCATTTCCTTTAAGTTTTCCAATTTTGTGAAATACAGATTTTCAAAATATGACCTAAATGATTCTCTGGATTTTCTCCATGTCTCTTATGATGTCTCCCTTTTCATTTCTGATTTTGTTAATTTGGATATTCTCTCTTTGCCTTTTGGTTAGTTTGTATAACAGTTTGTCAGTTTCGTTAATTTTCTCAAAGAACCAAATTTTGTCTCACTGATTCTTTGTATTCTTTTATTTGTTTCTATTTTGTTGATTTCAGCTCTCAATTTGATTATTTCCTGCCATCTAGTTCTCTTGGGAGAGTTTGCTTCTTTTTGTTCAAGAGTTCTCAAAAGTTTTGTTAATTCACTAGTGTGGAATTTTTCCAGCTTCTTTATGTAGTCATTTAGAGTTATGAACTTTCCTCTTAACACTGCTTTCACTGTGTCCCAAAAATTTGGGTATGTTGTGTAGTTATTTTCATTGAATTTTAGAAAGTCTTTAAATTCCTCCTTGACCCATCAATGATTCAGGTAAGCATTGCTTAATTTCCATGTGTTTGTGGGCCTTCTGAAATTAGTGTTACTGTAGAATTCTAATAAAATTAGAATTTTAAGTCATGGTGATCCAACAATAATTGGGGCTATTCCAATTTTTTGTATCTGTTGAGGTTTGTTTTGTTACCTATAATGTGGTCAATTTTTGAGAAGGTTCCATGATGCTCTGGAAAAAATGTATATTATTTCATGTTTGGATGGAATGGTCTATATTTATTTGTTAAGTCCATTTGAGTCATAACAACATGGGAAATGAGGAGCCATATGAAACAATTTTACCCTTCATGTCACACTGAAGACATATTATAGACTTAATTATACTTACTAAGGTGAAACAACTTAGATTAATAAACATAAAATATTATTGAACTTATGTTTAATAACTGCATAGAGGTTTGACTTGGAAACTAAAAAAGCTTATTATTATTATATAAAATTATACTGTATTAAAACTTTTTTCAGATAATTATTACTAAAATTATTAAGACAATTATGGTAAGATGAAAATGCAAGGTACAATTTTATAGAAATTACTTGCAAATTTAAAGTACCTTAACTATGCCTATTTAGTATCTATTCATTCATTTTTATTGATTTTATAGACCTATATATATTCAGTCTTATGACTGATTTTTAATAAAAAGGAACATGCTTTTAATAGCAATTCCCCAAAAAGTGTGCCAAAATTAATCCATGAGTAGTATTGAACAATATTAGTCAATAAGAGAGAATTTCAAAAGTTAAAATGCCACCAAATGCTCTAATAATGCCAAATATTGGCAATAGTATGTAGTAGTTCATCAATTTTCTTGCACTGGTGGAAAAATTTCCAATGTCAT
>NW_026068018.1:5234735-5237214 GCF_014885135.2 Alexandromys fortis
AATGTATTTAATTTAATAAAATACCTTTCACTTGGTTATTCTACTCAGAATTTATTTGTCCAAAAGAAATTTAAACTATACTTACTAAAAGAGATATATGCCATAGTGGCACGGATGTTAGACATAGCCTACTGTTTTTTGCCTGTTTGTGGATTTAAGGCATACTCTGAGAAAAACTTGTCCAGGAGTGTAAATCTTGCCAAACACCCAGCTGTGGCATTCCTAACCTCCATAGGCAAACCCACTACTACTATTTTGCTAAATGGTCATAGCATCAAACTGTTATCAGATTTGTATTTTTATAAGCTTAGCTTGTACAGATCTCATAATTCACCGTAGAGTCTCCTTGTCCAATTGAAAGAAGTTACTATAGAAACTCACAACTACTCAAAGGAAAAAAAAAATAATTGTGTGGTGCTCAGCCATAGACATGAGCCGTCTATACAACCCTTCCATTTCCTCAGAATTTAGAAACCATTGCAGAAGTGGGCTAGAAATGTTTTAAGAATCGCAGTCAGGGAAACCAGTATCTCCTGGGCAGTACAAGACGAGTGCACACAAACACTCACAATAGCATCGGTTGGCTGTTTAAGCCCTGCACAAGATCAAGCCAGTCAATATTCCAGTACTGAATAGGGAAGGCTCACAAATTGTGGATGGCTGCTGAGGGGAAGTCTTTTTTTTCAGTCACAGTATAGCTTTTGTAGAACCACAATATTCCAGTAGATGGCGCGCCACAAACAAAATTACATGAAAGTTGGAATAGGTAATAAAACAATAATAAAATAAAACATGAAATTTGGAGGTGGCAAGGGGTGGGCCAGGAAGAAATTTTGGGGAAATTGTGATAAAAACACATTTTCTGCATATATTAATTCATCAAAAATTACCTAAACTATTACATAAAACCTGAAAATGACCATGACAACTTTAGTACTTAGTGATTAACAAGTACCTAAAGTCTATTTATATACCTAAGGATAAAAGCTGTAGTATCTATACCAGAATAAACCACTCAAAAGTAAAAGGGAAGCATATTTTTAAAAATTTTAAATTTATTCTTATATGTGTACTTTATTCACTTCATTTTTCACTCCTCTTCTCAACATTTCTGTGTTCCTACTTCCTCTTCCTCTCAAAAATCATAAATAATTTCCATTTTTCAACAATTGCATACATTTAAGAAAACTTATACTAATAGATATATATTCAAAATATTGAAGCCATTCAGTACGGCTTATACTTAATATGCTTTTTAGAGAAGAATGATACTAACCAATCTAAAAATAGATTGAAAGATATTAGATGGAGCAGGTGGATGATGGTGCATGTTTTTAATGCCACCCCACTTGGGAGGCAGAGGCAGGCAGATCTCTGTGAGTTCGAGGCCAGCCTAGTCTACAAGAACTAGCTCTAGGACAGGCCCCAAAGCTATAGAGAAACCCTATCTCGAAAACCCAAAGAAAACAAAATAAAATTAGATGAAACTGATTACTTGATTAAAACACTTTACTTGCAAAGACTTGTAAAAAATGCAAGTATATTCACATTGCAAGAGAGCAAATATACTGCTTCTCGGTAGAAGAGAAGAGTAGGAAAGCTGGAAAGGATGCTAATGAAGAGAACGCACAACTATCTCGGTTGTTTGGACAGTGTCAGATGTATATGACATGTGCATGTGTGTGTGCACATAAGAATATCAATTTTTGCATTTAAATAGCAGTTTGTGGTAAAATATGCTGTAAATCTTCTGGAAAAAAAAAAAGATAAAAGCTGGGCAGTGGTGTTGCATGCCTTTAATCCCAGCACTTAAGAGACAGAGAAATCTCTTGGTTTGAATCAGGCTGGTCTATAAAGAAGTTCCAGAATAGGCAAGACTACACAGAGAAACCCAATCTCAAAATAAGCTTCTCCACAAAAGAGTAAAAAAAGGTAATATAAATGAATACAATCTAAGTATTGAATGTACTTGTAAAATGGTGATATTGATAGACATGTACCTGCATGTGTACGTGTGTGTGTATCTGTGTGTAGCAGCATTAATAGTGTATCTGAATTCATATATGGTGTCATTGAAGTTTTGTGCTTTACATGTCAGGGTTTTTTTTGTGTGTGTGTGTGTGTGCAAACTGTTAACCTTGAGAGGGTTACATGATATAATGAAGTATCTTCCTGATTTAATGGGAGTAAACAGACAACCTACTTCATTGGAAAATCATAACTGTATAGTGTATGTAGCATGGTGGTTTTAGATCTTAACAGTTGCTGTGCATGTTAATATCTTATTTATATTTATAATTTATCATCACAGCTAATTCCATCTCACAAAATAATTTCCACCGTTTATATAATATCCTGCAGTTTCAAGTGCAGTAACCTAGGTTTTTAATTCTGTAGGGGGTGTTTTTTTAAAAAAAATAATTTCCAATAAGAAACTTTGAAAATCATTTGTATATAGCAATATTTAATTAATTATTTA
>NW_026068018.1:5237340-5243611 GCF_014885135.2 Alexandromys fortis
AGGAAGGGGGACTTGATTGGGGGAGGGGGAGGGAAAGGGGAGGCGGCGGTGGGGAAGAGACAGAAATCTTTAATAAATAAATAAATTAATTAAAAAAAAAAGAAAAAAATCACCCCTCCTTTTTATTTGGTCTGAAATAATCTGTTTACTACAGAAGAGGAAGCGAAAAGATTAGTCATGTTTAAACACTCTTGTGTTTAAGAAATGTCATTGATGTCCAGTGGAACAGCAGTCATAGCGGCCGTCTTTCTGATGAACCTTTAAGAACTGAAGTGTCCCGAGAATGGGGTGATTAAAGTATCAGAGAAGAGATTGGTCAAGATCAACCATAAATGCTACATAAAATGTAAAAAAAAATGAAAATCGTTCAAAAAGGCCTAGAGATTCTGAAGCAAAAAATCCCAGTGTGGCTTAGACTCCAGAGAAGAAAGGTGGCAAAGGAAAAGGAGCTGCAGTGTTCTCTTTCTGGAGGCATTTTTTAAACTGTGAGATACACAGACAATTAGCTTGACTCTTATTACATTTACTTTCATTTAATCCACTTTTCAGTTTAATAAACAATTTCTAATATGTGGCATTAGAGCAATTCCAGTTTTATCTATATTATTAAAGGAAAAAAGCAGGTATGAACTGAGCCTGAAGAGAAATAAAAAGGTTAATGTTGAAGGTAAAGGGTTTTTTTTAATTAATTGGCAGAAAATCACGGTGACAATTTTATCCTGTTGCTCTCATAGAAAATGAGCTACTACGTTTTTCTGGGTCTGAACAAAAACTAAAGATGTGGAGAATAATTAATTGAAAGAAGCATTAAACATCATGTTCCTTACTCAAGAGGAGGAGCAAAATGATAATTATTTTTCTTGGTAGACGAACAAGTAAGAAACATTTGAAAAGCAATTAACTCCTGACCACTGGGTCAGAACAGAGTTTATTAAGAGTTTTCTTGTCAAATAACTCATAGTGCTTCAAACTGAACTGAGACATTTCCGTACAATGAGTGGGTACTTAAAAAGTGATTTTAAAAAATAAAATAATAGAGGAGTTTCATTTTGATTAAAATTGAACTTTGTTAAACCTAACAAATGTTTTGACTAAAATCAGTTGGCTCTAAAGACGTTTTCCACTTATTTTGATATCTACTATGATAATACAATTACATATTATTTTATCTAAATATACATATACAAAATATGATAATGTAGTATGCAACTATGAATCCTCCCAGACATAATAATTTTATAATATAAGAGTAAATATAAGATTTAGCCAATTATTCAGTGAGCATGTATCTATCAGTGCACTAACGTCTAATTTTCATGCAGTTAGCTTTTGGTGGACAATATAATAATAAAAATGTTGCCAATATCAAGCTTTTATCTTTATTTTTACATAACAAAAATGCAGTGATAACTGTAAACACTAAAAGACAGTTTAGTGATAAAGTTTTATACTGCAAAACTTGCCATTTAGATGGTAGGTGAAGGAAAATGGGACTATTAGTGCTTTCTACAGGACTCAATCTAAAAAGGCAGAGAAATTGAAGAGACATGAGAAATTCTGAAGAAAGCGAGAATAAATCAAATTTAAGTCTGCTCACAAAGACTACCTGTGGACAGTGAAGACCCTGATAACAAGAAGAGGTAAGCATTGCAAAATTCAAAAGGTCTTCAGTTGCAAAAAAGGTTAATCAGAACTTTTGACTATATATTTAATGACAAGTTTTTTTTTTATTCATATAACAAATTATTGCAGGGGTTCATAGGACAGGATAAAATAAGGGTAGTAGACTCAGATGACTAGTTTCAATACCTGTCTGCCATTTGCTAGAAACCTGACCTTGAAAAGCTACTTAATCTCCCCACTACCACTGAAAAAGTAATGTTGGAGATAATAGTGTCTGGATCTAAAAGTTGTTGTAGGGAATTTAAAGGGAAGTGCCTGAATGCATTAGTTTTGGTTTTCTATCATTGCCTAAGAAATTACAATAGTTTTAACAGCATAAAATATCACTGAATAGCTTTTCACAGCTTTGTATAGTGAAGTCAATGTAAAATGATCTCTGCTGGCTTATTCATCTCTGAGGACAATGACATCACAGCTTGAACTTTATTATCTCTTCTATAAGCTGTAGGAATGAATCCACATTCAAACTCATTCAGATTGGTAACAGAATTCTGTTCGTTCTAGTTGTCTGGCAGCATCCTTACTATCAACTGAGGCTCTCTCATAGCTTCTTAGATGCTGTCTAAATACCTTGATAACTTTTAATTTTATTAGTAAATTTTGTTCTTTCGTGGACTTATGCATGTTCCCTCTGGACTTTGTTTCATTATTGCACGTCTCTCCCATTTTCTGCTCTTCATTCTACCTATAAATCTATTTCCCCTGTCTGTTACCTATCATTTTGCTTATGTTGCACAGTATTTACTTAGTATCAGTTGTGTGATCCCGAGTTTAGGTCCATAAGAACCATGAAATAGTTTGCAGTAGATCCCTTTCCCCTCCAAAGCTGTCTGTGAGGAGGACAACTGTGGACCCAGTGTTAATATGCATAGTGGCTATGAATTTATGGTTGCCATTGCCATGTGATGTTCTAAGACAGTATTTAACACCCCGTTTCCCCATATTCTAGGTCTCACTTTCTTTCCTCACCTCTTCTGTGGTGCTCCTTCAAAGGAATGGTATAAACAGAGCCGATTACAGCAGTCATTTATTCTGACCATCTAATGGGTCTCCGTATTTACCTCTGTTCACTACAAAGAGGTTTCCTGTTTAACGCTGAGAATAGTCTTTGTCTAGGTCATAGCAGATTTTTAAGGGTTGTCTAATTTTTTATAATTTTAGCCAATGATCCATTTTGAGTTCTCCACCCATGAACTCAGACCTCTTTAGTCATAGCTTTTGGACCAAATCTATAATATTGGGAATGGATTCCTCCTTCAATGGAAAGCTACAATTTTATTTTATTAAAACAAAGGTGTTAAAATAAAATATAGTCTAACTATGGTTTTCCATCCCCTGAATTCTATCAATTCCTCCTCACCTTTCCTCCCATCCACATACATCTTGTGTTTGTCAGGAATCAAACAAAACATAATAAAATCAAATAAAGCAAAACCAAAGTTAATCTATATGAATAGGAAAAAAGCAGAAAGAAAAAGACCAAAGAAAAAGCACAGTAAACACATAAAGACACAGAGACACATCTATTTACACCCACAGGAATCCCATAAAAACAAAAGGCCAAAAGTCATAATATGTAGTCAAAGGACCTATAAGGCTTACAACAAAATCAAACCCTCATAAAACAATATGAGACAAAGACCCTCCAGAGAAGTCATTGTGTTCATTTTCTGTTGGCCATTTACTTCTGGGCATGGAACCTGCCATTAATAGTTTGTTTCTCCAGTAAGATTTTCATTTAGAAATCTCGTTTTTTCATCTGCTAGAGGGGACCAATTGGAGACAGATTCTGAGTTAGGGATTGGAGCCTGTGACCCTTTCTTCTTTCAGCGCCAGGATGGCATCTGGTAGAGATCCATGCTGGCCTTATCCTTGCTGCTACAGTCTCTTTGAGTTCATATATCCTGTTGTCTTTTTGTTGTTGTTGATGATATTTTTTAAATTTATTTTCCACTCAAAAATTTACACTTCCCCCCATCCTCCTACCTCCTTAAGAAAGAGCAGGGAACTCTGCCTTGTGGGAACTCCACCCCCCCCCCCCCCCCCCCCCNTGGGAACCCCCCCCCCCCCCCCCCCACACACACACAAACAGGCCTAGGAAGCTTTTCATCCAAATAGACAAATAGACTAGGGTCCCAAAAAGCCAGTACATGCAATAGAAACAAGTCCCACTGCTTTTATCAATGGCTTCTCAGTCAGCCCCCATTGTCAGCCACACTCAGAGAGTCCAGTTTCATAGCAAGCTCATTCAGTCCTGGTCCAGCTGGATTTGGTAAGCTCCCATTAGAACAGGCACAATGTCTCAGTGTGTGGACCAACCCTCCAGAGTCCAGACTTCCTTGCTCATCTTCTCCCTCCTTCTGCTCTTCAACTGGACCATGAGGGCTCAGTCCTTTGCTCTGATGAGGGACTTTGACTCTATGGTGGTATTCTAGATAATCATCAGTGTGATAGTGGGGCATGGCCAGTTCAGGCACCACCCTCTCCTCTGCTGTCCAAGGACCTAGCTGAGGACATCCTGTGGACACCTGGGATCCCCTCTAGAGCCAAGTCTCTTGCCAACCCTAAAATACTCCCTTAATGTAGATATCTTCTTCCCTGATCCTATATCTGCCTTTCCTCCATCTCCACCCTCTCACTCCTCCGAGCATTCTCCAGTCTTTCCGTTTTCCCTTCTTTCTCCCCCTTTCCCCTTCCCCCACCACCATCCCCAGCCCTATGCTCCCATCTTTTGCCCTGAAGGCCCCTTGTCCTTGATTCCTTCCATACCTACTTACTCTAAGACTCTTTCACCTTTTTTTTTCAGGCTTCCCTGAGCCACTAGATGAGGGATTTGATGGGGACATACTTTTTAAGGCTAAGTGTTCTAAGCTCTCTCACTGTCTGCATATTGTCGGGCTGTGGATCTTTGTATTTATTCACTTGTGCCACAGGAGGAAGCTTCCGATTTGATGCATAGGCAAGGCACCTATCTACCAATATCAGAAGAATATCACAGGAGCCATTTTATTGCTCTCCTCCACTAGAAGAACACTAGAATTTGATTGTCTCCTAGATCCCTGGATTATTTCCTCTCAGGTTTGGTTATCCAAGCAAGGTCAAGTATAGGTTACATCTATTTGGGCCTTAAATCCAATCAGATATTGGCTGGTTACTCCCATAAGTTTTGTGCCACTGCTGTACAAATGTATCTCTCAGGCAGGATACTATTGTAGACTAAAATGTCTGTAGTTGTGTTGCATGGAGTGGATCTGCATGTTTGTCCTAGCCGCCTGGCTAGCTTAGCACTGAAATAACCACATAGAAATTATATTAATTAAATTACTGCTTGGCCCATTAGCACTAGACTCTTATTGGCTAATTCTCACACCTTGATTTAACTGATTTTTATTAAACTGTATATTGCCATAGATTATCGGGAAAGATTCAGCATGTATGTCTCTGGTGGCTCCATGGCGTTTCTCTCTCTGACACTGCCTTCTTTCTCCCAGCATGTCATTTAGTTTTCCCCACCTACCTAAGTTCTGCCCTATCAACAGGCCCAAAGCTGTTTCTTTATTAACCAATGAAGGCAACACAAAGACAAAATGACCTCCTACACCATACCTGTGTTGGTGTATAACTTTCTCCTTTGGCAGCATGCAGAGTACCTTTTTCTTTCCAAAAACACTAGTTAGATAAAGTGAGGACTCTAAGTAGGCATCACCTTGAATTCCCTATATTTATTGAGTTGTGTAAGTGCTATCTTCAGCAATAGGTCCCTGCTTTGTTTTTGTGGAGAGCTTCCTATATACTTGGCAACAACCTGGTTATTTTGTGGTTCCCACAGAACCCATTTGACTAACAACTCAATTAGAGATGCAAAATAGTCCCAGTATTGGAATTTTCATCTGTCAGCATGATGTCTACTTGAGATCAGTGTCTTGTTTTTTGGAGATGTCATGTAGACTGCCTTCATATATGCATATATTTTATGATGTTTCTACTGTATTAGGTTTCCATACTACAAAAGAAATACCCCTTAATTTTGTTGTCTTTCTCTGTATTTCCTTACTCACTCCCACTTTTCTTATCCTGCCATTAGATCCTTCCATTCCTGCCTGTCCAAAATCCATTCATAACAATATGTTCTATTTCACTTTTCTAGGGAGAGCAAACCCTTCCACCTGGACCTTACTCTATAGCTAAACTTTTTGTGTCCATGGTTTGTAGCTTCTTATCATTGACGTAACAGCTAACAACCACACATATGTGAATACATGTTGTATTTGACTTTCTGGATCTAAATTACCTCACTCTGGATTATTTTTTTCTAGATAAATCCATTTATTGGAGGTCTTACTTTTTAATGGCTGAATAATGATCCATTGTTAAAATACATTGAATTTTCTTTACCTATTCATTTAATTGGTTGTTTGGAAACAAATTCTGGGTTATTTCCAAAATTGGCTATTATGAATAGAGCAGCAATGAACATGATTAGGCAACTTTCTCTGTGGTAAGAATAATTTATTTTGTCTTATTTTTTTTTCTTTTTTTTTTTATTGAGAATAGGGAAAAAAAAGTTTCCGCCTCCTCCCCGCCTCCC
>NW_026068019.1:0-69989 GCF_014885135.2 Alexandromys fortis
TGGAATTAAAGATATGTGCCTTCATACCTGGTTTTGCCTGTCTTTGTGTGGCCATCCTTGTTATGTGTATCTCTCTCTATCTTCCAGGTTTTTCTTAGAATGGTGCCAGTCACTGGATTTAGAGTCTACTTCAGCATAATGCCATCTTGAGATCCTTAACCAGGTTACAAAGGCAAAGTCTTATTTCCAAATAAGGCAACATCTACAGTGAACAGAATTGGAACTCAGACACAGACTTTATGGTGACACCCAATTCACCACCATATCCACGGGAAGATGGTGGATAGGGAATTGAATATACAGGTTTTAAGTTCAGGGGAAGGACAAAGGTTGGAGGCATTATTTGTGGCCATCAGCACACGGATGGTGGCTAAGCTTTATAGAGAAAGAAGAGCCCCAAGGAACCATGTCAGAGAGTGGGGGAAAATGAGGAAGATTAAAGACAAAAGACACAAAATTAGAAAATGGGAGGCATGTGAGGTTATGGAGGATGGTAATGATGATGCACATTTACCTTGTATGTGGGTCCTGGTATCCTCTCTAGTTTCAGAGGGGTACGTGTGAAAGCTCCTTTGCCTGGAAAGAAAGTAACAATGGTTAGTTTCTAAAAAAAAAAAATACGTTTGTTTTTAAAGAAAAATTAGAAACTATCTATCTAATATCTATCTATCTATCTATCTATCTATCTATCCATCCATCATGAATCTACCTATTTTCTTTTCAAGACAGAGTTTCCCTGTGTAGCCCTCACTGTTCTGGAACTCACTCTGTAGACCAGGCTGGCCTTAAACTCAGAGATCCTCCTATCTCTGCCTCCCAAGTGCTGGGATTAAAGGCATGCACCACATCTAGCAGGGAATATATTTTTAAGGGAGAAATAATAAAACGTTTATGTTGATAGTGAGGAAGTTAAGAGGTAAAAAATGATGCTAGCAAGGAAAGGGAAGACTTTCTCAATTAAGTGACATCTGGAGTTAAGCAGGCAGGAGATTTAACCTAGAACTCAAGGGGAGGCTGGCCTTTGGAACTGGGGCAGTTTGGTGTTTCAGGGAGCCTGTGACAATTCTTTGTTGACTGCTTCTGTTTCTTTAGGAAATAGGAAGCAGGGTCACCTGCAGAAAAGATGGATGGCGAGAACAAGGGTGTAGAAGGAGGTGTGAGGTAAGGGAAGTTGTGAGTTAGTGTCTCACATTATGGCAACAGTTGTAAGAGGGAACAATGCTGGCCTTGAACTTACAGAGATCCACCTGTCTCTGCCTCCCGAGTACTAGGATTAAAGGCATGCACCACCACAGCCTGGCCAAGGGAACAACTATTTCCTAACTTGGAAATATTGACCTCTCAAGTAAAGTTAGGAATTGTGAACTGAAAGTGAGCAGAAGTTCCAGTAGTAGTGGCTTCTCCCTAGCTCCTTTCAGGTGTTTGTGGGTGGAGAGCTAGACTTTGCCCAGTTGCAGTTCTGCCAGACGTGTAAGAGAAAGCGAGAGGGAGTAAGGATTACAAAGATAGAGTTAAATGACGAATAAAGAGGGGCTGGAGAGATGGCTCAGTGGGCAAGAGCACTGACTGCTCTTCCAGGTTCAACTCCCAGCACCCACATGGCAGCTCACCACTGTCCCTAACTCCAAGATCTGACACCCTCACACAGACACACAGGCAGGCAAAACACCAATGCAAATAAAAATAAACAAATTTTAAAAAAAAGCCGGGAGGTGGTAGTGCATACCTTTAATCCCAGCACTCAGGAGGCAGAGGCAGGCGGATCTCTGTGAGTACAAGGCCAGTGTGGTCTACAGAGCAAACTCCAGGACAGGCTCCAAAGCTACAGAGAATCCCTGTCTCAAACAAACAAACGAAAAAACCCAAACAAACAAACAAACAAAAAAGAAAGCAAGAAAGAATGAAGAACAGTGGAGGAAGAGAAATGGATCTAAGAATTAATATGCGTGGGGACGGAAGGGCCATCTGGGTGTCTCTATGCTCTCTCATTAGGTAAGGTGAGAGGTACAGCTGCCTGCTCTTTCCTTGTTACATACTGTAGGGTAAAAAGGCCCATCAAAGAAACACACCCAGGCCCTGAATTCTGAGCCAAAGAAACACATTCTGCCCCTGACCAACTCAATACAAAATAAGCCAATCCCTGAGGATGAAATCAAACCAATCTCTGAGCTTGTTCAAGCTCAGGAATTGATATTCTCCCAATTCCCTTCCTGTAAATCTCCAGCCTGGAAAAACCACTTCCCTAAGGTGCCCTAGAGAAGACCTGTGCCTGTTCAGTTTGCTCCTTGCCCTTTTCCACCATGGCATAGATGGTGGAATGTCTTTTTTTTTTTTAATTATAAAACAATTGGCCTATTAACNCAAGTAAAGTTAGGAATTGTGAACTGAAAGTGAGCAGAAGTTCCAGTAGTAGTGGCTTCTCCCTAGCTCCTTTCAGGTGTTTGTGGGTGGAGAGCTAGACTTTGCCCAGTTGCAGTTCTGCCAGACGTGTAAGAGAAAGCGAGAGGGAGTAAGGATTACAAAGATAGAGTTAAATGACGAATAAAGAGGGGCTGGAGAGATGGCTCAGTGGGCAAGAGCACTGACTGCTCTTCCAGGTTCAACTCCCAGCACCCACATGGCAGCTCACCACTGTCCCTAACTCCAAGATCTGACACCCTCACACAGACACACAGGCAGGCAAAACACCAATGCAAATAAAAATAAACAAATTTTAAAAAAAAGCCGGGAGGTGGTAGTGCATACCTTTAATCCCAGCACTCAGGAGGCAGAGGCAGGCGGATCTCTGTGAGTACAAGGCCAGTGTGGTCTACAGAGCAAACTCCAGGACAGGCTCCAAAGCTACAGAGAATCCCTGTCTCAAACAAACAAACGAAAAAACCCAAACAAACAAACAAACAAAAAAGAAAGCAAGAAAGAATGAAGAACAGTGGAGGAAGAGAAATGGATCTAAGAATTAATATGCGTGGGGACGGAAGGGCCATCTGGGTGTCTCTATGCTCTCTCATTAGGTAAGGTGAGAGGTACAGCTGCCTGCTCTTTCCTTGTTACATACTGTAGGGTAAAAAGGCCCATCAAAGAAACACACCCAGGCCCTGAATTCTGAGCCAAAGAAACACATTCTGCCCCTGACCAACTCAATACAAAATAAGCCAATCCCTGAGGATGAAATCAAACCAATCTCTGAGCTTGTTCAAGCTCAGGAATTGATATTCTCCCAATTCCCTTCCTGTAAATCTCCAGCCTGGAAAAACCACTTCCCTAAGGTGCCCTAGAGAAGACCTGTGCCTGTTCAGTTTGCTCCTTGCCCTTTTCCACCATGGCATAGATGGTGGAATGTCTTTTTTTTTTTTAATTATAAAACAATTGGCCTATTAACTCAGGCTTCTAATTAACTCTTATAACTTTTTTAAAAAAATATTTATTTATTTATTATGTATACAATATTCTGTCTGTGTGTATGTCTACAGGCTAGAAGAGGGCACCAGACCTCATTACAGATGGTTGTGAGCCATCATGTGGTTGCCGGGAATTGAACTCTGGACCTTTGGAAGAGCAGGCAATGCTCTTAGCCACTGAGCCATCTCTCCAGCCCCTAACTCTTATTATTTTTTTTTTCGAGACAGGGTTTCTCTGTGGCTTTGGAGCCTGTCCTGGAACTAGCTCTGTAGACCAGGCTGGTCTCGAACTCACAGAGATCCACCTGCCTCTGCCTCCCGAGTGCTGGGATTAAAGGCGTGCGCCACCATCTCCGGGCTCAGCCCCTAACTCTTATAACTTATATTAGCCCATAATTGATGATGTAAGTCACAAAACAATCCCACACCAGTTCAGAATTATGAATAATAAAAGGGTTATTTATTTAAGGGGAAAACTTACAGATCACTGTCCTAGACAACAGTCCTCTGTGCAGACAGGAAAAAAGTCTAGCAGCCGGAAGTGGGAGCATAAGCAAGAGAACAGGCACATGGTTCCCACTGCCTTTACACTATAAGAGACCATGCTCAAATGGGCTGGTATCTTAAAAGCTATTGGCTGAAGGAACAGAATGTGCTCCG
The DNA here is from genome assembly GCF_014885135.2 of Alexandromys fortis. NCBI lineage: Eukaryota > Metazoa > Chordata > Mammalia > Rodentia > Cricetidae > Alexandromys > Alexandromys fortis. The sequence continues at coordinate 4,059 of NW_026068019.1, forward strand.
CTAGCACACAATTTTTGTTTATTTTAGCCACGTGGCTCGATACCTTATTTGGCAAGGCAGTCACATCTTGCTTCCTCTGTGTCTGGGTCATGATTGCAGAATGAACTTTTCTCTTCCCAGAATTCTTCTGTTCTCATTTCCCCATCTCTACTTCCTGCCTGGTTGCTCCACCTATACTTCTTGCCTGGCTACTGGTCAATCAGCACTTTATTAAATATTATACAAGTGACAGGATAAAAGACCATGTTCCACAGCACTCTCCCCCCTTTTAAACAAGAACTCTGAATCTAATATCACTTGTTTAGCTTTTTGTCTGACCATTATTCATAATAACTTGTAACCAACATTTAAACAAAGGAAAATATCCATAGTCCATTTTTTAGGAATGTGGGCGTATTTTTTTTTCCAGGCTACTTCCTGATGATTGGGGGTTCAGTTAATCTTATGGGGGCCTAAAGAAAATTTAGAATTATGAGCACGTCCTGACTGGAGTATTCTTGGAGGCTTGATCATCTCAGGCAGCAGTCTTGAATCTGTTCTATATGTAGAACTCAGACATCTGGGCCATCCACTCCTATTGGGGGTTTTCCTTGATAAAACCTAATTTTTTTTAACCCAGAATGAATCCACAGCCTCATTTCCTGTGGAAATAAAAGCAAAACCTCTTCTTCAAACTAACATACCTTTTGACTTATATTTTGAAGTCAAGTCATTTTCAAAATGTATATATACATGTTGAATTAATTCAGCAGCATTTATAATCAAATGTCTTTTAGTAGCTGTTGCTCCTTCCTCAGCAGTCATGCAATTCAAAGACAACACAATAATATACAGTATCCAGACTCTCTCTGTGTTTTTCATTTTTATGTGGCTTTATTTTAAGCTCTATTTCTTTTATTTTTAATTTTTGGCTTTTTGAGACAGGTTTTTTTCTGTGTATCTTTGGCTGTCCTGGAACTCCTTCTGTAGACCAGGCTGTTCTTAAACTCACAGAGATCTGCCTGCCTCTGCCTCCCAAGTGCTGGGATTAAAGGTGTGTCCCACCACACCTTGAGCTCACAGAGATCTGTCTGCCTCTCAAGTGCTGGGATTAAAGGTGTGTGCCACTATACCCAACTACTACTCTTTTTTTCTTTTAAGGACTTCTTTTTCTTTTCTCAAGCCTACAGAAGGGGGCACTAGAACTCATTATAGGTGGTTGTAAGCCACCACGTGGTTGTTGGGAATTGAACTCAGGACCTCTGGATGAGCAGTCAGTGCTCTTAATCACTGAGCCATCTCTCCAGCCTCCTACATATATTTTTAAACACACTGCAAACTATTTAGAGGCTTTTTCATCTGAAACTATTGTTACTGTATCTCTAACTACACCAGTCTTTGATTTGCCAAACAATATGGCTAGGATTAAAATCATGACTTTGACTGCTAGATCCNATATAATATCGAGACAGGGTTTCTCTGTGGTTTGGAGCCTGTCCTGGAACTAGCTCTTGTTGACCAGGCTGGTCTCGAACTCACAGAGATCCCCCTGCCTCTGCCTCCCAAGTGCTGGGATTAAAGGCGTGTGCCACCACTGCCTTAAACACACTGCAAACTCTTTAGAGGCTTTTTCATCTGAAACTATTGTTACTGTATCTCTCTTTTTCTCACCACACCAGTCTTTGATTTGCTAAACAATATGGCTAGGATTAAAATCGTGACTTTGACTGCTGGATCCAGCCCATTCCTTAGCTTTCTGAGGTGGTGGGAAATCTTATCCACTGGATTCTTCCCTCCCAATATACCTTGTGAATGAGGTTTGGGTGAGGTCTTCTTTCTCTAGAATGGAGTGGAACATTTCTCTAGAATGGAACTGTAACACTTTAGCAGTAAAACCTTCACATAGCAAAGCAGAGTTGTTACATTCCAGGGCACCTGAGCAGAACTGTAACAACTTTGCTGGGGAAACCCTCCCCTGTTGTTTCATTGGGGAAACCTTTCTTTGGAACAGGGCTGTAAACTGCTTTGCTTACAGTGATTTGGAGGTATTCCTTGGCTCCTAACTGAAAGGTTCTCTTTCCATCTGAGCTACAATACTTCAGTTTTCCTATTTAAGAAATTGATAATACTGATAGTTCCTACCTTACCACATACAATAATGTTTACCGGTAGCTGTCTTAGGTCTTTTAATGCAGACTCCTGTCTGCTCTTTTATAACCGACAACCTTGGGTCTTGCAAAGTCCTGTAAATGGACGCTTCTTTCCCGCCTGTCAGTCCCAGGTAACCTTAACACAGAGGCTTACATTAATTACTGTTCAGCCAGTAGCTCAGGTTTATTAGTAGCTAACTCTTACACTTAAATTAACTTATAATTCTTATCTATGTTTAGCCCCGAAGCAGTACCATTATTAGAGTGGCACGTTCATCTCTTGCTCCTTCTGCATCTGGCTGTGACTCCTGACCCCACCCTTCTCTTTCACATCATCCTTATTCTGGTCACCGCACCTATACTTCCTGCCTGGCTACTGGCCAATCAGCGTTTAATTAAAGTAATTCGAGTGACAAATCTTTACATTGCACAAGAAGATTATTCCACAGCAAAGTCCATTGGTTCTTGTAGGACTCAGCCATGACAAGAACAATAGAGGCCCAAGCTCTCAGTAGTTTACCCTGAGGCAATACCTGATTCCTATAAATACCCCAAACTGAGACTACCTGGCACTATCCAGGAACAGACCATCCAAAGGAAATTCTTTTTTTTTTTTTCCGAGACAGGGTTTCTCTGTAGCTTTGGAGCCTGTCCTGGAACTAGCTCTTGTAGACCAGGCTAGCCTCGAACTCCCAGAGATCTGCCTGCCTCTGCCTCTGCCTCCCTAGTGCTGGGATTAAAGGCATGTGCCACCACTGCCCAGCTACCAAAGGAAATTCTTAATGTTCCAACAATTGTAGATAGGATCACCTGCCAGCACACACCCATCGCTTTTCACCAGGACACCCCTAGAGAAATCTCAGCTAATCAGGGGTCCTAAACCTTAGAAATCCCTCACCCCCACCTTTGCTACTGTAAAAACCCAACTCTGAGCTCGGGGCTCTCCGATCACTCCAATATGTTGGACACATGGAGAGACCGAGTTTTCAAACCTGTGTAAGAGTAAAGGCTCTTTTCTTTTACATACAGGACTTGTTCTCCTGGTTGTTTTTTGGGTACTCTGTGATCTGGGCATAACGGTTCTCAGGTATTATCTTTCAGCCTCTGACATGGCTTTATCATGCTTTGCTTCTGAAATGCCCAGGTTTTCAGGGGATCTCACTCTATGGCTTTTACCGCATTTCACTGATACCTCTTCTCAATCAACTTTGTAGAATCCATATTCTCTTATTGCTCTCTTAGCTTGGCATTAAATTCTCTCCCTTTTAAAAAACTTATTGTGTACACTGTAGTTAACTACATGCATGCCCGCAGGCCAGAAGAGGGCACCAGATCTCATTACAGATGGTTGTGAGCCACCATGTGGTTGCTGGGAATTGAACTCAGGACCTTTGAAAGAGCAGGCAATGCTCTTAAGCTCTGAGCCATTTGTCCAGCCCTACCAGGGTAGTTTCAAACTCAGAGATCTGACTTCTCTGCATCCCAAACTCTAGGATTAAAGGCGTATGCCGCCACGCACTGCTTCTTTATTCACGTTCAACTCGACTTCCCTTCGTTTCCTATAGCATCTGTATGTTAATACAGCCAAAAAGGGCATCTTTCTTCTCCAAGCCCTGACTTTTACTTTGATAGTACTATGCTTGGATAATTACTGTGAGCACATGACTATATCCTTAAAGAGATTAAAGGAATATGAAAAAAAGTTGTTACAATCTTGGAGATGTAAATTAATATTTCCTTTAAACATTTCGTCTAGTCATTTACATAACATATCTTTAAAAGAAGGGCCTTGTTCTGCAGTACGTAATTCTCCAGGCTCGCGTCCTTCTCACAGTAATTTAAGATGTGCCTCTCCGAGCCACCGTATACAGGGTGGGCCCCGCTCAAAGCTCTAATGCGTCACGAGCAGCCACTCCCCAGGCTCCCAGCGTTCCCTCCGCCCTACTTCCTCCCTTCAGGCCCCGCCCCGCTCCGGTGCGCCTGCGCATGGGCGAACACGTGGCTGCCCCGGAGCCAGAACAGCAATGGCGTCCGGTGGCGGCGGTAGCTGCGACCCTTTGGCCCCGGCGGGGGTCCCCTGCGCCTTCTCGCCGGACGGGCAGGCCTACTTCGCTTTAGCCTCTAGCGACGGCCACTTGCGGGTGTGGGAGACAGCCAACAACCGACTGCACCAGGAGTACGTGCCTTCCGCGCACCTCAGCGGTACCTGCACCTGCCTGGCCTGGGCGCCAGCGCGGCTGCAGGCCAAGGTAGAGCGAGCGGGACGGCGGCGGGGAGGGCGCCCTCCCGGCCGGGCTGCGGCGTCCCGTGTTGGGCGGCGCGTGGTAGCACGTCGCGCGTGGCCCGGGCCTCCCGGGGCGAGGAAGCGCGGAGCGGACGGCGGCGCCCCTTAGCTGCGCTCAGCGGCCGTGAGTGCGGCCTGTCCCGAGGGTGCGGCCCGATCCCGCGTTCTCCATGAGGTCTGCGCCCGGCTTTCCCCGGGCCGCCATATTCAGCGAAGCCCTAGCCCCCCCACTCCCCCAGGGGCGGCTCCTCACTTCCAGGCCTGGGCTCCCCGGCGTGTCCTCATCAGATCCACTCTCTAAGTACCTCGGGGCAGTCTCGTTCTTCCGCATCCCAGACCTGGGGTATTGGTTCTTGCTTTGGGCAGTTGGAATGTATAAGTCGCGTTTCCCTTCCGGGAGCCCCTTTACCCGGATGCGTGTTTAACACGTGTTCTCTTCTGCCTCTAGGTTGTGGGCTTCTCCCGCATACTCGTCACTTTCCTAGCTTCCTTCCACTCTCAGCTGCTTCAAACTTGTGCTCGGTTCCCCCTTTCTAACACTCCCCTCTCATCCTGAGGCCTCCCTCCATAGGATGCAGAGGCAAAGTGAAGTAATGAAGTAGTAGAACCGCTTGGTTTTTAATGTGTATGATGCTCGTCCCAGTGATTTTCCCCGTAGTTGGGAATCTGCCGAGTAGGGAGCCCTTTTCGCTGACAGGTAAATGCTGTTCACTGTCCGATGAACGCGCACGTGTTCCTGCAGTGAGGCAGGAGGTAGACTTCGGTGTGCTCCGAACGGGAAAGTATCCCGTGGCGCTTTGCTGTCACCGGTGTAAAAGTTTCAAAGTTAGTGTTTGGGATAGCTCACCAGAGAGAACAGACCTTTCCATCTTCGGCTTGAACGTCTGTTGGGCTTGTAGCTCACTTGTGGTAATTCGGTTGAGTAGATTTAGCTATTTGTCAGGTTTTAAGCTACATTTCCAGTTTGTCTTGGTGACAAAGAGCACTTATCAGGCCCTATAAGTCAAACATAATCAGACTTGTGAAGAAGCTATATGACTGTCATGATCAGAATTGCCGTACTCTTTCTTTATAAGGTTTTCTTTGTAATCTTAACAGTGCTGTCAACGGTTGAGTACTAACACTCAGAGAAACACAGCAGTGGATAGCAAAGCGCTTAGTCCCAGGCTGTGAAGCCCGAGCCCAGCCTCTGTCCTAATAGTGCTGTTTGCTCCCTCCATCAGTCAGACCCACTTCATAGAGTAGTATTTAAAAGTGCAGAATCACTTAGTGGACGTTGTTTCAAGTGCGGTGTTAATTATTATCAGTCTTAGTATCTTTAGACAGGGTTTCTCCGTAGCTGTGGAGCCTGTCCTAAAACTAGCTCTTATAAACCAGGCTGGCCTTGAACTCACAGAGATCCAGCCTGCCTCTGCCTCCCAGTGCTGGGATTAAAGGCGAGTGCCACCACCGCCCAGCCAGTATTGGTACCTTATAGTATCTTATGTTGGTATAGTTAGCCCTCCAAGATGCGTAAAAGCAAGCAACTTCAATAAAGCCCAAAAGGAACTAGCCCCTGAACTCAGGTCTTCAAAAACCCAGTTCTTGGTTGTCTGCGACAGATAGTTAATGTTAGTTGGCTGAAACTTAGTTCACTCTGCTTTACTGATGACTTCTAATCTTAGATGCCCCAGAACGAAACCCAAGTTTCAGAAATCATGGGTTGGTTTTTTATATATTCATCCATTGTGTTATGGTAAAGAAAAAAGTGTTTTTTAATGGAGCCCAACTTTAACTTTTCAAGGAGCTCCTCAAATTAAAGCAACATCACACATTACAGAACATCACACACAAAGTGGTGTGCTGGGTGTGTATGTAGTGCAGAGGAACATGTGATTAGCATACCAGAGTCCTGCCCCTAAATGTTTAAGTTTCACTTTCCTTTTATCTGTGTGTTGTCTTTTTTGCTATGTAACTATAAAATGTCCAAAATTACTGCATTAAAAAAAAAGCTTGATTAGGGTTCAGATGTAGCTCAAAGAAACTTGCCAAGCACATAAAAAGCCCTGGGGTTAATTTCAGGCACCAAAAAATAAAAATTAATCAGAAAAGCTGATAGCACTTGATGAGAGTCAGGGAAGCTAAACGGCTTTAAGAAAATCTTGAGCACTTGTAAGTAGTACACTAGGCTCCTGCCTCTGACTCCCAGCCCAATGCCCTTACACTATTCCCTTGCACTTTAGTCATGGAATCGAGAGCCAAGGTGACCACATAGATAACAGTTCCCATCTTGGGTATGCTACCTACTGATTTACTTGGTAAAGCATCATCAGTTTTGCTTGAAAAATTAGAGGCAGATTTTTGTATTGAGTTTGTACATATTTCAAACGGGTCTGACTTTGTAATGGGGTGGGGGTTTATGGCAGGATATGGATCAAAGTTTGTGGCAACTGTTCAACCTCTTGCTTTGGGCTCCCTTGATTGTGTGCCCTTTTATTTTAAGTACTATGATAATCTCATTGTACCAAACCCATTTCATTTTACATTCTTGAGCCTTTAAAGAGATGTAAAAAATATGTTATTATGAAGCCCCCATGTTCTCATCATGTTGGTAAGGTCTGGCATGGGACTTTGACACTCCAATGTGGAAATACAGATAACACTATCCTACTTCCAGAGCCCTAAGCATTGAGTGAGGCACTAATGCTATTACATTATATATATGGTTGTAATATATGTAGTAAGCCCTGGCCCATAGTAAGTGGTCATATGAACCAGTGAATGTTCTGTCTAGACTCATTTAGTGTTGTATTCTCTAATGTAAACAAGTTCATAAGAGTCCTGCCCTTGGTTTAGTAATTGGCAGTTTGCCACAAGGCCAATAATGTATGGTGATCCTCAGTAGAGATAGCAGTAGAGAAAGATAGATTCATGCTAGTAATGGTTCATAAATGTTAAACAAGCTAGATTGCTTTTCCCCGTTTCCAGAATGGTCATCAAGTCTTTAAGTTTATGAAATGGTAGTTTTAGCATTCCTCTGGTTTATATTTGTGAAGCTGTCATGCTAATGGCAGGCTAGAACTGCACAATTAATCATTACCACCTAGGAACTGATATGATTCCTCCCCCACCCTTCTCAGATGTTTCTTTCTTCATCCTCTGGATGTAGAGCCCTGGAAGTCAGGCAGGTCATGTCTGATGTTGGCTACCACAGTAAATGCTGCTTTGTGAAAACATGAACACGTACAGCTCAGAGCCTGACTGAAGGACATGGCATTTCAGGCAGATGGGAATGGGGCTGAAACACTGACACGTCTCTAGGAAGAATCTCTCCTCACTGCCATCTCTTGGAGGGACAGCACAGTTCATCTGTGTTCTGTCAAGAGGCCTCAAGCTTTTTAATTTCAAAAGAAGGTAAAGGTTACAGATTAGATCCTAATGGCAGGAACAGAAGAACATTGTTTTGATGTATTTGTGATTTCATGAAATACAATATTTTTTTCCTGTGAAACACATATGCCAGAGTAAGTGCCTTTAAAACAGGCCGAGAAATGGATTTAAGCTACTTACTAAAAACTAAGCATAATTTTCAGTGTCTAGAGGTCAGTTTTTAAGACATTGTGAATTTGAAGTAGATTTAGTAGGTTATAACAGCGTTAAGCGAGATGAACTGCAAGGTAAGGAAGCCGCAAGGCTCACTCAATCTCTGTGTGTATGCCAACTCTGATTCCGCAATCTCAGTCTGAAAAGCCATTGCTTCATTGCTGACTGGTTATGCTTTTTAAACCCCTGTCTTCATCTCATAACTTGCTGCTTTTAGAAGTCACACATGTGTGACTACCTCAGCATTCTGATGCCCTTGATCAGATGTGTTATAAGCTTCCATCAGACAGGCGTCTGGTTGCAGCTCATGTTGGAAATCTCTTTACTTTAAGAAGTCAGTCTTTTTTATTAGTTTTTCTCTCCTAATGCCTTCTGGCAGGTTTTCTAGTTACATGTACTTGACCAAGTTTTCTCATTCTTTAGGCTTTATATGTGTAGTCAGTTTTCTTGTGACATTATTCTTAGCTCTGTAGAGGAAAGAGCTATGACTCACAGAAAAGGACAACTCGGGATTTACTGGTCTGTGACATAGAATATGAATTCTTAAGAGAAGCGAGAGGTTTCTAGAGGAAAAGTGTGTGTAGAGTTTAGAGAATATGGTGTAAGTGTGGAACTAGAGTCAGTAGCATGAGTTCTTGAATTCAAGACTGTTTGTGTGGAGTTGTACTTACAGCACTAGGTTTTGGGGTGGTGAATAAACACTTATGTCCCAGTCAGAGGACCTGTGTTTGCAATTTATTGCCCACATAGGGTGACTTACAAATACCTGTAAAACTAGAGCTTCAAGGGATCTAATACCCTGCTTCTGTGGGCATTCATACACATTTAGACACACACTAATATTTTTTAAGCCTCTGTGTGTGTGTGTGTGTGTGTGTGTGTGTGTGTGTGTGTGGTTTTTGAGACAGGGTTTCTCTGTAGCTTTAAAATCTGTCCTGGAACTAGCTACATCTTGTAGACCAGGCTGGCCTTGAACTCATAGAGATCCCCTGCCTCTGCCTCCCAAGTTTTGGGATTAAAGGTGTGTGCCACCACTACCTGCCTGCTCCCTTTTCCAAGCTCCTTTGTAATGGAGACTAGAGGTGTGTCCACATAGAGGCCTCTAGAGTTTTCTAGGCAGTAGAGATTGTAAGGTGTTGGAGAATTCACTTACTGTCTGAGCATTCCCAATCTGAAATGACCTGTCAGTTCCTTCCCCTAGATGGATGCACGTGCTTTCAAAGTCAGCAGAAGCAGCAAAGCAGCCAGAAAACACCAGATCAACCCTCAATCAGCCATTGGATCCCAGTACTAGTCAAAACCATATGTTGTCTCAGGTTGAAGTGAATGTATATCAATATAAAGGTGTCTGTTTCTTCTTGACAATAAAGCTAGGCCCGTGGCGGTGGTGCACGCCTTTAATCCCAGCACTGCCAGAGGTAGAGGCAGGCGCAGGCGGATCTCTGTGAGTTCGAGACCAGCCTGGTCTACAAGAGCTAGTTCTAGGACAGGCTCCAAAGCTACAGAGAAATCCTGTCTCGAAAAACCAAAAAAATAAAAAAGATAAAATAAAGCTAGAACTTACAGGACATTTGGGAGACAATGGAAGAGTTGGCTATTCCAATGAGAGATTTGGATCTGGATTTGTAAATTCATAAGCCCTTGTAGATCTCAGCTTGGGGAAGGGAAGCTTTTCTGGGACCTGCTAGGAAGATTTGTTGGTGTTTGAGAAGTAGGAGTGATAAGGCTGTTGGGTGTGTTGGGAGACTGCTAAGAGCACGGAAGAGGTAAAGAGGTACAGTTTGCTGTCTGACCTTTCTAGAGGTGTAGGGGTGGGCCAGAAAACTTTTAAGAGGTGTCTTTGAGGGCTAATGGGCACTGGTGTTTATGTATTAGTGATAATTTTGCTTGCGTGTGTGAAATATTAAGTTAAAAATCTTACTTTTACCTTTTTTTTTTTTTTTTTTTTTTTGCAGGAAAGTCATCAAAGGAAAAAAAGGAAATCGGAAGTTATAGGAACGAGTGACCAGGTTGACTTATTGGCTCTTGGTACAGCAGTTGGTAGCATTTTATTGTATAGTACGGTAAAAGGAGAACTGCACAGTAAATTAATAGTAAGTATAGTTACATGTTTTATGTAAAAGATGTGACTAATTATTATAGATTATTAAATATACTTCAAGATCTCGATGAGCTTTCTGTCTGTAGAAACAGTTTCCCATCCCATTCATTAAAACAACTACAGAACATTTAAGAGCTGTAGTAGATAATGTTTACTTGTATGAGTTAGTACAGAGAGCTATGACTAAAGGTAAAGAAAGAAGGGATTAGAGGGATTTTCAAGTCAGTATACGTAGCAGCTTCTGGAAGACGCTTCTACCCTTAGAGGGAACAAAGGAAGCATTTGGAGTTATTGCTACAGTTGAGACCTTAAGAGGTGACTTTGCTAGCACTGTGGCTTGGGGTGCATATGTTAGAGAGGAGATTGCTCCTGCTCCTTGATGTCTGAAGGGAAAAGGGTGATGCTGGCTCCTTCAGATTGTCTGTTGGCTTTAGTTTGTACCACCAAGGGTGAAGACAAGTCAAATCTTGGGGTGATGTAAATGAGGACAGTAGAGATAGGTCTCTCTTCAGCCATGTCTTCTCACAAAATACATCCGGTAGTGAATCCAGCTGGCAAAGCAGAATTGTGTGTTGCAGAATCCCAGCCCAGTACCTCAAGCTATAGAAGTGTGGGTTAGGCTTGACGACAGTCACTTCGCTGGTGTAATTGGCTTCAGGCTGTGCCTGTGCTTTGAAGTTCACTGAGTGGGTTTCTGTATAGAGGAATACTTACTGTGGAAGAACAAGGTAGTAGGTTTTCCATTTTAAACAGCGTCTGCCATACAAAATTTGGAATGACATGAAGTTGAAAATGGAAAAATTTTACATATAAATCTGTCACCAAGAAAGATCTCCATTTATTGTGTATTTCTATGTTTAGTTCATAAACTTAAAAAATAGATGGCTTCTATCTTGTCATTTAATTTTTTAAATTTTTTTTATTGAAAAAAATTTCATCATTTAATTTTTATTGTATCCTGATTTTTTGTTTTCTTTTAAGTTATAATATAAGCAGTTTTTATCTTGTCTCAAACTAACTTTAGTCTTTCTTTCTAATGATGGTCTTAAGCCTACATTAAATTGGATATTCCCTTTAGTTACATAATTGTTGTTAACCATTTAGAGGTTTCCAGTTTTTCTATTACAAAAGAATGACACCCCTCCCTTCCTATAATCCTTTGAATTTATAAGTGTAGTTAAGGAGTCAGTTTTAGAATTAAGAATGGTTCCTGGACTCTTCCTCATTTGTTGTCATCACTAGTGGAAGGAAAAAAATCTATGTTTCAGCAGCATTGTTGCCACCCTGAGTAGCCCATTCAAATAGCAACAAGAAAATCCCTAGTGTTTGGTGGATGAGAAATGTCTGGTTTTCTTGTAGCCTCACTGGGCCTCTCCATGCACATGTAGGCAGATAGGCAGACATGCATACACATGATTTTTAAAAAAAAAAAAAAAAAGTACAATCAAGCCAGTAACAGCAGTGCATGCCTTTAATTGCAGCATTTGAGAGACTGAGAGGCAGGTAGATCTTTGTGAGTTCAATACCAGCCTGGTCTAAAAAGAAAGTCCAGGACAGCCAGGGCTGTTACACAGAGAAAACCTTTCTCAAAGACAAACAAAAAGTGCAGCCTAAAAATTGATGTGCTTTAAATCTGCCTTTAGAATTGTCAACATTGGGCTGGGAGATAGCCTAGCTGGTTAAGATGCTTGCCTGTATTCAGCCTCCAGAACCCACATTAAATTTAAAAAGTCTAGCTGGGTATAGTGGAGCAGGCTTTTGATCCCAATACTGGGAAGAGGCAGACAGTGCTCTGGGGCTGAATGGCCAGTCACCTTAGCTGACTTGGCAAGCTCCAGGCTAGGGAAAGACTTTGTTTCAAATTTTAAAAAAGTAATAGTTATGGAAAATGACCTGAAGTTGCTCTTTGCTAGGACTTAGATGCACATGTACCTACAATGTCCCCTGCATGAACATACATATCCTCAAAATTGCCTACATTAAAGATTTTAAGGATATAAAATGTTGACATATACCAAGAATGTATTTATTCCTCTCCAAGTGGAAGGTGGCTTTGAGTTCCACTTCTGTTGCTGGACAACAACAAAGAAAAAGCACTTGTTCGCACAATATGGTGTCATCTATGTCACACAACAGGATTTACCTGAAGACTCCCCCCACCCCCCAAGATACCACATTGTTGTGTAGCTCAAGCTGGCCTCAAACTCCCTCAGCTTCCAGTGCTATGGTTAGAGGTCAACACGACCCTGGTTGGCAGATTTTTTTTTGTGTGTGTGTGTGTGTAATATTTTCAACTAAATGCCTTAAGTTGATTTCAGCTAGACATTGGTGCATGTCTTTCATTCAAGTATTTGGGAGGCAGAGAGGCAAGAGGTTCACTGCAAGTTCAAGGTTATCCTTGTCCTTATAACAAGTCCCTGTCTTAAAGAGAAGTTAATTTTTGGACTGCATAGTTTGAGTTCACTTGTTCTTTCCAGTACTGCTCATACCTTGTACTGATGTTTCTGTCCAAAACAATGACATGTGTTGTAGTGCCCTTTGAGGATGTAGAACTACGTTTTGCCTGCAGAGAATTAAGCTCTAGCTGGCTTACCTCTTTTCTGATGTTGGAATACTAAAATGGGTAAGATATAAGTTAAGACTTTAGTTAGCAAAAACACTTAAGTTTTTGAGGTAAATATTTGGTAATTCCAGGATTCATACTATTATGTAAGACTTTGTTTCTTTTTTTTTTTAAATCTGTAGAGTGGTGGGCATGAAAACCGAGTCAATTGCATACAGTGGCATCCAGAAAATGACTGCATATATAGTTGTTCAGATGATAAGTATATTGTGGAGTGGAGTATACAGACATGCAAAGTAAAGTGGTGAGTACCACTAATGCCTGGAGGTGGAGGTGACCCAGCATCTTTTGGGATCCAGTAGGGAATACACACATTCATAAGACTGTGTAGATGGTTCTTGAGGAACTTTCAGGCAAATCGGGCATGCAAAGTTTGATTATGTAAGAGTGAAATAGAGGAGTTTGAAGAGGGGTGGCGGGAAAACAACTAAATGATTTAGAATAAAGAAATGTTGTAAGTGGCATGAGATTACTTACCAGATCAGCAAGGTAGAGATGGGAAGGGCGGGTGGGTAAGGTTGGACCTTCTAGAGTAGATCGATAGGTTTGGCTAGGGAAAGTTGGAGTAGCCCTTTTAGGAATAGGCCAAGAAAGGTAGAGATATGGCCAGAGCAGAGCACAGGAAAGTGAATGATTAACTTGAGGATGAGTAAATTAATTTAGAGGTCGGTGTACCAGGGGATAATAGATGGCAGAGGATAACAGTATCCTTTAGTTAGAGAATTGTGGTGTGAAGAGAAAAATGAGTAGGGAGCGGAAGACCCAGATGGCTTAAAATCTGAGGAAGGTGTGGGGCTGGAGGTCCAGGTCTGAGGACCAGTGTTTGCACTGAACTTATTGGAGGTCACACTTATGCTGACCAGAAACACCTGGGGAGAGTCTTGATGGTGGTCTGGGGTGGGGCTTGCAGTGTACATGTACTCTGGATGTTTTTAATGTTCATGGTCATTCAAAGAGAAACTGCTTAGCATGTTAGACAATGCATTATATTTAATCGGTTCATGAGCCTGGATGTGTCCCTGCTGTACATAAGAAATAGGTTAAAGTTTGGCCTCTTTCCTGCTAAATTGTGCTGTCTCATAAGATAATTGAATTTCCAGCTTTATCCACAGTGTTCTTACACCACTGTTAATTGGTATCTTCCTCCCATTATAAATACTATGTACTAACTTAGTGCTCCAGAATACTGGGTTTATTTTTCCCTGTCCCATTTCCTCCATTAGTTTGTCAGCTTACTTCAGCTTTATTTATTTATTTACTTACTTACTTATTTTTTTATTTTAGCAGCATGACTTACCTGTAACTATGAGGCTTGCCGAATTTTAGATTTATATTTCTTTGCTGAAAGTTTTGCTTGGTCTTGTGTGTACCTATTTTTTACAGTACTGTAATTTGGCTCAGTTACATTTAGATGTGCCCTTTAATCGGTTTTATGTGTGTCTCGGCACAACCTGGGTTCTGTTCTTCAGCCTGCAGAAAGTTTTCTCTCCTTACATGGATAAGCCTGCTTCCCTAATCCCAATTCTCTCTCCTTTTTGGTGGACATGTTAATGTATAGCTTCCTGAGGAAAAATGCATGTGTGTGGAGCTATAGTTCTGAGCTTTTGCAGGCTCAAGAGCTGAGTACCAACCAAGACTTGAAATCAGGCTTCTACAAGCATAGTACACATTTTTAACTCAGAGCAGAGCCTTCTGTCCAAATCCCAAGATTGTTGTCGTTTTTTGTTTTTGTTTTTTTGGTTTCTCTATGTGGCTTTGGAACTTTATCCTGGAGCTTGCTCTGTAGACCAAGCTGGAGAGAATAGGGACAGCTGGGGACATGGTCTCCTGCAGCCAATGCTGACTTCAAGTTTTCAGAACCTGAACTCATAAAGGTCTTGCGGTTACCTGCTGGTGTAACTACAGGCGTGCCCCACATGCCCACTTGCCTATGTAAGGAAATAAATTGGTGCTTGGAACATCCTGGTCTTATATTCTGGCCTTTTCCTTGATTTTCTATTTTATGTTTTTGTTCTTTATATTTTCTTTTTATTGTGAAGATGATATTGTGGAATCTCAACATTTCCTTTTGTTTCATTTTATTGCTTTGGGTGTTTTGAATTGTTGGATACAGTCCCTGTTTACATGTTGAAGACATTCTTCAAATTGCTGAAGATTCTTGGCTTGTTGGTTTTGAAATGAAATTTTTAAAAAATATTTATTTATTATGTATACAATATTCTGTCTGTGTATATGACTGAAGGTCAGAAGAGGGCACCAGACCTCATTACAGATGGTTGTGAGCCACCATGTGGTTGCTGGGAATTGAACTCAGGACCTTTGGAAGATCAGGCAATGCTCTTAACCTCTGAGCCATCTCTCCAGCCCCCATAAAATTGTTTAAAAGCAAACTGGAACTCCTAGGGGGTGTGTTCGTGCTTGGTTCTTCAGCTGTTGGGATTCTGTAGAAGTCTGAAGGCCTTGGAAAGCGGCGGTGGTAGCGCACACCTTTAATCCCAGCACTTGGGAGGCAGAGGCAGGCTGATCTCTGTGAGTTCGAGACCAGCCAGGTCTACAAGAGCTAGTTCCAGGACAGGCTCCAAAAACACAGAGAAAACCAATAAAACAAAACAAAAAAAAAAAAAAATGAAGGCCTTGGAAGGTTTCTGTTTTTATGGATTGTTGTTCTGCAACCTGCCATACTCCTCAGAGAAAGTTCTACTTTAGTGCATTTCTTTTTAAGAAAAATATTCTTGGGCTGGAGAAATGGCTCAGTGATTAAGAGCATTGCCTGCTCTTCCAAAGGTCCTGAATTCAATTCCCAGCAACCACATGGTGGCTCACAACCATCTGTAATGAGGTCTGGTGCCCTCTTCTGGCTAGCTGTATACATAATAAATAAAGAAAAATTTAAAGAAAAAAAAGAGAAAAATATTCTTTTTTTTTTTTTTTTGGTTTTTCGAGACAGGGTTTCTCTGTAGCTTTGGTACCTGTCCCGGAACTAGCTCTTGTAGACCAGGCTGGCCTCGAACTCCCAAAGATCCTCCTGCCTCTGCCTCCCGAGTGCTGGGATTAAAGGTGTGCGCCACCACCGCCTGGCAAGAAAAATATTCTTTGTTAATTTTATGTGCAAGGGAGTTTTACCTGCATGTGTACCACATGTATGAAGTGCCTTTAAGGCCAGAAGAGGGCATTGGATCCCCGGTTGTGTGATCGCTCATGTGGGTGCTAGGATTTGAACCTGGGTTCTCCTGAAGAACAGCCAGTGCTCTTGATCACTGAGTCATCTCTTTAGCCCTTTCCCCTTCTGTCTCTCTTTTTGGGTTTCTCTTTGTGACTGCCCTGTCTGTCTTGGAACTCTGATCTATAAACTAGACTGGCCTTGAACTCAAAGATCTTCCTGCCTCTGCCTTGAGTGCTGGGATTAAAGGTTTGTGCCACCACTTTTTAAAGCTAATTTGGTAGACAGATCTGTAGTATGCCTAGTAGGTTGAGCCTTGGTAATCTGTAATACTGCAAAGTTCTCAGAATTAGAGTTAGGATTCTTTTGGGTGTGACTGGCAGCAGGAGGGTGGGGGGGCATTGGTAGATTCAGGAAGCACCTTAGGTTTCTCAGGGCAGTGTGAGGAGTGTGCGTGCATGTATGTATGTATGTGTCCTTGCGTGTACGCATGTGCATGCCCAAAGAGGCTAGAGGACGATTTCAGAATGTTTTCTTCAAGTACTCTATTTTTTTCTTTTCTTTCTTTCTTTCTTTCTTTCTTTCTTTCTTTCTTTCTTTCTTTCTTTCTTTCTTTGTTTTGTTTTGTTTTGTTTTGTTTTGTTTTGTTTTGCTTTTCTTTGAGACAGGGTCTCTAATTGAACCTGGAACCTGTCAGTTTGGCTAGACTGGCTGATCAGCAAGCCCCAAGGGACCTCTTGCCTCACCCTATACAGTGTTATTTTAATTAGTTTTTATTATGATAATTTTTAATGTGGGTACTGAGGATTGAAATCAGGGCTTGATGCTCAAAGGGCAAGCATTTTACCGAGCCATTTCTTCATTCTTAGCAACATGCCTTTTTAATATGTATCAACTTGGTGCATACATAATGAATAATGTTTGTGAAAAGCCTTAAAATGCTGGACACTGATAAGAAATTGGAAAACATTTAGAAGCCAGTAAGGAAAAGGGGTTTTTGTACTTTGTTTCTTGGTTACTAGTGAATTCAAATATTTTCTGTTTATCAACAGTATTTGTCTTACAAATTACCAGTTTATAGCCTTTGTTTTAATTTTGAGTTCTTACCAATACAAAGGAGCTATTACTACATTCTAAGTATTATCCCTTGTTCATAATATATAATTTTGATATATGAACAGCTAGGCTCCCTATTGCTTATCACATTATGTACAGAAATTAGACTCATTCTTCTAGGACTTCATCCATTAAAATCTAGGATAGAAGTAACTTTTGGGGGCTGCAGAGAAACCATGTGTTGCCAAGGAAATTAAAGACTAGCTTGTCAAAGACAACAGGAATTTTTGTGGGGATAGGATCAACTTGTGGAAGTCCAGCTAGCAGAGTAGTGTCCTGGGCATTGACAATCTACCTCATGGTAGATTATAGGGATTCATGGGTCCCTATAGAATGTTCTTACATCATTTATCCACCCATTTCCTGACATGTCAGGGGTTTTTTAACCTGTGTTTACGAAAGGGAGGTCTGTCTTTCAGGATGCTTTAAGTGCTGTGTCTGTGCCTAGTAACCGGTGTGAGATTTTAGGGAAGGCATTTGGCAAAGGACCTTACCTAGTATTTTTTAATGTCTGACCTATTTATTTGGTCAATTTCTGCTCTGAAAAGTTTCTCTTGTTCATTATGTTTTGGTTTCTTCACTGTTCAGCAAATGGAAAGGAGACAACAGCAGCGTCAATTCCCTATGTATCAGTCCAGATGGAAAGATGTTACTTTCGGCTGGTCGAACAATCAAACTGTGGGCTTTGGAGACCAAAGAAGTTTACAGAGTGAGTTAATCACATTGTTTCTAAGAATGACATTTCTAGAGCCAGTATGAACAAGTTGGAGTCATAGAATATTGTTTTAAGAGTATGGATCCTAGCTCAATTAGTAGATGGCTTGCCTTACATAAAGCGTGGGCTCAGGTAGCACCTCCCCCTCAATCATAGTCTTGTGGTAGTAGAGGAGTGCATAAATTGAGGCTCTAGAGGCATAGATGACAAAATAAGGTTCAGACTCAACAAACTAACAAAAAAAATCCAAGTTCTTTTATTTGTAGATATTTAAACAGAATTGACAAGGCAGGGTGTCAGCTCAGTTGGTAGAGTTGTTGCCTGTCATTCATGAAACCCTGGGTTCAGTCCCTAGACCTGAGTAAACTGTACATGGTAATGAATGCACACAATGATAGCAAAGACATGAGGATCAGAAGTCTCAGGTCTTCCTTGGCTGTATAGCAAGGCCAGCTTGGGCTACAAGAGATCTTTCCTGAGAAAAAAAAAAGTTACCAGTTGTCAAGTAATTTGTTTAAATAATAGAATTAGGACTGGAGAGTTGTTGGCTTAGAGATTGAGAGCATTGCTGCTCTTCCAGAGGACCTAGGTTCAATTCTTGGAACCCATGTGGTGGTCCAGGAGATCAGCATCTTCTTCTGGCCTCTGTGTGCACCTAGTGCACAGACATACTTGCAGGCAAAGCACACAAAATGATTCTTAAAGAAATAATATTAAAAACATTTTTCAAGTCTAAGGTTTTTGATACTAAATAGTTCAGTCATGCTCACATACATTTGAAAACGAGAAAAATAGATGGAATTTGAATTAAAACTTCATTATGCAGTGATTACAGTTGTGTTTTTTAGTGTGCAACTAGCATTTTATCTCTTTACACTATATAAGGTGGGGGTTTGCTATCAGGACTTTTAAATAAGTTTCACTATGGGGTATTGAACTTACGGTGCTGTGATGATGCCTTAAAATTGTGGTTTCGACTCTCTGAGAGTACCATGAGGACCTGCAATTCCTTGGCTGTGTCTGAGCACCCTTAAAAAATGATAAAGAGTTAAGTCCAAGTGGCTGTGCATGTTTGTGATTCCATACATCTCAGGCAGGAGGATTTCAAGGTTGAGGTCAGCTTTGGCAGCATAGTTCTCTCTAGGATGTGGCTTAAAGAGCTAGGTACCGTCTCTTAAAAAAAAAAAAAAAGAAAGAAAAGGGCAGCAGCTTGCTGGAGTGGGTAGGTAGTGGGAAGGTGAGCCAGCGAGAGGAAAAAGGAAAATACAGAAGTGAGAGAAACTGATTGTGTGGTAGGGTAATATGTAGAAAGGAGCTGCGGGCTGCATTCCTGCTGCTGGCCGCCTGGCTAGCTTATGCCCCAAAATAACAACACACAAATTGTATTCATTTAAACACTGCCTGGCCCATTAGTTCCAGCCTTTTCTTGGCTAACTCTCACATCTTGATTAACTCATTTCTAATAATATGTGTAGCACCACAAAGTGGTGGCTTACCGGGAAAGATTCAGCATGTCTGACCTGGCAGCTGGCTACATGGCATCCGACCTGGAGAGAAGAGGCATGGCATCTGGCTCACTTCCCTTCTTCCCAGCATTCTGTTCTGTTTACTCAGCCTACCTAATTTTCTGTCCTATCAAAGGCCAAGGCAGTTCTTTATTAACCAATGAAAGTAGAAGGCCCACCTACATCAATAATAGAAGGGGCATCTTAATTTTGTCTTAATATTTGGTGGGTTTGTTTGTTTGTTTGTTTTGAGACAGGGTTTCACTGTGTAGCCCTGGCTGTTCTGGAACTCACCAGGCTGGTATTGGACTCATAGATCACCTGCCTCTGTTTTGTGAGTACTGGGATTAAAGGTGTGTGCCACCCTGCAACCACCCCACCCCCCAAACTGGTATTTTTTTAATGGAAAGGATTATATATAGCACAAATAATTTTGCTTAGAATGAATTTTAACTGTTGGTGTGCTGTAGGTGCTGCTGTAGGATGTGTATGATATAGCTTACTCAGGATACATAAAGACTTATTTTTGCACTGTTTTGAGTCCACCCTTGCCTAAATGAGATTTAACTTTCTCTAGCACTTCACAGGCCACTCGACACCTGTTTCATCACTTAGGTTCACTACCATCAGACCTAATGAAAGCCAGCCTTTTGATGGGATTACAGGTCTCTATTTCTTATCTGGAGCAGTACATGACCGGTTACTTAATGTCTGGTACGTAGCTGTTTGGGATTGGGAAGACAGCTTTGCTTTGTAAGAATCTCAGAGTTTATGGGATCAGTATGGATGTTTATAATTTCAACATTATCTGAAAATAATTATATATTTTTCACCCTTTCTTCAAAGAGTACATTTTTAAGAAGTGTTTGTATTTACTGTATATTAAGTTAGCTTAATTATCTTCTAGACTAAAAAAATTATAAACTTGTTAAATAGGAAATAAATTGTCAATAGTTGTAACTAGATTTAAAACATTTTTCTTTTTAAGTTTTGTATTTTATGTGTACAGATATTTTGTCTGCACGTAGGTCTGTGCACCACCTGTGTACCTAGTGCCCTCAGGTGCCAGGAGAGGGTGTCAGATCTTGCATTGTATGTCTAGATGGTTAACCATGAGCCACTGTTTTTGGATGCTTCAGATCAAGCTGAGGTTCTCTGGAAGAGCAGCAAGTACTGTTAACCACTGAGCCATCACTTCAGTCCCAAAGCATACTTTTAAATCACATGTTAATTCTTTATCATTTAGCTTGTACCTAGCTTTGTTGATGCAGAACTTAAAGTATACAGTTTGAGTCTGGGGCTTCTGGACCCGAGTTTGGTCTCCAGAAACTATAAAGAGTTGAGTACGGCTGAGCAGCAGTGGTGCAAGTCTTTAATCCCAGCACTCTGGAGGCAGAGGCAGGTATGGTCTACAGAGTAATAGTCAGGGTTACTCAAAGAAACTCTGTCTTAAAAAAACACATAAATGAACTAACACTTGAAAAACGTTGAGTGTGGGGCAAGCACACTCATATGAAGGCATTTTGATACATAGAATAATAAAGAAATCTTTGGGGGCTGGAGAGACGGTTCAACAATTACTACTGCTTGCTCCTCTTGCAGAGCTACCAGGTTTGTAGCTTCAGTTCCAGAGAACCTGGCACCCTCTTCTGGTTGGTGTGGGCGTGAGGCATGGACTAGTTGCATAGTTCTTGGCAAGTCTTACCTGATGGCTGGTTTGTTATCTAGGCAGGTCCGCTCAGAAAACAAAGAGAGAAGTGCGGTTATGTCTTTCGCAGTCACAGATGAACCTGTCTATATTGATTTGACTTTGTCAGAGAACAAGGAAGAGGTAAGTGGCTTGATGTGTGACAAGTGATTTTAGGGTCAACAAAAGTTATGGGAGACTGAAGAGATGGCTCAGTGGATAAAAGTGTTGACTATGTACAATCCCCAGAACTCATGTCAAAGCTGTACAGTGTGGTAGCTGCCTGTAACCATTTAGGAGGTAGAGATTCAACAAGAGATTATGCTCTAATAAATGAATCTGAGAGTGATTGGAGAAGATAACAGCTTTGGCCCCTACGTGCATATACATGCATGCACAGCACACATACTGTTTCTATTTATGCTACTGAACTTGTTTTGAGACAGTATGTTTGTGTATGTATGTCTGCATGTGGATAAGTGCTTGTGTGTCTATGAGAATATACATGCCCAATGTACCTGTGGAAACCATATGAAGACCTTGGATACTCTGCTTTATCACTCTTCCTTAATCTTTTGAGGCAGTCTCACTAAGCTTGGAGCTAGAGTGGTGGTGCGCAAGCTACTGGGATCCTTATGTCCTCTTCCTTCCCACTCCCAGTGCTGGGGTTGCATTTGTGCATGTGGTCATGCCTGACTTTTTGTGTAGATTTTGGGAATTTGATCTCAAGTCTTCCCGTTCTTATCCTCTGAGCCATTGCTCCAGCCCTGAGACACAGTCTTGTTGTTTTAGGCTCATAGTTGCTGGGTATCTCAGACTGGCCTTTAACTCATGACAATTTTTTGACTCTTGTCTCCCAAGCTCTATGATTATAGGCATGTGCCAGCATGGCCAATTAATTGTCATTGTCGTTACCATCATCATCACCACCATCACTTTTGGTATTTTGTTTTTCTTGAGGTAGGGTCTTATATCCCAGGTTGTCTTTCAACTCATTGTGTAGCCAACAGTGATGATCTTGAACATTTTGTCCTGCTGCCTCTACTTAGTCCCAGGATTACAGGTGTATGCCATGTATCTGGCTTATGGAAGGATTATGGCAGGCATTTAACTGAGTCTTCTCCCCAGCTCCCTAACTGACTCATTAAAGGCATTTACATATTAAAGTCAGTAATGGGTCAAGAAGCCAAAGTCTTATTTCTTAAAAAATTTTAGGTAGTATTATTAATTATACAACCTCAAACATAGTCTTGATTCTGATTTTTTTTAAAAATTTGTTTATCTTTATTCTATATGCATTAGTGTATTATCTGTGTGATGATGTCAGATCTCCTAAAAATGGAGTTAAAGACAGTTGTGACCTGCCTTTGTGGGTGCTGGGAATTGAATTTGAGTTCTCTGGAAGAACAGCCAGTGCTCTTAACCACTGAGCCATCTCTCTAGCCCCTTGATTCTGATCTTAGACAATACTCTGCATCTGATAGTTTGTATAAGATGAGAGTATCCGTTAGGGCTCATGGAAAAGTGGTGCTGTGTGGATGGCTCCTCTGGGAACTGATGATTCTGACTGCTTCCTTCCCGAGGTCTGATCTGAACGCTCTCTGTGCTCTCGATGCCACACTAGCTGTATCTCAGTGTTTCCTAGCGTGTTAGTGGCCTTTGAATTCTTGAACTAGACATAACTTAAAATACAAATGGTAAGATTTATGAAGTGCTAAATGCTCAAGAAGCTTCGGAACTTAAGTTTAGTCCTCAGCACAGGAAGATGACAGCAAGAATATGATGGGTGGGAGCCCCTAGACTATGAGGCCCTGAGAGCTGAGGAGACGTGGCCCTTTCTCTTCCTTCACATAAATTCTGGCTGCTGTGCTGAGGCATCCCAGGACCACACATCCATGCTCTTTTCGGAAAGAGCACACTGACTTGGAGGCTGCCTTGTGCTGCTTTATTTAGAATCTTGACAAGAACAACATTTTGTCAGAGATACTGATTTAAATAATTGTGTGTCAAGCTGGGCTTGGTGGTGCATACTTTTAATCCCAACACTCAAGTGGCAGAGACAGGTGAATCTCAGTGAGATCAAGGGTAGTGTGGTCTACATAATTCTAGGTTGGCCAGGCCAGGGCTATGTAAAGAAACCCTATCCCTCCCCAAACACATAGGTTTCTCTGTGTAGACCTGGCTGTCCTGGAACATGTTCTGTAGACCTGGCAGGCCTCATGTCTCCACCTCTGAAATGTTGAGATTAGAGGCATGTGCCACCACTGCCCAGCTGAAGTCCTGCCTTAACCCCATGATCCCTAAAATAAGTGTATTTGCATGAGTCTGGCCAGAGTACGATTTTGTAATGTCAGTTCTCTCCATCTTTATATAGATTTTGGGTGTTAGCTTGAAGTTGATAGTTTTGATGGTAAGTGTCTTCACCTGTTGATTGAGCCGTCTAGCTGTCCCCTAGATAGTGATTTTTAAATGTGCTGCTCTTTGTTTGCTGCTGCTTTTTTTAAATTCTAGTTACAAAGGAGGTGGGACAAGAGCTCAGTTTTCATGAGTTTAATTCAAGGCAGGATATATAATTGACTATAATTAATCTGCTACATCTTTCTTTTAGCCTGTCAAGTTAGCTGTTGTTTGCAGAGACGGTCAAGTCCATCTTTTTGAACACATACTAAATGGGTAAGTAAGAAGTTTAAGCAAGAAATGCCTGTGTTCCACCTCATTCTTTGGTTTATATTCCTGCTCATTCTGATAGGTTATTGTGAAAGTACTCTTTGGTTTGTCGAGACAGCATTTCTCTATAGCTTTGGAGCCTGTCCTGGAACTAGCTCTTGTAGACCAGGCTGGCCTCGAACTCACAGAGATCTGCCAGCCTCTGCCTCCCAAGTGCTGGGATTAAAGGTGTGTGTGCCACCACCGCCTGGAAGTTTATATGATTTTTTTTTAAAAACTTATTTCAAACACACACACACACAGTGTTTATTTATTTATTACACATACAGTGTTCTGTCTGCATGTGTGCCTGCATGCCAGAAGAGGACACGAGATCTCAACCACCATGTGGTTGCTGGGGATTGAATTCAGGTCGTCTGGAAGAGCAGTCAGTGCTCTTAACCACTGAGCCATCTGAAAGTCCTCTTGATTGCTTGTCTACATGAGTATGTCATGAGCTCAGGTTTTTGAAGTCATATGCCATGTTATTTCTTTGGTTAGGAGAATGGCCTTTTATGAAGTGTTTATCGTGACTATTGATAATGGTAACAAAAGTTGCTCAGTTGGGGAGACTTGCTTATGGATTTGGGTGGTGCCTTGGTTTGTCTTCCATCGTGGTTTATTTGCCTTTGCCTGTGTGTGTTTACCTCAGTGAAGTGTCCCTGTGCTGTTTCCTTATACCATGGGGTGGGTAGAGTTAGGAGAGTAGTGCACACACTATAGAACATTCTAGAGGGTGGTGGAATGCAGCTATGTCATGTGCTGGGCTAGATTGTCTGGTGCTAAGGCTTCATCTCTAGCATACCAAGAAGGAAAAATTCCAGAAATTTTGAGTCTCCTTGGCACAGGTAGGCCATCGAGAGTTTTTGGTTGGTTTGTTTGTTTTGTTTTACTTATTTTATTTGTGTGGGTATTGCCTCCATGCCTATATGTGTATCAGTTTCATGCCTGGTGCACACAGAGGCCAGAAGGAGGTGTTGGGTTCCCTGTAACTGGAGTTGCAAATGGTTGTGAGTTGCCATGTGGTTGCTGGGAATCAAATCTGGGTCCTGGAAGAGAAACCAGTGTACTTAACCTGTGCTGTGTCAACAGTTTTCCACCACTCCTTTGGGGACCAGATCATATCAGAGATGCTGCTTATCAGATATTTACACCAGTTAACAAAGTAACAATGAAAATAATTTTATGGTTGGGTCACCTCAGCATGAGAAACTAACTGTATTAAAGAGTCATGGCATTAGGAAGGTTGAGAACCACTGCACTGAGCCATCTCTCCAGCCCCTGTGGAAGAGTTTTAAACATATTTGATTCATGACCTAAGGCTCATGATAGTTGTTTTGGCAAAACTGTTGAAAATAGATTAAAGAGCGATAAAGGGCAGGGTCATATTTTCTAACTTGATAGCAATTTGAGATTCTCTAATCTTACTTTCTCTTTATTCCTAGACACTGCAAAAAGCCTTTGACTTCAAATTGCACAATTCAAATAGCAACACCTGGGAAAGGCAAGAGATCAACCCCCAAACCCATCCCTATTCTAGCAGCTGGATTTTGCTTAGATAAAACGTCCTTATTGCTTGTGTATGGCAATTGGTTTCAGCCTACCATTGAGCGAGTGGTAAGTAGATGCCACTTTGGAGATAATAATTCAGATTTTAAAAGGGGCATTTTGGAATACTTAGAAAAAATAAACAACATTCTTTAATTAAAAAAAACCTTCAGTGGGTGGTTTGTGAGAATTCTTACTCTAAACCCAACAGTTTATAGAATGTCACCTCTTCTTTCCTCTTGATGTCTTAGGAATCTGATGTTTCCAGTGTGTGTATCTAACTTTGAACTAGTCCTAGTATCATGTTCCTACTGGATACATGTTTCTGGTCAGCATGAGTATGATTTGAGTTTTGAATTTTGTCCTATTACATAAAATACACTACTTACTAATAGCCTTTAGTGGTGGTACCTATTGTATTTTCTAATGGAAATGGAAGGGATAGTGTCCTGACATTTTTTTTACTACAGAGTTTTTTTTTTTTTTTTTCTAAAGACCTGCGAGTTCTTAGTCATGTCTAGTGTGGTTAAGCTTGGTTTGTAATGCTTTTACTTAATAAGACCAAATAAGCTTGCTTTCTTGAGTTTATTAAAGAATATTCTTTTCTTCCTTGTAATGCTAGGGATTAAACTCAGCCTCATTCATGCTAGACAAACACTGTACCACTGATACAGGCTCTTGCCTGGTAGCCGAAACTGATTGAACTTGTAAGGGGTTCTACTGCTTCTTCCTCCTGGTGCTGGGACTTTTAAGTGTCCTCGATTCCAAGAAGTACTCTGAAAAATTGGTTTGATTAAACAAGGAGAAAAAGATACAGTTGCTGGCTGTATGGGATGCCCCTTTCTGGATAACAGCCTTTATTATCTCTTTAGGGTTTGCAGGTGTTAGGCATAAAAGCAACATAGAAGCTTTTCTAGGGACATAAGTAACTTGTTGCATGTGACTTCTCTGCCCTCCTTGGGCATTGTTCTTGGACATACAGGTCCCTCTGAGAGCAGTCTGTTAGTAAGCAGAGCTGTCCTCAACCTGTTTGTAGGAAGAACTTGCTTAGGGAAATTTAGGGTAGGACCCATTATTTTTGTGGGGGGACTTTATTTATAAGACTGTTGGACTATATACCCTTTCCTGTAGATAAGAATTATCTGTTGGCCTTTGATGAGTGAAAAATTCTGATGGTCCATAAACAAGGGAAGTACACACTGCACCAGTGCCTTCAGTTGATTTTTCTACTAGCTGCCATTGGTCTGAGTGGAGATTGTGGCTAACAGGTGGCCTGGAGGTCTTCCTTTTATTCTTTATGGAGGTGATGTTGTTTGTCACATCGTTGGTGATTGCTTTGCTTGACCTTTCTTCTCTCCCTTCCTCCCTTTGAAAAACCATTTCCAGGCTTTGAACACCAAAGATACTCATATATGTTTGGAAAGAGACATTTTCAATTGCTGGGCTCCAACAGTAGAAACAGCAATAACCAAGGTAAGCACATTACAGGCTTGATATTAAGAATAATAGATTTGGCTAGATTGAGTTGAATACAGTGCCATATTAGACTGACTTCATTTATTTTTTTAAATCCTGTCTCCTGAGGTACAGTTTTGCTATTTAGCCTAAATTGAAATTCATGATTCTTCAGCCTCAGTGCTGTTTACACTACTGCACTTTATGCTCTTTTCTTATAGCACAGCGTGAGACTGTGCTTTCAGATGTAAAGGGTGTAAGACATCTCTTTCTGCTGATGATGTGCGGATGAGCTGGACAGGGAACTCTGGAGGAGTGTGTGCTCATAAGAGTTCAGTGTTGCTCATTAGTCTCTGCACTTGAAAGAGCACATCGTTGTTTAAATGTATGTTGTATTTCAGGGTAAAATCAGACCACAGTAGATCTGGAGTTCATTGCCTCCCATCCGTCATTGCTGCATTCTGTTTTCAGTATAACTTGCTGTTGCTATATAATGCCTTGTTTGGTGATGAAATAGGAAGGAAAGCCAAGCCATGCTGTGATGATACCCACATGGTTTCGCATCCGACTGAGTTTCAGAGATGACACCTTTCTCTTGGCTGTCTGAGCATGGCTGGCAAAGATTTGGTTTTGGAGGTTGTTAGGTGTGTAACTTGAGCAGTTTTTGCATCACACAGCTTTTTGGTAGGTTTTATTTTTCTTAATGAGATATTGTAAACTTTAAAACCACGAGCTTTTAGCCAGTATTTTAAGTTTATTTGTCAACATTTAATTCACATTTTGTCTGGAATTCCTGTCATGGTGAGTATGTTGCATTGCATTGTTGAATGGAAAAGTTTAGGATAGCTGCTTGCTTTCTCTAGTAGGAAGCACAAGAACTAAGTCACATCTTTCCCACACATTGAATCTGTGTGTGACAGGTGAGAACTCCAGTGATGAATGCTGAAGCAAAAGTTCTGGTGCCTGGGATTCCTGGACATCACGCACCGATCAAGCCCCCACTCTCACAGCCTAAGGAGGGGGAGAACAAGAGGAAATTAGGCAGGAATGAGGTAATATCTGCTTACTTGGGTTTGAAGTGTGAGGAATTAATTGTAGGGAGCATATTGGGTAGAGCTGGAGCAGTTTTTCAGAATCCTGCAGCAGTTATTGCTTCCTTCCAGTCTTTAACTGAAGAAATTTTCGTCTTTTCTCAGTAGCTGGAGAGTAGTTGAGTAGGTTATGTCAGGAATTGCTGTGATGACTTTGACTGGGTTTCGCATATTGCTGAGTTCCCATGATGCCTCCTTTCTCTTGGCTGTCTGAGCAATCCTGGCTGGTTGTGTCTTAAAATAGAGCTTTGATATTTTACAGTTTATTACATTTGTTTATTAGTTTGTATGTGTGCATGAGTGCATCTGTGTGGGAGGATTGGGCATGAAGATCACATTTGTGCCCTGCCTGTCACTTGTGTGGAGGTTGAGGACAACTTGGCATAATTAGTTCTCTTCTTCTACCTTTTGGGTTCCAGGGATTAAAATCAGGCTGGTGGCTTGATGGTAGGCTCCTTTACCTGCTTGAGCCATCTTGCCACCCCAACTTTGTATTCTTGACAAGTATTAGGGAAACATGGTAATAGCTGTTTTCTTGGTGCATTGATGGTGAGATGCCAGGGTTTTCATTTTTAATCTACCCAAAGAGTGATTGTGCCTCTTTTTTTAAAGTAAAGAAAAATTAGGTTTATGGCTATTTTCCTTACATGTATGTCTCTATTGTGTGCATCCAATGCCTGTAGAGGCCGGAGGAACACATCGAATCCTTTGGAACTGGTGTTCCAGTGATACTTGTGGGCAGCCATGTAGGTGCAGGGAGCCAAACTTGGGTCCTCTGGGAGAGCAGCCAGTGTTCTTAACTTCCGAGCCATTTCTTCAAGTCACCAGTGTGCCTCTTTAGGCTTTTGTTTTTGCTAGACTGGGGGAATTTGGATTGCAGCTCTTTTCATGTTTCTTCCACGGCACTACTGTGGTGGTGAGTGAGATTCTTTGTGTTTCTGTGACCGAAGTATGACTCTTGAGTTGTTGGCAGCCTCTAAATCCCTGTTTGGTTAACTTAGATGTTTCTGCTCTGTAGGCTAGCATCGAGGAGCGCCTTGAAGCCATGGATCTAGATAGAAAAGGAAGGAAGGATGACCTTCTGCAGACAACCAGCTTTCCAGTCCTTCTCACCCAGGGCTTGGAAAGCAATGATTTAGAGATGCTAAACGTAAGTATTGCAGCAAATTTCAGTGGGCTGAGAAGTGGAGGCTGTGGACTCAACTCAGCGAATGAGTAGTCACAGCATATGGAAACATGCAACTTAGTTTGTGTGTGTGAATTTAGTCAAATGTTATGCTTGGTAGCAGTATACAGACATTCATCAACCTACCATGGGATTGTGTTATTTATTATCTTGAACTTGGAATGCATTTTCTCATAGAAATGGTATTTTAAATTGTTGGATTCCTTAGGCTTTAGTTTACAAAAGCCCATATAAAGTGCAGCTAAATTCTTAACACTTAGCATTCTAGATCACAATTTATATCTTTTTCTGTAGGAAAATGCGTTCCTGAGTTTTTACTCTGGATTCCAGAAACTTATTACCCCTGGCCGTGAGAGGGGGCAATGAGGTGGAACCTTGGCAATGGGTAGGAGTTCGGGGGAAGATTCAAGAGGGTTGGGGGCTATGTTATTATGTAGTTCTAGAAATTTAAAGAAGCGTTAGAAATGTCTTTAAGTTGGTGACTGCTTGCAGGAAGCTACTCAGTTTGGCTCTCTTACACCCACAGTTTGACAGTGTCTACACAGAAAAATTGACAAACAGTAGGACCTGAGTACTTAAACTGCCTGATCTGTTAGTGCAGTTTTCATTTGTTAAGTGCTTTTTTTATACCTTAGCAGTATTAGTTCAATCAGTATAGATGACCTTGAACTTAATGATTTTTCACTTGATTTCAATGTGATTATTTAATGTTTCTGTCTAAAGTAGTCTTGTGTAAAGAGGGTGCAAATAAGCATAAAAATATAAATTTACTTTCCAAGTAGTTTGACGTAATTTGTTTTAGGTGACTTGGAAACATAGAAGAATTTGATGAAAAATAGTTTGTACAAAATACTTACTTGACATTATTTTTGAAACATCATTGCTTATGTGAATATGGTTCTAGAACTGTACTGTAGATCATCAGGAGCCTCCCTCTGTTTCATAAGCTCCCCACAAATGCCTGCCAGGCCATCTTCTGTTCATTTATCTGTTCACGTGCTAACATGGGTGGAGTAAGTTTATGATGAGATGTTTCATCCATAGACAAACCTACCTAACTTAAAAACGCCTTTAAGAAAGTGGACCACCATCTATTACCATACCTAAAAAAAGTTAATAGTACTTTTAAAAATTATTGTTATTACGTGTGAGTACAGATAGGTGTATAGAAATCACGATGGTAAAGGAATACACGGTCATTTGGTGGACCTTTAAAACCAGAACTACTCCACTTGAGAAGACATGCTGGATGCCAGGGTTGTTGGGGCACTCTGTTAATCTCAGCAGTTCAGGTGACTGAGGCATAGGTCAAGGTCAGCCTGGTCTGCACAGCCCAGGACAGCCAGTACTACCTAGAGAGACTCTGTCTCAAAAAAGGACAGTGGTAGTCAGGTGTAGTAGTGCACACATGAGGATGAGGCGGGGGGATTGTATGCTTCATTCAGGCTATCCTGTTTGTGACGTAGCAAGAGCCTCTCTCAACAAATGAACTAAATGACAGTGTTAGGACCGTGAAACAAAACAGCGTGATGAAACACCATGTTGTAGGCTGAAACATGTTCACTTTTACACCACAGTTTTTACTTAGTATATATAGAGAGCTCTTAACAAGATGCCATTCAAAAATCCAGTAGAGAAGTGAACAGACAGCACATAGAAGTCAGATGGACAATAAGAATGTATAGAAAATTTTTTTTTTTACGTTTGTTTGCTTGTCTTATATGCCAGGGTGTGCCACAGGGGACATGTGGAGGTTGAGGACAACTTTTCAGAGTTGGTTCTCTCCACCATGTGAACCCTAGGGATTGAACTTAGGTTGTCAGACCTGACGGGAGAAAGCTCCTTTGCCCTCTGAGCCACCTCACCAGCCCACATGTAAAAAAAAAATTTTCAGTGTGGCAACCACCACAGAAAGGCAGAGTAAGATCTCAGTGAGATGATACTGCATGTCTGTTATAGGTTGTTAAAAATGAAAAAGGTGACATTTGTGTTGTATTTAGCAGCTGAAAACCATGCCTTGCTGTTGGCAGTGTATAATGAAATAGGTACTTTGGAAAAACAGTTTGAGTTTGTTACAAATGAAGAACACACCTACTATGCAGTCCCACTGTTCTGTTCCCTCCTATTTATCAAGGGACTAACAAGTCATGCCTGGGCAGTGGTGGTGCACGCTTTCAATCCCAGCACTCAGGAGGCAGAGGCAGGTGGATGGTGGTGAGTTCAAAGCCAGCCTGGTCTACAAAAGCTAGTTCTAGGACAGGCTCCAAAGCTATGGAGAAACCGTGTCTCGAACGAGAGAGAGACGGAGAGACAGAGAGAGAGAAAAAAAAAACCCTGTCTCGAACAACAGAGAGAGAGAGAGAGAGAGGGGTCATCTTCTTGGTAGTTAAAGCTGGTTAATAGGGCTGTTTTTTTAAATATGGTCTTGAGAAAACTTTCTGTAGTTCCTTGTTTCGTGTCTGGTGTCCATGTTTACCGCCTCCCAAAAAAAAAAAAAAAAAAAAAACCGAAAAGGCAGAATTTCTCTGTAGGCCAGAGTGCTGGAATTAAAGGCGTTTGCTACCGCTGATTGCTTTTCATACAGCTTAGTTTCCTGTCTTTTCCCTCCCTCCCTCCTTTTTTTTTTTTGTTGCAGGCAATGACCTTGAGCTTCCCGATCTGGGCTGGGCCACTAGTTTTTCTGTGGTTCTAGGGGCTGAACCTGTGACCTACTTCATGCTAAGCAAGCACTCAACCACTGAACCACATTCCCAGCCTTCTTTTCTTTTAGCTTTTTGTTTTCATTTAGACAGGTCTCATTTTATAGACCAGGTTGGCCTTTAACCTACAGTTGGCCTCTGCCTTTCTTTTTGTAAGCGTTTCCCCTTCCCTTTCTTTCCACTAACTAACCTTTTCCATGCTTCATCTTCCCCACCCTCTCTGTCTCAGATATGAGACCTCAGGTTCTTTAATTGGTGTATATATATTCCTAAATACAGAAATATGATTTCTGTCCCTTGTGTGTTGGGATTTTAGGCAAGTGTTACCATGTCTGGCTCGTTTGTGTGTCAGTGTCTGTTTGTCTGTCTGGCTCGGATTTCCTGCTGCTTCCCGTCTCCCCAGTAGAAAAATAGGCTTATTTTGCAAACCTGAAAGAAAACAGCAGATATGACAGTGGCAGAATGTGATGAGACTTGGCGTAAGTCATGGTGTGACAGGCCGGATTATTATTTTTGGGGTTTTGAGATGGGTTTCTATATGTCCTGGCTGTCCTGGAACTAACTCTTGTAGACCAGGCTGGCCTCAAACTCACAGAGATCCGCCTGCCTCTGTCTCCCAAGTGCATCACCCCCACTCAAGTAGGCCAGATTATTTTATATTTCCCGAAGCCACCATGCTCCTTGCATGGTAAGACAGTAGATGCTGGTGTGAGTGGATCAAAAATGTGACTATTCCCAAATACAGATGTTTCTGGTGCCTTCTAGATGATTAGAACTTTATGATCACAGATTTATAGTAAGGCAATTATTTTAGGAATAATTAAATTCAGCAAGTACCTCCAGTATTATAAACAGCACATTATACTTTTAATAGAATAGATTTTTCTTGTTTGGTTTTGTACTGATAGGGATCAAACTCATGGCTTGTGTGTGCTAGGCAAGTACTCTCACTGAGTTAGATCTTTGGTTGTTTTTGTTGTTGTTTCTTTGAGTCAAGATATAACAGTGCAGTCCAGGCTGGCCCTAAAATCATGATATTCCTGCCTCAGCCTCCTAAGGGCTGGGAGTTATATGCAAAATAACTGCCTTACATGTGCTAGGCAGGTGGTCTACTGACAGGTTATCTAGAACTTCAAAAATTCTGAGACAGAATCTTGTTATGTTGGTCAGGCTGGCCTGGAATTTGATCTTCCTACCCCAGTCCTCAGTAGCTGGGATTGCAGGTGCATGCCACTGTGCTTAACTTCATCATTTTCTTTGAATCTTACATATTGTTTATTTGAAGATAAAAATAGAGCTCAATCAAGAACTATATTAGCTCAGGGCATTCTGTATCTTCATTTCCCAGTGGTTGTGTATAAAATAAGAATATTAAATATATTATAGCCTGTGAAATCTTGTAATTCTATGATAGTTTAAAATTGTTTGTAATCAGGTTGGTATAAAGGTAGTTTTTTTTTTTTTTAAACAAGAAAAGTAAAATCTGATGAGAATTCTGGAAGGATTCTGGAGAAAAAAAGAACTGGAGAAAATTGGCTGGCAACTATGTTCCTGTGTTTCTTTGGTCTCTTTCTGCTGCTTAGATTTAAAGTATTTAAGAGAAAGGATGTATCAGAGACCTGAATGGACTCCCCTTCTTTCCTGCTACTGTGAAACATGCCCTGCCCGACTCTGGCATGGAAGCTGCCCAGAGCATGTAGGCTCAGTACTGATCTGCTCAGTTGCTTTTTCTACAATCCAGGGTGGAATCTGGCTTTTTCCCAGAGATCAAGTCTTAAAGTGGTTTGGTTGAAGTGTCTATTATGTGATCATTTGATTGGTTTAAATTTTTATCAGTTGGTGACAATTTAAAAGAGTCTTCTTTGAAACAGAAACTGATTGAACTCACTCTGTATGGAGACAGCTCTATTTTAAGATGGAAGTTGAAGAACATCCCTATAATGACACATACTTGTATTTAGATGTCTAGAGATGTTCTTTGGATTGCTATCTGAAGGCAGCTTAACTTGATTTCCAACCTGATTTACCCAGTTCAATCAGTACTTTATTGCCTGGGCTATTTTCAGTTAGAAAAGATTTTTCAGTAGTATTCTTATTGGAAATATGCTTGTCCTAATTGCCATTTTATTTTCTCACAGAAAGTGCTTCAAACTAGAAATATAAATCTTATAAAGAAGACTGTGCTAAGGATGCCCTTGCATGCTGTTATCCCATTGTTACAAGAGGTAACTGCTGTGGTTTAATGTGAACCACAGAATACTGGGTATAGATGCTGTTGTTTGGGGGTTGTAGTGGAATACCTCAACAGAGAGCCCTGAGATTTTTTGTTGTTTTTGTTTTCCACCTTTATTTCTTGTAAGGTACTCTTATCATAATATTGAAAGTATTGCATGTTTTATTTTCTCTTGATTGGAATGTGGTATTGGAGGGAAAATTAAGATTACCTAGTGGTCTAGCCTCTGACCCGTGAACTTGCATAGTTCCTGCAAGAGCTAGTTTTGCCTTTGCTTGCATAACTGTTTAGCTTTATTCAGAAAGGGCAAGCAGCAAAAAGTACATTTTGCTGTGTACTTTTACTATACAAAAGTATAATTGCACTGAAACATTAAAAGAGTAGGTACCAGTTATCAAATATTACTCCTAAAGACAGAATGAATATTTGATATATAGAAGTTGTACTTAAGTTATATTTGTTTAACATGATGAAGTGTTTTATGAAAGGGGTTTTGGTAGCAATGTATGCTGTTTTTATATCATTGGTAGGAAAATTTTAGAAAATAGTAGAAAACTCATTGGGTTATTGTCCACTCAAAATTGAAAGCTTCCCCTGCATTTTCTCCATACATTTGATGTGTTTTCTAAGTGGAAATTTTGTTTACACATTATAAAGTTAACTCTTTTCTAGTGTACTGTGCAGTTGTTTCTCATACATTCATAGATTGTCCAGTTGTCATTCCAAAGAGAGTCTTGTCATCATTAGCAGTGATTCTGTGTGCCTCTTCCTATACCTTCCCGTTTGTAGGAAATCACCATTCTATATTTGGTTTCCACGTACTCGCCTGTAGGGTGCTAGCTTTTACTTGTCTTATAATTGCTTTTATGAGAATGATTTCAAACATGTAGTATTGAGTAAAACTAGATTGCTAGGTGGAATAGCTTGTACAACCATTGCTGCATCTGGGGAATTGATGGAGAAAGGTTGCCTTGGCTGATGTTAACAGTATTTTCTTTCCCTTAGCTTACGAAGAGATTGCAAGGACATCCCAATAGGTAAGCTGTTTTTCAGAAGAATTGTGTCAAGTATTACCTCCCTCCAACGTTTAATTTGACTAATTTTTATTCCTAAGTGATTTTATTGTGGCTGAACAGATGCTTTTCCAAAGGTCCTGAGTTCAATTCCCAGCAACCACATGGTAGCTCACAACCATCTGTAATGAGATCTGGTACCGTCCTGACCTGGTCAGTCATCTTCGTCCACTTAGACCAGGAAACCCAATATGGACAAATTCAACAGAACTGTCATATATGGACTGCCTGTGCATGCTTCAGCATTGCCAGGGCATAAATTTCATTCGTTTCTTTAAAAACAAACAATAAACAAAAATTTTCACCATCTGTTTTAGCTTTTAACAGCTTATTGCCTTTAGGTAGTTTTCTGCTTTCTTTTTGTAGAGTTTTCATTTCTGTGTGTGTGTGCGCGCGTGTGCATGCATTAGACTGGGTTTCTCTGTTTTAACAGCCCTGGCTGTCCTGGAACTCGCTTTGTAAAGCAGGCTGGCTTCGAACTCACACAGATGTGCCTGACTCTGCCTTCCAAGTGCTAGGATTAAAGGCTGGTGCCTGAGAGAGTCTTGAGGTTTTTGTTTTGTTTTGTTTTTTAATCTGTGCATAATTATGTCCCTCTTTCTTTAAATAGGTATTTGAGGGAACTGAAAACAACCATAAAACGGGGTGGTGGAGCTGGAAAGATGGCTCAGCTGTTAAGAGCACTTACTGCTTTTGCAGAGGACCTGGGATGGGTTCCTAGCATAAATGTGGTTGCTCACAACCATCTGTATCTCTGGTTACAGAGGATCCAATGCTTTCTCCTGACAGTGCACAGCTGGCACACATGTGGTGCACATAGATACATGCAGATACACTCAAATGACTCTAAAATGCAATGCACTTTATATGGTTATAATAATAACTTTGCAAATGTGCTTTTAAAGAAAATAGAGAAACAGACTGTAGTGGCATTTTATTTGTATTTTAATAAATAAAACTTGTCTGAGGATCAGAAAACTAAAATAGTCACACTGGCCAGCCTTACAGAACTTGCAGCAATGACACACTTTTGATCCCAGTAGCCACACTAGCTTGCCATGGAAACCAGGTGGTAGTGGTGCACACCCTTAATCCCAGAACTAGAGAGGATTATAAAAATAGGAGACAGCTTTCAGACACATTCTCATTCTGGGATTCCTGTAGGCGGGGTCGCCATTTTTGGACTGAGGTCTAGGTAAGAGCCAGTGACTGGCTGTTTTGCTTTTCTGACCTTCAGGTGTTTCATCAGGTTGAACTCCAGGTTTGTCCAGGTTGAACAGATCTCTGTTTCTGGGATTTTATTAATTGTGCAACAAGACAAATTATGTAACTTCGTATAACCTAAAAGGGGAGCGCATGTTCTTTAACAAAGCGTGTTTTTTAACAGTAGTAACAGAAAGACGGGTAGGTCATAATTTAGCCATACTTTTTAATCTGAGAAGTGAAAAGAACAGTTATACTTCTTAGTTCCCAAGATAATAAGATACAGATGAATTTTCTAAATTACCATTGTGTTTATATGGCCGCTAGATGATACAGAGAAAACAGAAGAGTGGAGTGTCATTACACATGGAGCTAATCAAGGTCTGCTGCCTAGTGTATGTGCTTGCGTAAATCCCAACATCCTTGGTCCTCCTTCTCATCAGTCATAAAGGATAAATACCTTTATCCTCAGAGGTGTATTTGTGAGGATAAAACAATGCATATTGAGTTAGAATACTTCTGAGTTCCTTTTCTATCATTTTGATAAAACACCATGACCAAGACAACTTAGAAGTTGTTTGGGACTCGCGGTGCCAGAGGGACAGAGTTGATACATCATGGCAACAAACAGGAAATGTGTAGGAGCTCAGAGCTCACACCTTAGTCCAGTAGCATGAGTCAGAGAGCACTAACTGGGAATGGCATTGGGTTTTGAAGCCTGAAAGCCCACCCCAGGGACACACCTCCTCCTCCAAGGACACACCTGATCCTTCCCAAATCATTCTACCAAGTATTCGAACCTGTGAGTGAGCCTCTGGGGTCATTCTCATTCAAATCACCACAAATATTATGCAAATATGTATTTCTGTTATAAGCACATCGGTAGCTACTATTCCAGCATGAGTTCATTTTAGAATGTAGGACTAAAGAATTGCTTTGATTGACAGTATGCTAGTACCAGGATTTCAGTAACAGACATAGAGGTTGCCTAAATTCTAACAAATCCTTCTACTCAACCTCCAAGTATTCAAACCTGCATGGGTTCAAGCCAGACATAATTGCAACACTCAGAGGTGAAGGTGGACACAGGGTCCTACCCCAGCCAAGTGTGCCATTACCTCTAGAAGAACAAGCAGTCAGTGCTCTTAACCACTGAGCCGTCTTTCCAGTCCTCATTTCTAATTTCTAAAATTAGCTGTGTGTGTACATGTACGTATTAGTGCATCACCACGTGTTTGTAGAAGCTAGAACCTGGCACAGGGTGTCTTTTTTTGTGATGTAGTACTTGCAGATCTGGCTAGCCTGGCTCGCTG
Organism: Alexandromys fortis; assembly: GCF_014885135.2. Taxonomy (NCBI): domain Eukaryota; kingdom Metazoa; phylum Chordata; class Mammalia; order Rodentia; family Cricetidae; genus Alexandromys; species Alexandromys fortis. Next base: position 41,468 of record NW_026068019.1, read on the forward strand.
GCAAGCCCCAGGAATACCCCTGCCTCCACCCTGCTGTGCTGAGGTTATAAGTACAAGGTACTGTTGTACTTTACTCTAGCCCCTTCCAGGTTTTTTCTTGCTTGTTTTTTATATAGACTCCTTTAGCCTTATGAGCTCACAAAAGAAGAAATCTAAAAAGGTCATTAGGGTCACATTACAGGGTTTGGTCCTATTTGCCTGTTAATGTGGAAGGCTTCCCAATAGTGAACAAGATGATTGGGCTCAAATGTAATTATAACGTAGAAAATCATCCTGTTTGGATCATTGTTACTGTCCTGGTATAAATTAATTATACAAAGTAAAACCTGGCCTTTAGTCTTTGGTGTGTGTGGGGAGGTGTTGTCCTACTAGCCAAGTCCAGCTTGCAAAAGCTAACTATTTTACAGAAATCACTGTAGGTTCCATAGCACAATGAAAGGCCTGGAAAATATACTTGACTGTTACCTTCACAGACTTCCTGTGTAGCTGTATGTACTTTTGAGTTAGTGAACTGTTCTTCACGTGGATTTCTCTTCTTTGCTAGTGCTGTGTTAATGGTTCAGTGGCTGAAGTGTGTGCTGACAATTCATGCATCATACCTGTCCACGGTGAGTCTTAGGAGGGTGATTGATTGGGCTTTGGTAAGGGGTAGAAACTAAAATGACCCTTCTCTTCCTTTAGAGAGTTTATTTTATCATTATGTTTTTGAGCCAGAGTCTCACCATATAGCATAAAGCATGCTATGTGGATAGACCACACTGACCTTGAACTCAAAGAGACCTGCTTGCTTCTGCTTCTTGACTGCTGGGATTAAAGTTGTTGTACTACCATGCCTAATAAGGAACATAATTTTTACTCCCCTTTTTTATTTTCCCTCAAGATAGGGGTTCTCTGTGTATTCCTGGTTGTCCTGGAATTTGCTCTGTAGACCAGGATGGCCTTGAACTGGGATTAAAGGTTGTCTCTCACCATCACTCAGTTCGAGTTTTTTAAGAATATCATGTTAATCTGTATGTATGTGTTGGGGGTTGCCTATACCATGATGTGTGGAGACTGGAGGACAACTTAACTTGACTCTGCCTTAATGTGGGTTTTGGAGATCAAACTCAGGTTATCAGGCTTAGCAGCATTTCATTGACCTGTGCTGATGTTCTGATGTTTTTTTTCCTTTTATGTGTATGAGTATGTTGTCTGTATACATATATGTATGTATGCATATATGTATATGTACCAGATGCTCATGAAGGTCAGAAGAGGGCATTGGATCTCCTGGAACTGGAGTTACCAATGGTTGTCCATGTGGGTACTGGAAACCATACCTGAGTTCTCTAATTGCTAACTCATCTCTGCAGCCCCAATTATGAGGCTTTTTTTTTTTTTTTTGAGGCAGTGCTTTGTAGCTTGGACTAGTCTGGAACCACTTTGAGGCTCAGTCTGGCTTTGTACTCCTGCCAGTCCTGCCTCAGTTACCTAAGTGCTGCATTACAAGCACTAGTCTTCATGCCTGGCTATCAGTTATATTTTAAACTAAAAATAAAATTTTATTTGTTCTTTTATTTAATTAGCATTTATGGTATATTTTCCCAGAAGGTTTTAGCAAATGACTTAAAAGAAACACCCACAGTTAAGTTATAGGTCCCCTCCTCTTAGTGGTAAAAATAAATAGTAGGCATTCATGTGTGGAATCACACATGTGTGGGAGAAGCTTCTGGTGTTCCAGAGACAAGTGTGGGTAATGTGCCAGATTGATTCAAAGGAAAGTCCTTGCTAAGATTCAGAGGGAATTTCTTCAACTCAGAGATGTGTGGTGGAGAATTTTCATTATCTGCCCTGTGTTGCTCTTATCTGCAATAGTTTATCAGTGTACAGGAGTTCATCGAGCCTTTGCCCTAGCTGAGTTGTGGTTTTTTTCCTCCCTGAGGTGGTTTCTTTGTGTAGCTTCTGCTGTCCTGGAACTTGCTCTGTAGACCAGTCTGGCATTGAAATCATGGAGATCTGCCTGCCTCTGCCTCCCAGGCTGAGATTAATTAAAGGTGTGTGCCACCACTGGCCAGCAGTGGTGATTTGTGCTGTTTTGAAGTTATTTTTTCCTGCCAGGATATCAAGGGTCTTTTTTGAAAATTTGTGGTGTTGTTGGCTGTGTCCTAAAGCTCCACTATCCTAGAAGTGCTTCTGACAGATGCTTGTGCAGGGCCAGCTCCTGCGCTGGGCTGAGCATGACTGTGTGGTGATGCTGTGAATTGGTGCCATTTCTTCGTCTGCTTTTTCTAGTTGCCTGACCTGGTGCACCAGCTGGGGACCCTCTACCAGCTAATGGAAAGCAGAGTCAAATCTTTCCAGAAACTCTCACACCTGCACGGAAAACTCATTCTTCTCATCACACAAGTAAGCAAATCAAAATAATTTCCAGCTCAGACTTGGCTGATAGGAATGAGGACTTATTCGTGTAGTAACAGGCTCAAGTTGAGTAAGAAATTGACAAATTAGAATGCGGGCTTTAACCTGGAAGTGTTTCTTGAGTGACAGTGAGAAAATCTTAACTGTGCCCCTCCCCATTTGTATTTATTCTCTTACTCCTCCCCAAGGCTAGCTGAGAACATACTCAGTAGCTAAGGGTGATTTTACTGTTGTCTCTGCCTTCAAGAGTGCTGAAGCTACAGGTCCCCAGCCTCCTCACCATTGCATTTTTAGCTTAGTGAGTTACAGGGCATCTATGCTGCATTCCAGCTCAGCCTGTGACCGTGAGCAGTGAGATAGTTACAGGGCGCGTAGAGTTAACATTTTGGTGCAGTAATGCTCTAATAACTGCATGTGGTTTTCTAATCACAATAATTTCCCCTTTTTTATTTTTCCTGTGTTCTAACTTGTATTTGGGCTGTTCATTCCTTTGGGGGAAGTCTAGCGGGGAAGGTGGACTAGCTGAATGTTGGGGAACTAGGTGTGATATTGGTTATACTTGAGATAAGCTTATAATTTCTTCATAATTCTGCCTTCCAGGTTACAGCATCAGAAAAAATAAAAAAGATGCCTTCCCCTCAACAGAAGGCAAAATTGGTGTATGAAGAAGGTAAACAGTTGGGGTAGAGGCTGCATATAGATAGTTTTTTTCACAGTAATTCGCTTCTGTTACCTTTGTGGAAATGCCTACATAAGCTTTTAAGTTAATATTTTAGGTTAGCATACAGAGTGGTGGAATCTTCAAATATATGTGTCTTCATAGTTTTCTCTTGTGCGCATCCCTTCTGCCTTACTCCATGTCCCCTCCCTCAAGCCGGTTGGTCCTCTTTTCTTGTTTCTAGCTCCCACAGCTGTGCTGTGCGATCCTCTTCCTGTTTTGGTGACTTACATAATGCATTTAAATTTGCATATGTACACCTGCATATGCAACCTAGTTTCTGCATATAAATGAGAGCATGGAAGTCTTGTTTCTTCACTCTCCTCTATCAGCCTGATCAACCTGAGGAAAGTGAGGCGAACCTGTGATCTGCTGACAAGTGCTGTAGTCTTAGAAGAGCCTGAAACTGGGAGACCATGACATTGTTAGTGATTAGGAATGTTAGTGACCAAAACTGACTTCCAAGCCATTTGCTCTAAAATGTACTTAATAGAGACCAGAGAGATGGCTCAGCAGATAATGGTACTTGCCACTAAGGCTGAGGGAGGACTTGAGTTCAATCCTTAGGATCCACATGGTGGTAGGAGAGAATTGACTCCCAAAAGATGTATCCTGACTTGCACATGTGTTTTGTTGCAGGCACACAGACACAAGATAACTGTAATAAAACCCCTGACAGATACCAAGTTGAAGTTTTTTTTTTTTTTTTTTTTTTTTTTTTAAGTTTTTCGAAACAGGGTTTCTCTGTAGCTTTGGAGCCTGTCCTGGCACTAGCTCTTGTAGACCAGGCTGGCCTAGAACTCACAGAGATCCGCCTGCCTCTACCTCCTGAGTGCTGGGATTAAAGGCGTGCGCCACCACCGCCTAGCCCAAGTTGAAGTTTGGTAGCTGGTTTTGTATTAAGCCTTATTAATAATAGATATTCCCTCCTCCATATATACAGTTTAGGTGTATTATGAATCTGGTAAATCTTGTTAACAGTTTCAGCCAGAGTCCAGAATACTTTAGGTGAATTTGTATAGCCAATATGTATTAGTAATTATAATTAAAATAAGCCTGAGACTTAATGCTTAGATATCCCGAGTAGTTTATCGATTATAGAACTTTTTGCTAAGTATTTTATTTAACTATTGCAAGGTGAGCTGAAGACATGGTTGCTCTTCCAGAAGGCCCTGAGCTCAATTCCCAGCAATCATATGTTGGCTCACAACCATCTGGTGCCCTCTTCTGGCCTGCAGACATGTATGCAGGCAGAACACTGAATACATAATAAATAAATTAATCTTTTAAAAATCATATTACAAGGTAACATAGCATCAGAAAATCTTCTAATGCAGTGACTGGTATAACAGATGTCGCTGGAGAACCTGGCATAGAAAGGAATTCAGAAGTTTTACCATCTACACATACCTAACAATTGGAGCAACCGAGGAATTGAAAGTAATTTCCTATCGTTAATAGATAACACTAGTGAAGCTAAGAACGAGATAGTCATATATGTCTTATTACTTTCAGATGTTCTTCCTAAAGAAGTCTAAGACTTTCGACTTCACACATACTATCCTTTGGCACACAGTAACTGCAGTAGAATCTGCAGTCAGCTGTTATTAAGAGGTGGTATGCAGATCAGCAAGTCCTGCATGCCAAAGGCAGCAGAAAGGAGCCAGCAGCATTACACCTCAGCAGTAGCTAATTATTTTCATTTTCAAAGATAAAATCCTGTATTTTAAAATTGCTAGTAACGTCCAAATTATTTAATATTTTGCATATTTAAGTGATTTAAATTATAAATTTTTTATTATAAAATAAAATTTAAAAATATTACAATTATTTAATATTTTGCTTATTTAAGTGAAACAAGAAAATTAGAGTAACTGATTTAGATGAACAAGATCCAAAGGCTTACCTTGCATGCCAGGTCAGCCCTGGAAGATCTGTAGAACTCTATGGTGTTGTGTCAGCACTATCCATGACAAGCTTAGAGTCTAGTGTCCAGGGCTGACTGCCTTTTCAGGAAATGCTGCAAAAAGATTGTGCCCAGAGTGAACACTGTGCCTCTTTGCTCTTTGAAATGACAAAGCATGTGTGGGCTACCTTCCTGGAGGAAAATAATTACTAAGTGTGGTTACCTTAAAGAAGTGCAAAGTGAAGCACCAGCGAGGTGACACCATGCAATGATGCTTTTCTTTTTCTCTTTTCCCCAAGACAGGGTTTATCTGTGTAGTCCTGGCTGCCCTGGAACTCACTCTGTAGCCCAGGCTGCCCCCACAGAGATCCACCTGCCTCTGCCTCCCTGTGTGTTGGGATTAAAGGTGTGTGCCACCATGTGTGGCGAATGCCTTAATTGTTTTTTAGATTATTTTACATGTATGAGTATTTTGCCTGAATGTCTGTATGTGTAAACTGCCATGGAGGTGCTGGGAATGGAACCTGGGTCCTCTGCAAGAACAGACAGCATTCTTAATCACTGAACCTACTGTCCAACCTGATTCTTTAGTCTTATCCTGTGTCATCTTTTTTTAAGCCAACTCTGTAAAATGCCTCTGCTTACTCAGAATAGTCTCCAGATTCACCCCAACATCAAATCTGGTTTGTGAGTCTTTGGAGCTCCTGATGGTGGAGGCTTGCTGAAGATAGGCCATTTGATGCTGTAGAGTGTGCCTGTGAGACACACAAAATCCCAGCCCAAACCCATGCAAGCAACAAAGAAAAATATTCATCGACTTTCGGTGGTGGTGGCTTAGTCACAGGTGCTAGGTATACTGTGTTTCAGCACTGTACCTGCTGCTCTCTTACAGAGTCTTCAGAAGAGGAGTCCGATGATGAAATTGCAGAAAAGGATTCTGATGTGAGTGGTGTTTTCTGATCAGCTGCTTTTTATCTTCACCCTAAGGAAGCTCTTCACCAATGCTTTCCTTTGCTGTTTCCACTAGGATAATTGGGATGAAGATGAAGAGAAAGACAGTGAAAAAGACGAAGGTGTTGATGAAGACGATGGAGAGGAAGATGAGGATGTTGAAGATGGAGAAGAGAATGGCGAGGACAGAGATGTGTCAAGTGATAAAGAATTAAATGGAGATTCTGATCTAGATCCTGAAAATGAAAGTGAAGAAGAGTGAAGACAGCAGCCGTTCACACTGTGAACCCTGGCTCATCTTGCCCAATGCTGCCGCATCCTCCCAGGGAGGCTTGCCCCGTGCCGGGAGACAAGAGGCCGCCATATGCTTCCAAGTTCACAGAGGCCACACCACCTTCCTGTCCTGAGTGCCCCAGACTTTAACTGTGTAAATAAGAGTGTTTCATTCAAATGTTAATAAACTTTACACAGTAAATAGACACACTTTCTGCCATGTACTGACATGAGTGTCCAATATATGGTATATTTTTATAATATAATACTCTAGTACGATTGGTTCTATCACAGACTGACTTAGGTGAAGACAGACATGCCATAGGGGTCAGGAACTGGACGCTTGGGAAGGAGTCGGCTCATCTCAGGTTGGTATCTTCATCCAGTCCAGATGCCAAAGCAGCACTAATGAATTGTTTTTAATCTGGCTTACCTAATTTGATACATTTTCATAAAACATGAAGGAATAACTAAAACGGTTGTGATTTGCAGAAATAGAATCCCCGTGTCCCTAGTTTTGTCTACTAACTGGTCATCTGGCTTGGGTCAGATTGGATATTGGGAGTGCTTCCCCAAAATAACACTTATTTTTTAAAGTGTCGTCTGAGATATTTTTTTAAACAAAACAAAATAATGGTAATTAAAGAAGCAAAGATTTAGCCATATCAAGGGTGTTCTTGTCTGCAGACTGTAGAGAATCATCTGTGTATAGATGAGTTATGCTCTAACCTGCGACTTTTTAAAACTTAAGTCACTGCTGCTTTTGACGAGGTTTCCATTTTTATTTAAATTACTAATGGATCAGAGAACAATTGTTTATTTTTTTCTCTTTGGTTTTAGATATTAATGATAACCTTGCTGGAGTTTTTTTCCAAAGAAACTATTTTTATAATTCAGTAATTTAACGTTTTCTTTCCTTTTCATTACCCACTCTTGGCAGGGCTATGGTATCTGTTTATCTTTAAAAATGATAAATCTTATTCAAGATTTTTTTATGTATGTATAAATAAGTATTTTGGTGCGCTACACAGCTTTTTCAAATTACCAGTAATTTGTCTTGTTTTTAAAAGAGTGAGCTAGTACTGACTTAGTGCTCACTGAGGGGCAGATGGAGAGCTCACTTCTGCAGAAGGATGTGTAAGATCACCGCTATCTGGGAGGACTCCATCAGAGGCAGAGCAGGCTGCACAGCCGGAGCAGGAAGAGCATCTTGGGCAAGCTGCTGGTGCGATGTACAGTTGTTATTTGTCTATAAATGGAGTTGTTTATGGCAATTTAATACCATTCTCTTTGTAAAGTGAATAAATACTCATCTTTACCCAGTGCGTGCCTCGTGGTATGTGTAGAGACTGTAGCCGGGGGTCTGGGCTTATGGCATGATGGTGGCTTCCCTCCTAGCAGTCATAGGTAAATACTCTCAAGGCCTGTTATATATTCAAGTTTGCAGCAGTAAAAGGAACAGGCATCTTGTTTTAAGTCTGCCAATGATGGTTGATTATTTCTGGAGCCACCTGCAACTGCATATTCCAAGGTTCTAGACATAAACAATAGGTGGTTATGTTTAGTTAGGTATCATGAAACAGCAACAACAAGGGAAGTTTTTAGTGTTTATTAAGACCTTTGTAACTTTTTTTCTAGAGATAGAGAATTTGACTGGTATTCTATCAATTGAGACAGTTTAAATTTGTGTGTGTGTTACTTGGGTCTTGAAGCCTGCTACCATTGTCACATCGATGATCACATGTCCTAGTTGGTTGTCGTATTTACTCTAAATCTAGAGTATTCTCCCTCATCCTGTGTTATTTGATATTCCTTGAGTTCGCTTAGGTTGTGCTGTACATACTGTAAGTTCTGGGTTTGTGTGTTTGTTGCTTTAGGTATAGACAACTTTTGAGTATGTTGATTGGTTTTTTGAATCCTTAATTCAAAAGAGGTCTGAGGTTTGGACATTCGATTGACGTGTGAAATGAACATAATCCCTGTGAAGGACAGTTCCCAACATGATACATTTACTCGTCCACTATGCTGGGGGGTTATTTGGGCGCCTAATGTATATACTGTTGGATAAAGGCAACCGCTGCCTGGAGCGTCTGGTTGCCATGGTTTGGATAAATATCCCTAATGGTTGAAGCCTTAAAGGCCAGGTGTTCTCTCCCCCAGCCCCACTCCTTGCCCCTTTTTCTTAATAATTAGTTGAAGGTTTCTACTATGTTCTCAAGAGGTGCTGTCAACTCTTCCTCTTTAGCTTTGTTTCCTGGTTGGGTTGAAGTGGTTAAGGTTTTGCTCTGCCCCAGGCTCTGGGTTTTGTTTTGTTTTGTTTTGTTTTGTGTGTGTGTGTGTTTACCCTGACAAAATGTCCTCAGGGACGGACTGGCAACCCCAGTTTCTAAGCCAAGCCAAAGTAGTCACTTCAGGTCCTTGTTACAATAATGCAGAGCTCAGAGTTGGCCAGGGAGGTAGTGTGTGTGTGGGGGGGTGGGGGGTGGAAACTGATACATAAATGTGGGATGAAAGCAGAGTATGGAAGGGCGTTGGAGGGGTGAAGGCGTAGATTACATGAGGTGTAATCTGGTTATTGAGATCTGGACATTGGAGGAGGTGAGTCAAGTAAGTGGATGGAGACAGAGCAAAGGCCCGAGGGCAGTCCGTGTTAGTCAGCACGAGAAAGGTCAGGTGCTGAGGTCAGGCCTGGAGACCATTGCAGAAGTTATGCTCTCTCTGCGAGGGAGAGACTTGTCATATTGGAGCAGTTAAGAATTCAGTTTTTCAGGACTGCAATAGAAGAAGCCCTTGTTTTCGAAGTAATCCATGATGGTGACATGGACCTGTAGTAACGGAGTTGGAGAGAACTGGTTGTTGTCAGGTTGTTTTGAAGTTAGAGTTAGCCTTTGCGGCAAGGTGTAACAGGCATCAGGTGGCTGGTCCACCACCACTGCTTATGCTGTTCTTCTGGCAGGACTTGACTATTTAATATTCCCCCAGGCATCCCTAATACTGCTGATTATTTGACATTTTCTGATAACTTGCAGAACTTCAAAGGCGATGCTCCCAACTAGTTATCTTGAGAGATTTGGATGGAGGTAGCAATTTGGCCTTGACATGGTTGTCATGGCATTGCTCCCAAGTTTCCCTGGAGAGTAGTAATAGGAATGGAAGAAGCACAAGACAGTGTGCTCCAGCATTTCGGGAAGAGAAACGGGGCATCAAGAGGAGAGCACAAGTCCACAGAACTCGGCAGAGCTAGAATTCTGCAGATTGGAATTGACTGTGAATGACAGGTCTACTGATCCCTCCCAGGCAGCAAGGATTTTCATGTTGCCTTTTGAGTGACCACTTGTTCCCCTCTTTGAAGGCATCTCGGGCATATAATTTAGTGTTCTTTTCCTCTGAGTCTTGACTTTGTGGTACTTCAGCAGTATTGCTTACACTGACAAAACTTGACACCAGTTCACAGAGCCACAAGGGGTATTAATGGGTTAACAAGCTTCAAGTTGACTGAGGAAAAAGACCCCTCAGAAGATTGCATGCTGAGTGATGGACACGTCCTCTCTCTACACAGAAAAGTCACACAGTAACCTAGTTTTATCTTTAGATGATTGGTTTTTAACCAAGTGTGGCATTGTAGAGAAATGGGTGGGTGGTGTCTTGGCAGCTGGTGCCAGGGACAGCTGCAGTCCTTCCCCAGTGGCAGGCTGTGATGTCCTGGCTTCCATGAGGACTGCTAGTTCTGTCCTTCTCCCGGGACAGTGTTACTGAGATTTGGGTGTGCTGGGTCTCCTTCGGTACCATTTAGAGCTGTTGATTAAGCTTGTGACTGTTGGTACCTCAACAGTACACGTAGCTGCCCCCAAGGAACAGACAATAGATTCAGCTAGATTTTGATCTTTTTAATTATTATTCTCCAATAGGCAGAACCCTTTCTTTGATTGTAGTTAGAAACACATGACAAAGATGAACATTCTAACTTCAGGGCAAAATTCTGTGTATCAGGAAGTCATTTGCACACCTGGCAGCCTGTTTAATTGGTGCCTTGTGAGAGATCTGGGTATTAAAAAGGCAGATCAGCAGAATACAATTAAGTTCATCATGAAAGATTAAACCAATGGACAGAAGCTGGAGCACAAATTCTGGGTTCACGCCAGTGTAATAACCTCAGTGCCATTTTGTTGTGAGACAGGAGAGTAACCATCATGCCATCTGCCTCAAGGACGCTGCAAGAACCCAACGGGACAGTAACTGAGGGAACCTTGGATCAAGTGTGGACCTGTTTAAGCAGTTGTTTTTAGGTTTATTGTTAGATATTTTTCCAGTATGGGAAGGAAAGGGTAAGAGGTAAGTTCTAGAGAAAATTTCTGTTTAAATCTGACACTTTAAAGAAATTTAACCTCTTGAGTAGATAAAAATTCCTATTTTCCAAAAGTGAACTTTCTTTTTAAAAGCACACTGTTCTGACCAACAAGTGCCGGAGGGGTGTCACAGTTGGTGGGGTTGCAAAGATCTTACTCCATCATCCTCCCCAGCTACGATTGACTCCAGTAACCAGAATGACTTGATGACCCTAAAGGTACTGTAGTGGCCGGCTCACCTTGATGGTAACCAACAGCTCTCTAATTTGGTCTTCAAGCCCACTCAAAAAGAGGGAAACCATGCCTGGTACTGGAAACCTAGCTCAGTGCTCATGAAGCCATGGCTGTTGGAGGAGAAGACTCATCTCATTTAAGCTATTAAACCAATATAGTCCTTAACAACAATTATAAATACCCGTATAGACAGATAAGTCTCATCTTCACACCTCATCAAGAACCTTTCTCTTTGCAATGGATGGAGACAATGCAGAAAACCATAACCAATCAATAAACAGAACGGTGGAACCTGATGGCAATGGACACAAAACACTCCTGCGCCTCGGGCTGGAAAAATTGTGAGAGCCGGAGGACCAGGGAGTTTGTTGTGAGGCTGTGTCTCCTAGTAAAATCTCCACAAAATCTCACTGCCATGGCCGCCCAAACAGGAGCTGAACAAGCTTGAAACCAAGGGACGTGCTCAAGTGGACAGGAAAAAAAGCCCACAAGGCCTCAACTCTACCCAAAACACTACACATAGCTGAGGAAAGCTGGGAGCAAGAGAGGTGGTCTTCCCCAGGGAAGAGCACACCAGTTTGTTGTCCAGCACCTAACAGCCCTGGAAACACGAGTAACATGGACCGGACAGGTTATGGTTAGGTGTTGGGGCGGGGCTCATGTGCACTAGCATCTCGCAGCATGTGTGTGGAGGTCAAAGGACAAACAACTTGTGGGCAGATCCCAGGGATCAAACTCACTTGTCAGGCCTGGGGTCAAGAGCCTTTACCTGCTGAGCTTTACCAGCCTAGCGTTAAAGTCGACGTAAAGTAGGCAAGTGATGTAGAATGCATGCCTCTAAAGCAGTTTTCTCAGCCGGTAGGGCACGACCCTGTGTTGAACAGCCTTTTCACGGGGGCTGCTTAAGACCACTGGAAACCACAAATATTTACATTATGATCCATAGCTGTAGCAAAATTACAGTTATGAAGCAGTAACAAAAACAATTTTATAGTTGGGGATCAGCACAACATGAGGGGTTGTATTAAAGGGTCGCAGCATTAGAAGGTTGAGAACCACTGCTCCAGAGAAGATGAAGGCCCACAGCCTCTGATCCTCTTCCAGAATCCCACCTGGGAACAGCTGCATGCAGAGGTAACTGGTTCTTTTGTAGTTGGTCCCTCCATATTTCTGTGGATCTGTGTGTAGACAGATGTGCTGGTGAGAAATGGTTTCTCTTTTTCCACATAGATCAACAGTTATGAAGTAACAACAAGATAATTTAATGATTATCATGTGGGGGTCACCACAACATGAGGAACTGTATTAAAGGGTCGCAGAGTTAGGCTGAGGACATTGACGTGGATGGTAATACCGTATGCAGCAACAAAACTGTTTCGCTGTGTTAAACTGTGAAGATCAGCTTGGCGGTGGAGGGCTCCAATACAGATTACTTTGTCCCACCCACCAGCTTCAGATTGTTGGGCTATTTCCTGATCAATGATAATAGGTTGTTTTTAGTGTCCTAAGGAAGGTTCCAGAGGCTGCTCACGCTCCTTGTGTAGGTGCTGTGCCAGCATCCTTCTAGGATGCTGGATTGGATTCTCTAGGATGCTGAGCTGGATACTTGACTGAAGGAAAGACGTTCTGTTTTGACTTGTGGTTTGAGCATCCATAAGGCAGCAGAGTCGAGGCAGCTGGTCACCCTGCCCACAGCCAGGAAGCAAGTGTTTATTTGCTTTCTGTATCTTTTCCTCTTTACATTAGTTCTGGGGTCCCAGCTCACAGGATAGTGCTACCCACACCCAAGGAGGCGTTTGCTTCCTCAGGTAAAACCTCTTAGGGAACATCCTCACAGGCATGTCCAGAGTGTCTCCTGGATGGCTCTGAATGCAGCCATTTTGACAATGAAGATAACTATGGCCAATGGATAGTATTCTGGGTACAGGTTCTGGTACTTAAGATTCCTATAGACCTGTCGGGTTGCCTCCTAGTTTGGCTTGAACAGATTTCAGGCGGAATTTGATGTGGGAAACTCTCCTTTGACCAAGTTAAACATAAATCCTATGGGAATTTTAATTTGCTTTTTGACCAGCCAATAGGTTTGTTAGAATTGATTTATGTTTCTTTTTGTTTGGAAGAGATTATAGTTTTTTATGACTTATTTATTTTATTAATGATTTATTTCTTGGGGCTGGAGAGATGGCTCAGAGGTTAAGAACACTGACTGCTCTTCCAGAGGTCCTGAGTTCAATTCCCAGCAACCACATGGCGGCACACAGCCATTTATAATGAGATCTGGTGCTCTCTTCTGGCCCGCAGGCAGACATGGAAGGAATGTTGTATACATAATAAATAAATAAATCTTTTAAAAAATGATTTGTTTCGTTACTTTGTATACATTAGTGTTTTACCTGCACTTACATCTGAATGAGGGTGTCGAATCCCCTGGGAACTGGAGTTACAGACAGTTGTGAGCTGCCCTGTGGGTGCTGGGAATTGAACCTGGGTTCTCTAATTAAAGAGCAACCATTAACCACTCTTAACCGCTGAGCCATATCTCCAGCCCATTTTTTTTTTAATCTTTGAAAAATCATGTCTCTTGCTTTCCACCCTGGAGCCTGGGGTAATTACCATGGAAGCGATGACCACCAGAGCCTGTGATATTTGTCAGCTCTACCTCATGAACGAACGACTACTTATTTCAAACTTCGAGTTACTGGATACCTGAGGACAGGGGTGTACCTCAGGGGAATACCCTTTGGGAAGGACTCTCGGGGCACCTCTTCTCGCATAGCTCTGTGCACAGGTGGGTTCCAGTTCCTGGGAGTGGGACTAAGGTGCTTGTAACTTAGGCATGAGGATGGGTAGGGAGACACAGCGGAACACTTGATTATGCTATGAGAGACGGTGAAGGAAATGTAACCAACCTTCCCAGTAGAGGGCCACGGGAGCCACAGAAGAGGACTGATCTCAATCAGCGGCCAATGCTGCTCTAGAATTCGAGGGAGAGGCTTTTGGAAAGTAGGGGTGTTCAAAGGAAAGCCAAGGTCAAATAGTTGCTTGATCGATGCGTTCTAGAACCCTGCAACAAGAACTCTTTAGAATCGAGGCCTTTCATTCAGTTTTCTGAGATTCCTGCTTGCAAGAAACCAAATGAGTGTGTATGTGGGGAGGATTCAGTACTCAGGGTTCCTTCTTTCAGTGGACGTCTTGGTTGTGGATTTTACAGGGTATTCCTGTGTTGCTTTTGGGGGAGGTCCAAGCGTAAATCGTCAAAATCAAAACAAACCACTAGGTGTCAGCCTTGCTTCAGGCAACTTTGCCATCCAAGAAGGTCCCCGTTCTGGTACCACCAGCCTTTTGGATTTGGCCAGAGAAACCCCCCGGGGGGCTTCCATTTTTTTTTTTCTTTCAGGAATGAAATTCCATCCCCATTTGAAGGACACCCGGTCTTCCGGTGGTGACTGCATCTGCAGATCCTCTGAGGTGGACAGTGGCCCCGCGGAAGCAGATATTCCCTCCTCCCGGACCTGGGCACTCTCCACGGGACTAACCTGAGCAATATACCCCGCTGACAGCGGCCGCATGGGAAGCTCTTAGTGTCTAACAGTCAAGCCGCGGAGCCTTCTCGTTTCCCCTGTTTCCTTAAAAGGAACCATCTGCGCTATGCGACAACGGACATGTTTTCCCGCGTGGTCTTTGTTAGGGAGATCTAGAATTTCACATTTGTTCAGTGGTAGCGTGAGGGCTAAGTTTTTTTTTTTTTTTTCACTTCCTTTCTTTTCCAAACTTTTGAAAAATTCAATTCTACAGAGAAGCGAGAATTATCTAGGCGTGATGGTGCCTGCTTTTAATCCCAGCACTCAGAAGACAGAAAGCAGAGTTGGAGGCAGTCTTAGTCTACACAGCAAGCTCCAGGACAGTCAAGGTTATATAGAGAGACCTTCTTAAAAAAGAAAAACAACAACAAACAAACAAACCAAACCAAACCAAAGCCGGGCGGTGGTGGCGCACGCCTTTAATCCCAGCACTTGGGACACAGAGGCTGGAGGATCTTTGTGAGTTCGAGGCCAGCCTGGTCTACAAGAGCTAGTTCCAGGACAGGCACCAAAAACTACAGAGAAACCCTGTCTCGAAAATCCAAAAAAAGAAACCAAACCAAACAAATAGCCGGTGTGGTGGTTGCACGCCTTTAATCCCAGCACTTGGGAAGCAGGGATCTCTGTGAGTTCTAGGCCAGCCCCATCTACAAAGTGAGTCCCAGGACAGCCAGGGTTGTTACACAGAGAAACCCTGTATGGGGAAAAAAAAACCAAACAAAAAGATTTTAATTAATCATTTTAGTCATCTGCATACATACAGTTAACATTGTCAGTGTTTTGTCTGTGTGCCTGTGTTTATTTTTGCTGCTGTATTAGAAGGCATGTTAGAGATGTCATGACACTGTACCAAATACATAAATTTCCTAAACGTTATGATTCCTTACATAACCACCTCCTCCCCCCAAAGTCAGAAGGTATATTTCTTTTTTATTTTATTTTTTGTTTGGGTGTTTTGCCTGCATGTGTGTCTGTGCACCATGTGCACGCAGTACTCGTGGAGACCAGCAGAGGGCATCAGACCACCTGGGACTGGAATCACCCATGGTGGTGCGGTGCTATGTGCTCTGGGCCCAGTAAACCCAGGTCTTCTGCAAGAGCAACCAGTGCTCTTAGCCTCTGAACCACCTCTCCAGCCTCAACATTTCTTAGTTTATTATAAAATATCCAGTTCATATTTAATGTCTCTTTCATTCTCCTCCCCGCCCCTTGCTTTTTGAGACGGGGTCTCACTATATTTCTTGGTTGTCCTGGAATTCTCTGTGTAGACCAGGCTGACCTGGAAACTATAGAGATTTATCTGTAGATCCACCACAACTGGCAGCTTTATTTAGTTTTGTTTGTTTCATTTTTGTTTTTATTGTTTGCTTTGTTTTGTTTTTGAGACAGGGTTTCTCTGTATAACAGTCATGGCTGTCCTGGAACTTGCTTTGTAGACCAGGCTGACCTCAAACTCACAGAGATCTGGTTGTTAAGTAGGAAACCTTAGCTGAGGTCTGTAACTCCAGCTAGTGGAAGCTGAGATCAGAGTTTAAGGCATAGTAAGCTCAAGGTCAGGCTCGGTACCTTAGCAAAACCTCATCCCCAAATAAAAATAAGAGGCTATGAAAGATAGATCACTGGTAGAGGACCTTGCTAGTTCAAGGCCCTGGGTTTAGTCCCTAGTAATGACAAATTAGGTTAAAAAGTCTTAAATTAGGCAATGGTGGTATATGCCTTTAATCCCAGCACTCAGGAGGCAGAGGGAGGTGGATCTCTATGAGTTTGAGGCCTCTTTGGTTTACAAGGAGAGTTCAAGTCACAGCCACAGAGTGAGACCTTGCCTTAAAACAACAAATAAATAAATGATATTAAAAAGGTTTAAAATACCAGTAGAAATATGATCACCAATAATTCCCGCCCCCGTTTGCTTCAGTAAGCGAAATCAATGTTACGGCGTATGTTTTTCTGCACTTTGTCCTGTGATTGTATGTGCACGCATGCAGAGAGGCTGGATTCTCTTGCCACAGGAGGGGTTTCCTGCATTGACTGCACCCATTTTAGCTGTGCATGGCAGGCACCCATGTGTTCACAGGGCAGCACTGCAGTCCAGAAGGGTTTGTCAAAACGGGCTGAGAAATTTCTTGTATCACAGAAAACTGCATTTGCTTTGTGTTTAAAAGTCTCCAGATATGCTGGGTGGTGGTGGCGCACGCCTTTAATCCCAGCACTTGGGAGGCAGAGGCAGGTGGATCTCTGCGAGTTCGAGGCCAGCCTGGTCTACAAGAGCTAGTTCTAGGACAGGCTCCAAAGCTACAGAGAAACCCTGTCTCCAGATCTGCAAATGTACAAGTTTATAAAAAAAAAAGCATTCATTTTTAGAAATTCACAATACATTTTCAGGTTCACAAGGGCCTTAATTTTTTTTCTTCTCTTTTTCTTTTCCTTTCTTTCCCTCCCCTCTTCTTTTCTTTTCTTTTCTTTTCTTTTCTTTTCTTTTCTTTTCTTTTCTTTTCTTTTTTTTCAAGTCAAGGTGTCACATAGCCCAATCTGATCTCAAACTCTGCTAACCTCACTCCTGATCCTCCTGCCTCTGCCTCTCAGTGCTGGGATTGAGTACACTTGCTTTGTTTCTTTTTTAGACTCATTTTTAATTATGTGTGTGCATGCATGTGCGTCTCTGAAAGTGTATATGCCATGTGTGTGCAGTGCCCGCAGTGGCCAGAAGGAGTTGGCTCCTCTGGAGCTGGACTTACAGGCAATTGTGGGCTGCTCAAAATGGGTGCTGGGAACAGTGCTTCAGTCCCGTGGAAGAGCAGCAAGTGCTCTCTAACTCCAGGGCTGTCTTATTTGTGTATTTGTGTATTTTTTAATTAGTTAATTAATGCTGTGGGATGATCTTTCTGTATGTTGTAAATATGTATTCCTCTCATTGGTTAATAGTATAAGCTGTTTGACCAGTAGCTGGGCAGGATAAGGTTAGATGGAACAATCAAACTGAGAACTCAGATGAGGAGGGGCGGAGTTGAGAGAGATACCTGCCAGCCACCGAACAAACAGGACATGTAGAAAATGAGGTAACAAGGCTTGATCCATGTGACAAAACATAGATAGAAATATGGGTTAATTTAAGTGTAAGAGTTAGCAAGTAATAAGCCCGAGCTATTGGTTGAGCATTAATAATTAATATAAGTCTCTAAGTTATTATTTGGAAGCAACTATGGGCAGGACAAGACAGATTAACCTCCATTTACAAATTAATTAATTAGCATCAGACAAGGTCTCACTATGTAACCCTGTCTAGCCTGGAATGTGCTATGTGGACCAGGTTGGCTTTACACACAGAGATCTACCTGCCTCTGCATCCCGAGGGCTTGTTTTTTTAAAAAAGCATTGCTTAAGTGAATGGGCAAAACCAGATAACTTTTTAAAAAAAAATTATCAGATTTCAAAAGATTTTGTGCTTTATTTATTAATGTAGAGCTTTAATTTTTTTAAACAACACAAACACATCACTCTGCTAAGAAGAAAGAAAGAAAGAAAGAAAGAAAGAAAGAAAGAAAGAAAGAAAGAAAGAAAGAAAAAGTTAAAGCTTGCTGACTCTTACCTGGAATTGTCCTCTGCTGGCCCCGGCACAGCTGGCCCTGGACTGACCTGACATGCCTTTCCCCATGAAGAAACTGAGCACGTTGAAAGCTCTGTAATGTGCTAGTCCAGCCCATGACCCCCCTTGGTGGCCTTTGGCAAGCCTCTTACCTTCTATGAATGCCAACTTATCTTCTACAAAATGGAGACTGGATGGGGTACCTCAGATGGAGCTAGAACAGTTTACGAGGTGTCCAGGAACCAGTACTGCACAGGGCCGAGGCTAGACCAAGGCCACTGAGCCAAGTAGGCACCAGGTCCACAACCTTTCTTCTTCTTCTCCCAAGGACATTTAATTTAATCTATTTAGAGAAGATTTATTTTTACATTTTTAAAAATTGTGTACCTGTGTGTGGCTGTCAGCATATGAGGACATGTGTGTTTACCTGTGTGTGGCTGTCAGCATATGAGGACATGTGTGTTTACCTGTGTGTGGCTGTCGGCATATGAGGACATGTGTGTTTACCTGTGTGTGGCTGTCGGCATATGAGGATGTGTATTTACCTGGTGTGGCTGTCAGCATATTAGGATGTGTGCGTGTACCTGGTGTGGCTGTCAGCATATGAGGACATGTGCCCAACGAGGCCAGATCTATAGGATCCCCTGGAGCAGATTGGTGTGAGTCACTCACTGTGGATGCTGGGAACCAAACTGAGGTTCTCTGCAAGAACAGTGTGTGTTCTCAACTGCTGAGCCATCTTCTCAGCCCCTACTTGAACCTTGTATGTTTAAAAGGTTTGTTTACTTGCTTTTGTATGTAGATTATTATTATTATTATTTTCTGAGACAGAATTTCTCTGTGTAACATTGGCTCTCCTGCTCTGTAGATCAGGCTGGCCACTGACTCATAGAGCCTGCCTCTGGCTCCCTTGTGCTGAGAGTAAAGGCATGTGCCATCACCACTCGGCTATTATTAATATTATTGATTATTATTATTTTTTTTTGAGACAGGGTCTGCACCCAAGCTATTCTCCTGCCTCAGCCTCTCAGGTTCTTGTCCTACAGATGTATCCGGTCATGCCTTTCTAAATCTATCAAATATTTATTTCCCCCATCATCTGGGCTTCTTCCTCTCCCCCCCCCCCCTATAGTTTTTTTCGTAACAAATTCTAGACTGGGTCGCTGCTGTCATCTGCTTACCTGTAACACAATCCCTCAGGATGGAGAAGTTGTGAAGGCACCAGGTTTGCTTTGCTCCGTGCCTGATTGTCCCTTCACCTGCGCTGCTCTGTTTATCTCTGCCTGCCCGTGGCTCCAACAGAGAATGCTCTTTGTATTCAGCTGGCGACGGACAAGCTTCAAAAATTGATTTATATCCATGGTTACTGTCGCCCTGGCGAATAGTGAGGAACAAGCGTCTTCTCTTCCCTTTCATATCAGAGCCATCGGGCTGCTGTCCCTCCGGCCAGCCCCGGCTTGTCCTCTCCTGCAAGATGTCTGCGATCGTCATCCCCACTCACTGTCTCTCCTAGGGAACCTGTGCTGAGGGCTTGAACCCCGGGGACCAGCACCTTGGAAGGAAGCCTGAAGGTGGCAGCTCAGGTAGCCTGTTGTCAGTCACTCGGGGGAGGCACTCGGTAGATTTGTGCTGGTGGCTGTTTATGGTTTTAAAATCGCATTGGTGGCGGTGGGGACGTCTTTAGCAAACTTCCTTGTGGTGGTGACTTAAGGGGAGCCAATGAAGATGTTTCTGTTGGAGAGAGAGACACAGAGAGAGAGACAGAGACACAGAGAGAGACCTTGCCAAAGGAGGACATTTTCCTGGGCATCTGATTTTTTTCTGTATTTTTTTCTATGACCTTAAGTAGTACAATATCTGTATCTGAACTGAAGAATAAATTTGTTATTTGGCTATGGACATCAAGGTCTGGTCTGTTGCCTTGAAAACTTTGAAATGTATGAGAGATGAGATTCACAAGGATCCTTCAAAACTCTGGTATTCAGAAGCCTTTCACGTATAAGCTGGTCTCCATAATTGGATGGATTTGGGAGTTGCTTCATGCTTCAACTCTAATGGAGCTCAGCTGCCCCAGCTCCTAGAGCATGCTAAAGGCCCTAAGAGGTGGCATTTATGCCCGTTGTGTCTATTCTTCTTTCTCCATACAAACTTCTATTCTTGCTTTTACATTTATTCTACAAAACTCAGTAGGGGAACTGCTGGGCGGGATGGAGCACTGGCCCTGGGCGGGCCTGGCCAGGGGCATGCTTCAAGTTGGAAGAGAGCATATGACTTACCCAGAGTTCAGGAGACTGTGTCTTCCATTTCCTATGCATTCCAGAATCTCTGAGATGTAAAGGCTCTTGGTAGGGTTGGTAGGTAAATGAGGGTTGATGTGGAAAGAGTCCAGATCTACAGTGAATGTTCTAGAAGGTTATCTGGCTTCTTGAGCATCTCTAAGAGTGAGTGTGGAGGCTGGATCTGTCTTTGAACGCTGACTTAGATCTGTGTGTTAGGGAGTTGACCCTCTTCTACTCCAAGCTCCCAGAGTCTTTGGCCGTCGTGGCTTGCTACTCTGTTGATGGCCGAGTGGGGCTCTAACATCCTCTGGTCCTCATTCTCTCTTTTCACCACTGCTTATGCACTGTGTCCTGGAGGCCCCTCTTTGGGCCTGCATCATTTCTTATGGGAAATTCATTATCCTTCAAACCATGGTCCTTTATAGACAACGACCTTCTCTCTTCAGTTGCTCTCAGGATTCTCTCTTTTGTCTTTACCTTTCTGAGCCTGATTATGGCATGCCCTTTGGATGGTGCTGGCTGGCATCCTTCTCTAGTGTGCTGAGGAGAAGTGGATCTTAAGTAGGTGTGGCATTTCCCTTTGCACCTGGCCCCAGGCTCTGGTCCCTGTGGGTCAAGTCTGACTCACTTGCTAACCTTCTTACCCAGGGAGTGGCTCTCTTCTGCATTGGGAAAGGCTCACTGAAGTCCACACCAGAGATGTAATCTGGGTTCATGTGGGTCAGACTGGGTTACCAGTCAGTGAGCAGAATGTGCCAGGCTCCCTGCCAGTCACCACATGTCCCTCTCAGCACTGGAGGCTGTCGAAGTTGCGCTGATGTCATCCACTGCTCCACTCGGAAGTCTGTCCGCTTCAACTCAAGCCCACCTCCCTCACCGCGGTAACGAAGGCCTTCACCAGTCGTGCTTGATCCAGCGGCTCAGAATGACCTCCTCTCTCACCCGCCACCTCATTCTTTACTTTTGCTTAACTTTTATTTATGTATCCATTAATTACATATTCGCAGTAGCATCCCCTCTCCTCATTTCTGCTTCCCACCTGTAATTTTCTGGATCCTCCCGTCTTTTCTCTTCCTATCCCACACCATCTATTGACTTTGTCATATCTATCCACACCATCCTGTCCATTTGTCCATCCCATCCTCTCCTAGGCTGTTCCACTGACCCCATCCCATCGGCTCATCCCACCCCCTGTTATCCCCGCCCCACTCAGTGAGCCCCTGAGGAGAGCATCCTCCTTCAATCCCTTTCCTGTGACTGCGAGACAGAAGTTGCTCCTCTCTGACACCCCATTTGGAGGGTGGGGAGAAAAGAGAACAGGTGTATCCCACATACCCCATAGAAGCAAGCAATTAGCTTCATCGACCAGGCTCTGAGGGTAGGGGTTGTGGTTAGGGGGCAGGAGTGAGATTTTGGGGACCATGAGCAGTAAGGTCAGTTTGGAGGTCATGCCACTTGCCTCTGTCTCTCTCTGCCTGTGGAAGTGAGGAAGGTCAGCCATCCTCTCTGACCATGGGAGTCACCTAGTGTCTGAGGCTCTTAGTTATGAGTGACAGTTTGGACAGCTCAGGAAGGCCCAGGGCTTCATCAGAATCCACAGAGTAAAATCAGTGGCAGAGTTAGGAGCAGAATCCCTCCTGTCCCCGTGTTGGGCACTTGTTGCTCTGCCGTCTCTACTCAGTGTACTCAGTGACTGCTGATTGGTACTCATGAGACAAAGACATGGAGAGATGTAGGCCACACTTTCTATCCCCCTGCCTCATATGCTTCATGACATCTCCATGTGGCCGAGACCATCCTGGTTTATAGTAGGAAAGTCAGAGCGTCAAACTTCACAACCCGCAATGATCAGAACCCAGGGCTGCAGATTGGAGGCACGGTCTGGTCTTGGGGCAGCAGTCAGTCTCAGAGAAGAAGACTTCTCAGGGTCTCACTGTCCCTGCCCCCACTGGAGTCACATCTGTGTGACTCTAACCTTATGAGAGCCTGGATAGTGACCGATGGATTTGAGAGACGTGACACGGGACCGACCCATGTTTCACAGGGTAGCGTGTGTGGCTGCCAGGCTGTGCCTGAGCCAGAGGATGAGAGCAGGTTCTTTATGTGAATGGGGTAGGAAGGTCAACAAGAGAAGGCTGGGCAGTGGTACCCAGAGCCAACCCGGCCCAGCCTGGCTGTGTGGTTCAAAGGTTGCCTTACACCACGGTGTGTGTGCTTGCCATGCAGTAGGGCACGTGTTCAGGACATCTACATCTTCCTGTTGCTAGACATGGATGCTGACCCACTTTACAGATAGGCGAAGGCTAAGAGGATCCATGGTGACATGTTTGTCAAAGGACTAGGCCCTGCCACTGGTTCTCAACCTGTGGGTCAGGACCCCCTCGGGTGTTTCTGCAGATCAGGTATTTACATTACGATTCATAACAGTAGCAACATTACAGTCTAGAAGTAGCCATAAAACAACGTTATGCTTGGGGTCAGCTCAACACGAGGAACTATTTTAAATGGTTGTGGCATTAGGAAGGCGAGAGACACTGGATTAGGGTCAGAACCGAATTGTCTGCCGGCGACTAAAGTGGCCAGCCTGAGAAGTGACAGTGTACTGATTACCGTGACCGTCCTGAGAGGCTTCCAAGGCAGATGGAGTTCTTTCTGAATGTGGCAGTGAGCTTGTAAATCCTTATCTTTAAACTGTCTAATTCATTCATTTCAAATAGTCACACAGAAGCTACTGTGAGCCTGGCACGGTGACACACACCTTTTATCCAAACATTTGGGAGAAGGACTATGTGTGTTTATGAGTTCAAGGCCAGCCAGGGCTATATAGAGTTCCAGGGCAGCCAGGGCTGTATAGAGAGTTCCAGGTCAGTCTGGTAACAAAGGAAGTCCCAGGACAGCCAGGGCTACACAGAGTTCCAGTATAGCATGATCTACCTAGAGAGTCCTAGGACGGCATGCGCCACATGGAGAACTCCAGGCCAGCTAGGGCTACACGGAAAGATCCTGTGGTTGGGGGGAGGGAGGGGCAGGGAGGATGTAAGGAAGGAACTACTGTGGAGGTGCTGCGGGCAGGTGCTGGGGAGGTGACGCTGGTCTGCGCGGGTAGTAAACCTTCCGGGGTCTTTCTGGGTTGCTCAGCTCCAGGGTCGCTCTAGGGAAACTTGATGCTCCAGTTCTCAGAGGTGAGTGCCCCTAGAGAATAAAGGGAGCGGAGGAACCGAGTTGAAGGAGAGTAGAGCCAGGGGGTACTGGGACTGGGGGGGAGGGGTGCAGGGAACGACCGTCGGATCACACCTAGAAACTCCCGTGCAGGCTGGAGTGTGGGGTGAATTTGGGGAGGTGCATATCTGGCTTCCCACCTACGGGACACAGAGTCCCGCCTGTTCGGTGTCCATCCTTTCTCTGATGCTCATGGCTCTTCCACTCACAAAGCATAACTTACCAGGCCTCCGTTTGCCCATCTGTAACGTTGGGTTTCTTCATATTTACATCCTACAGAGAACCCAAGTCCAGGCCGGGTCTAGGGGAGGCCCCTCATTTGTGGGGGATCTGCGGGCGAAACTTGGGAATGGGCTGCAGTTCCCAGCTCCCTTAGAGGAGGCCCGCTGGCGCCCTCTGGAGGGACCAGCGCTCTCTGCAGGTGGACCCGGTTCTCCGTTCTCCCAGGCACTCCGGGCCTCCCTTTGCTTCTGGAAGCTGCTCCTTAGAGAGGCTCCAGGGTGGCGCCCCTGGGCCTGGGGAGGAGAGCGGAGCAGTGGGTGAAGCTATTCAGCAGCTAGGCTTCCTGGAGCGGGACAGCCTACTCCATACTTCCCTGTATTCTTGTATCTGCCAAGCTGACTCCTCTCTGAAAACTCGGAGGGGCCGAGTTTTTCGGGTGAGCCGTTCTTGGAAAGGCTGCGAGAGACCTCTGCTCCTCCACCGTGTGCCTTGAAGAGTGGGCTGTTGAGGGTCAGAAGTGGGCGAGACACGGGGCGGGAGTGGTTAGGCGCACTCTGCTGGGTGGGCTGACACACTACCTCAGGGGCTCAGTGAGGAAACACACACAGGATGACCGACTACATGTTTCCTAAACGCTGGGCAAGGGAATGTGGCTGGGGAGGAGACCATGGCTTTCTGCTAAGTCAATATTTCTGGCGGGAGGAGCAGAGGGCCTACTTTGTTTTAGACAAACCCCACGCTCCCTTCTGGCCGCTATTTAATCCTGACATCAGCTCTTCTGAGCCTGTACTGTTTTATACCCATTTTATAGACAGGGAAACTGAGGCGGGTCAAGGTTAAGCCCTGGTCAGAGGACACGAGACTGCAACAGCAGAATCAGGGTCAGACCTGGGGGCTGCTTGCTGCCCACCCTTCTTGGCCTCTGCCTGTGGAGGCAGGCTAGGGGGCAGAGGCACCTGGGGTCCCAGAGGCCTCATGCGCAGGCTTACTAGCCTATGACTCCTGCTCGGTCTGCTGAACCCTTCCTGATGCAGCCACCTCACAGAGGAGCCTAGCTGTCTCTAGCTCGCTTGTGCGCTGCCCCCTCCCCCATTCCCCATGGGCCTAGAAGATAGGTTGGCCGCTGGGGCATGCCCAGCACCTGGGGAGCCACGGGAGAAAGGAGACCGAGGGGAAAAGTCTCAGCTTCGTCTTCTCCCCCACACAGGGACTTGTACTCCTTCAGAGAGCGGTTGCCACGCAGCGGTGTTTACTCAAGAGGAGTCTGGCACAAAGCAGGAGTGTGCCGGTCGCGGCTGTGGCAGCCTTGAGCCTGCTTGGACGGGAGGCCGTGGCCTAGGGTTCCTAAGCTGGGCCCGGGGCCAAGGCAGGCCAGGTGGGTGCTACCCGGACCCTGCTGCTTCCCTCGATGCAGGTACAGCATTGTCTCCAGGGAGACTAAGGACCCTGGATTCCTCCACTGGCAGGGGTTT
This sequence comes from Alexandromys fortis, assembly GCF_014885135.2. Classification (NCBI taxonomy): domain Eukaryota; kingdom Metazoa; phylum Chordata; class Mammalia; order Rodentia; family Cricetidae; genus Alexandromys; species Alexandromys fortis. The sequence continues at coordinate 66,649 of NW_026068019.1, forward strand.
GGCCTCTGGACAGAGAGGTGAGAGATGATGGTGTTCACTGAGCCGTTTGGACCGGGGTGCTGAGCTTCCGAAGTCTTTGGAAGGAGGGACAAACTCTAACTTGGAGAGAGCACAAAGCATGCTGTGATGGGGAAAAGGGAGCCAGCCGCGGAGACTGGAGGAGGTCCCTGCCCCTCTCTGGGTTTCTCTAAGAGAGGCCAGACTTGCTGTGCCTGACTGATACCGGCAAGGAAACAGGGCTGCCCTGGGAGAAACAAAGCTGCCCTGGGCTTGTTCCCTTCTGCTCCGCAGGTTCGTGACCTTAGGCGGTGGGTGGTTCTCCTCTGGGCTAGATTCCCTGGGGGTGCTGAGACCGATGCAGCCAGCAGGGACGGGGACAGTGCTGAGCTCGGGGACCAGGGCACCAGGTTACTGTGAGGGTTTTGGAACTATTCTGTTCTGGGTTTGAATTCTAACACCACACACACGTGCGGGACATATGGGGCTTTGGCTTGGCCCTTCTGAGCCTCAGTTTCCTTGTATGTTAAGCCTCTCCTGACCCTGCTTTTGGGAGTGGAGACAGGAGGGCATGTGGCTAGTCCATGGGCAGAAAGGAACTTCCGATCTTGATTTCATCGTAAGAGTGGCGCTCAGCTCATTTCAGCTAGTCTGATCTTGGTCTCTGAACACTATGGTTCTGCTGGCCACCCTCCAGAGAGGGCTCACATTGGTAGGGGATCTGCAAGGGTGATTTTGTTCATTTTTCTTTGTCTTTTTTTTTTTTTTTTTTTTTTTGAGACAAGGTCTCATATAGTCCAGGCTGGCCTCAAACTTGGTACATAACTGAGGAAGACCTTGAACTTCTGGTGTCTCTGTATCTATCTCCAGAGTGCTGTGGACACAGGAGTGTGCCACTCTGTCTGGCTCTCAGAAGGCTGGATCTTTTTCAGAAGTGTGAGGGTTAATGGGGCTTCCGTCTGTCCCAGCATCAGTGAGGTAGCCACAGACCATTCTGGCACCTGGCCCCAGGTGGGGAAGCGACAGGCCTGTAGTTGGGACTTCTCAAGTTGGTACAACTGGCCCAAGTTCCGTCCAGGGAGCAGCATGTTTGAAGCAGGGAGAATGTGGTAGAGCATAAAGGGCAGGGTACATCAACCTGGGCTCTAAAGACACCTGCCTCTGAAGGCAGCAATAGCCTCCCGTCATGCCCCAGGGCCACCATCCTTGCAGACACAAAGGTCTACTGTTTATGATCCATGAGCAGTAACAAGGTGGCAAAGCGATGCTGCTGGGTCTACTCCCCGCACAGACACGGCAGATCCCAGAACCACGGACTGTCCCTTGTCCTCATCACAGCCACTTCCCTGCCGGGGCTCATCACTCTCCTAGTCTCTCCCTGTTTTATTGCAAAGCCCTACCACCCACATATGCACTGCCAAGGACCTGGGTCATGCTTGCCTTCCTTCCAGTGGCATGGTCTGTCGTCTTTTGGAGCCTGGCTTCCTCCACCAAACTCACCATTGTGGTCATCCTTGGTACTGACCACGGCAATCATTGTTTTCCTTGCTGTGTTGTGTGAACGGCGAACATTTGGCAAGCCACCTCACGGCTGCTGGGAACGTTCTCCCTCTCTCCTTCCCTGGGTCATGTGCACAAGACTGCCTGCCGGTAGACAGCCAGGACTGGAGTTGTTGGCAGACGTCTTGCGCTTTGCTAGAGAAAGCCAGCCCAAGTCCAGGTGAAGCCCCAGTGTGCAACCTGCTTGCGGCCGGCACGGGTTCCTGTCACTCTCCACTCGTGCCAGCTGGGTACCACTTCCCATCTCACTGCATGCCAACCTTGGTAGAGCAGTGGCAACACCACGTTTCTAGTGTTTCCCGGGTCACCAGGGATGTGCACCTAGCTTGAGTCTTTCCCATTTGCCTTTGCCTAAGGGTCCTGTGAGCAGCTGTGGGCTGCTGTTTTCCTCCCCAGCTGCTCCTCTATTCCTGGGAGGGCCAGTCACCGGCCAGGGTTGTTACTCCTCTACCGTCACAGACTCGGGCTCCAGGGTAACTGTCTGGAAACTGCGATTTCCACGTGGTCTGGTTTTAACCCTTTTCTTCTCGGCTCCACTTACCCTCCTCATCGCCCTGGGATTTCTCTTCAACCCAAGGTTAGAAAGCAATGGCGTTCCATGAGCGCTCTCAGAGTCCCAGGTGAACTCCAGCCTCTGACAAGTGAGCGGCTGCCGGGACAGTTGACATTCCCCTTTCAAGTTTTCATTGATGACTGTTGTTACATGTACATGTATATGATATATATCATATATATATATATATCATATTGTGTGTGTGTGTGAGTACCGATGTGACCAGCATGTGTGCAGAGGTCTCTGTTTTCCCGAGCATACAGACACATACACACACTCATGTTCACACACACTGACACACACCGGGGGTCACATTCCTTGGCTCTGTAGGCCATAAGAAATGTAGGTAAGGCGCTGTGTGTAGGGTGTGGGGTGTGTGGATTCTTGGTGGCATGCTCAATCCTGTCTGAGGAGGTCACTGCAAGGTCACGATCTCTACAGACTGTTCTCTTTGAACGAATCTCTTGGAGCTTTTCTCTTTTTTATCTTATTTTATATTTATTTGCTTATTTACTTATTTGGTTTTTGGAGACAGGGTTTCTCTGTGTTGCTTTGGATCCTGTTTTGAGACTCACGCTGTAGACCAGGCTGGCCTAGAACTCACAGAGGTCCCCCTGCCTCTGCCTGTGCCACCACCACCCGGCTGGAGCTTTTCTCAAAGTGGCATCAGATCTGCTATTCCAAGTGCCCTACCCAGCCTGCCAGCCATCCCCTGCTCATCCCAGAAAATCCAGGAAATGTGGCTATTGTCCTCTGGAGGGGGCATCTTCGCTTTGCCTCTGTCCTCAGCCAGGCCTTGGCAGTGTTCTGCCCCAGAAGCTTTCAATGACCTGAAGTCAGTAGTGCCCACTGTTGATGGAGAGGGCTACATACAGTGTTCCATGATTGACTTTTGTTTGTCAGTTCTCGGGATTATACCTAGGGCCTCAAATATGTTAGGCAAAATGCTTACCATACAGTGAGTTTTTGTTTTCTACTTTTTATTTTGAGACAGTGTCTTCCTAAGTTGTCCAGGCTGACCTTGAAAGTTCCCTCTTTTCCTGTCTCAGTTTACCATCAGGCCATCTTTAAAAATTATATATATAATTTATATATTATATAATACATATGCAGTATCATGTATCAGATAATATATTATATATTTTAATATAGTACATGTAACACATATAATATATACATATAGTAATTGGTATAAATATACATTATATATAATTTACATGTATATGTAAAA
>NW_026068019.1:74511-79511 GCF_014885135.2 Alexandromys fortis
CCTACAGTGCTCCTCCCCATCCTCCATCTCCTACAGTGCTCCTCCCCATCCTCCATCTCCTACAGTACTGCTCCTTTGATGGGTCTCATCTTGGCGAAATTGAGATAGATGGGTGCTCATTTAGGATTGAGCAGCCAACATTGGTTATATTTTCTGAGTACTTGTCTGTTTCCTGAAGATTTATTATTTATGTGTGTGTGTGTCTGTCTGTCTGTCTATCTGTCTCTGTGTGCATGTATGTGGGTACCTGTGGAGGTCAACAGGGAGTGTCAGATCATGTGGAGCTGGAGTTACAGGCTGTTGTGAGCTGCCAGCTGTGGGTTCTGGGAGCTGACTCAGGTCCTCTGTAAGATCAAGCACTCTCCAGACCCTTGAATATTCTTGATAACCTTGTGAAAAAGATGTTTTTAATTCCATTTTGCTGTGAAAACAGAAGTTCACAGAGCTTTATTAATGCACCTGAGGCCGTGTGGTCAGCAGCAGGTGGCACGTCTGTTGGCTCCTGAGGGAACAATCTGATCTGTGTGTGTGGCAGTGTCCACAGAAGCCATTGGCTCTGAGTCTTCTGATGCAGTGCTGTGGCCTTGATTCGTCACCTAACCTCGCTGAGTCTCAGTCGTTTGACCTATAAAGTGAGGGTCATAACATCTGCTTTCTTGCTCTATTTCCGGGGTAAATGGCATTCTTGGAAGTGTGTAGTCCAGGGCTGGATGCACAGCAACACAGGGCTGCTGGACATCACGTTCCTTCCTTTAATCTTTCCTGGGCAAGACCATCAGTGATGCCATGTGTCCACCCTGAATTCATTCATTTATCCATACTATAACCTTTATTGACTTATTTATTGCTGTGCACCAGTCATTGTGTTTGGCCCTTTGCATTCCCTTGTGAGCGTGCATGTGTGTGCATGAAAGTGTGTATAGATGTTTGTTTGTGTGTGGGGGTACATGTGGAGGCCAGAGACCAACCCCAGGGTTCACTGTAGGTGCTGTCCACCTTGGTTTTATGAGTCAGGGTCTTGATGGCCTGAAGGTCACTGAGTAGGCTACACTGGATGGCTGGTGGCCCCAGGGATGCACAGGTCTCTGCTTTTGTGCTGGGATTACAAGGCCACTATGCCTGTCCTACCCCTATCCCCCCACGGGTTCTGGAGGTTTGAACTGGGATTCTCTTTGTAGGCAGAGTTGCTCTGTGTCTCAACAGCAGCTCCCAGATAACCATTCAGAGACTTGTTGCTAATTACAAATGCATGGTTGATAGATAGCTCAGGCTTGTCACTAGCATTTTACCAACCAGGCCATTTCTCGGGGCTTTCTTCAGACCCTGCAGGCTGCTAGCTAACCTGAGTCTCATGTTATCTGAACAACAGAGGGCTTACAGGAGTATCAGTTCCATCCTATCTCACGACTGAGGGATGCTGGTCCCAGCAGGCAGTAGGGTGGCTACAGAGATGGTGGAGGGGGCCCCAGTTGTGCAGTGTGGGGGGGGGGAGGCTTTCTCTGAACCATCTTCTTGATGGTCTTGCAAGCCAGTCTCAGTGGGATCCCAGGGCCCTGAGCAGATGGGTGAGCTTGGGATACCTCCACCCAGGGTGTGGTAGGTGTGGGCATCAGTCTCCCTGGTGAGAGCGGAGGTGACTTGGGACCTGTGTTAGTCAGCATTCCATCTCTGTGACTGACAAAATGCTTGAGGAAACTGACTTGAAGGACGGGTTGGTTTTGCCTCATGGTTTCTGAGGTCTATGTTCTCTGGCTTTGTTGTTTCTGGGCCTGTGGTGAGAGGAACTTCATGACAGGATGTATGGAGTAGACAAAGCCGCTTGTCTCATGGCAGACGGGAACAAGAAGACACAGTGAGAAAGGAGCTGAGGTCCTAATATCCTTTTCAAGGTCACACCCTCAATGATCTCTTACTGCCTATGGCTGACTCCTTAAAGGATCCTCTCCCTCCCAGTGGCCACCCTCCCCTTGTCTCCAGCTCCTCCATCCCCTGACCTTTTCATGACAACTTCAAGAAACCGTTTGCTCGCTGCATCGGCTTCCTTCTCCCACCTGCTCGTCACTCCCTGTCTCCTCATGCACAGTTGACATTGGACGTCTTCCTCAGTCACTCACCACGTCATCTTCTGACAGGGTCTCCCACTGGCTGTGACTTTCTATTTGTTTAGACAGGTGGCCAGCAAGCCTCAGGCCTCCTTCTCTCCCTGCCCCCCCCCTCCGCCCAGTTCTGGAATGGCAGGTATGTGCTGCCCTGCCCAGGTTCTGGGGGATTGGAACTCAGGTCCTCAGGTAGCAAGCTTTGTGCCAACGGAGCTGTCTCCCCACCCCGCTGCTGTGCCTTTGTTAATTGTGGCTGCGCTCGTGCCCAGCTGCACTGATCACTATGTAGGGCCCAGACTCCATGTTAATGAAGGGCCCATCTCTGTGTACTCAAGCGTTGCTGAGGCTTGTCAGGGGTTCAGAGGCCTTCAGCAACGTGCTTCAGTCACGCTGTGCTCAGGAGTGGGGTGTGACCTTGCTCCCCTTTGTATTGTGGTCTTTGGGCCATGGTGAGCTGGAGTGGACCCTCAGGCCTCCAGCAACAGCTACGAGATTAGAGTCAGCAGACCTCCTAAGGACGTTAGGGTTTTCTCTGGAAGGCTGTGACTGGGCTGCCTCTGGGAAACAGAGGTGGGTGGAAGGCTTGAGGGTGGCTGCTCCTCACCCCCAGAGAGAAGGCACAATGTAAGGAAAAGTCTTCAATTCAGCCTGTACCTTGTCTATATTAGCAGTCAAGTTTTGATTCTTTTTTCCCCTTCCTTCCTTCCTTCCTCCCTCCCTCCCTCCCTCCCTCCCTCCCTCCCTCCCTCCCTCTTTCTTTCCTTCCTTCCTTCCTTCCTTCCTTCCTTCCTTCCTTCCTTCCTTCCTTCTTCCTTCCTTCCTTCTTTCCTTCTTTCCTTTCTTCCTTCCATTTATTTTCTGCACCGGAGCCAGAGTCTGTAAACTTGTTTCTTGATTCTGTCAAAACCGTTACTTCCCAAGCATGCCCTTCCAGGGGCCCACTCCAGGGTCTGCACCATGGCCACCATAGCCTTTGCAGGCTGGGCCTCTGGGTCTCCAGACCCACAGATGTGTTTGTCCTTCCACCTCTGGATTTGGAATGCCTTTCTCTGTTTTGACCATTGACATCCTGAATCAGGCCCAGCAAGGCTGTTTTCCCACAGTTGACATCTCAGACAATGATGTGGTCCCCCTAGGTGCCTACCTGCCCAGATACTGCGAGTGCCCCTTTGTTCCCCTAGCCTGACTGGTGTGTCAGTGTGTAAGTACTTGCCCCACACGGGTGGCAGTGAGCACCCACTTTTTCTTCCTCCCTGGGTGACAATAAGGACTCACGTAGAAACCAAGGACCCATAGTGAGCCCTGGAGGAGGCCAAGGGACCTCTGAGCTAGGTGCAGTGACACACGTCTGGGAGCTCAACACTCCAGAGCCTGAGATGGAAAGATCTGAGTTCTAGGCCTGCCTGGGCTACATACTGAGATCCTATTTCAGAAAAGGAAAACAAAAGGATGTGTGTGTGTGTGTGTGTGTGTGTGTGTGTGTGTGTGTAGAATCTAGTTGAACTTCTGCATTTCCATCTCCTGCACGTGGACACTTATGTCCGTCAGTCTCTGTGAAGGGTGGGAAGGCCATCACCACTGTAACTCTCAAGATGGCGTGAGGGAGCCTTTGTGTTTTGTTTTGCTCTGCCTTGCTGCCCGAGCTGTTTGCTGTTCTCTTTGGGACAGTAGTTCCCTGGGAAACAAGGTGAGCATGGGCCCTGGCTGTGTGGTCTGTGAGAGGCCCAGGGGTGGCTGAAGTTTGTTCTTGAGGCTGACAAACTCTGGAGCCAATGCTAGCTTAGTTTTCTTTCTACTTGAAATCTGAGTCCCTTCCGCCCTGTACCTTCATTCTTGCGGTCAGGGCCATCACGGAGCCCCTGTCAGCACAGCTTTCTGGAAAGGAGCAGAAAATGTTTATTTGAGGGAAACTGAGGCTCAGAGAGAAGGAATCAGACACCTAGGACAATGTGGAACATGGAGGGGTGAGAATAAAATTCTGGCTATTAGAACCTCCTGCCTCGTTGAACCTTTTAGGTTGAGTTTAGATTATTCAGTAAGTAGAGGACATAGGCCTTCGTAGCCAGAACAGTATCTTGTACAAATGGGACCTCAGTGAATTCTGCCTAGGGCACAGTGGCTGAAAGTCCCCTGAGCTAAATCCCAAGCTCCCTGTGCACTGGAGTTCCTCATTCTGACTTTTGTCTGAGGGACAGGGATCTTTGTAGGCCCACAATACCCTGGCCCTGGGTGATCTTCCGGTGTTAGAGGTGGGGTGCCACTCCTGGCTATCACTTGGGACATGACTGCTTGTCCATTAACCAGCGTGGCCAACCTCCTCTTGGGCAGGTGTGTGGGAGACCCTGCTCTGTGGATCTCTGGGGACTAAGGCGTTGAAGATGCAAACTTGCGGGGTTGCTCGATGGTTGCACTGTGGGCAGCTAGGTGATGGCCCAGTGGTTCCTTCCTGTGAGTTCCCAGGCATGGGGGAATGAGGCTGACCCAGTCTGTGGACATTGACTTCCAGGGGGCAGCCAGCGAGGACAGTCCTATTCACAAGGCATTGCAGTAGCAGGATTATAAAAACAAACTCGTTCTGTGCTCTTGGGCAACTCCTAATGGTCTGTTTAGAAAGGAACACTTTGAGTAAACTGAGGCACCAGTGACTACCTTGGCAACCTTGGAGAGAGGGAAAGCTAAATTTTTACTGTGGGATGGACCTGAACTGTAGGCCAGTGGCTCATTCCTGTTTGGACATCAAAAGTCACTTTGGAGTTAAAACGACAGACACACTCTTGTAGCCTGCTTACAAGACTAGTTCAGTGGGAGGGGGGATGGACGGATGGACGGGCGGGACCAGGTGGTGGTGTCTCTCTGAGTTTTAACCAGACTCTAGGTGACGGACATCTGCCAGGCTTTCGA
>NW_026068019.1:82011-131247 GCF_014885135.2 Alexandromys fortis
ACCATTATCCTGTGATTTTGTCCCCAGCCAAAGTTCTGGCTCCAGTGGCTGTGAACTGTGGGAGTGTTCCTCGGACTAGCGCTGGGCTCCGAGTGCCCCCACCTGGAAGCATCGACTCTAGTCTTCTCGCTTATGGTGAAGGTGAGAGCCTGCTCTGGTGACTGGGTCACACCAAATGGCCCTGGTGGCCTCTCTGGGGTCTTTGGCCTGGAATTGGAGATGATCCTCTAGAAGCTACCCAGTCAAGACCACTGACTGGAGCTGGAACCACAGAGCCAGGAGGAGGATGGGATGACATCTGGATGTTGGGACATCCTCCAACTAGAGCAGGTGTTTTTGTATCGTGGCCCTTGTTTAAAATATTCCTAGAGACTAATTTTAGCACAGTGGAGGAAGTAGAGGATCAGAGTTCAAAATCATCCCCAGCTACAACGAGTCTGAAGCTAACCTTGGTACATAGATTCTTGTCTAAAAGAAAAAGAAGTTAAAAACTTACAATTATTCAAACTTGTAACCATTTAAATCTGACAAAACATTTATATACCAACTTTTATGTGTGTGGAGTGATGCCTAGTTTTAAAAATCATTTTAGGGAGTAGAGAAGAAAACAAAACAAAACAAAAACAGAGAACCACCCCCCAAAAAACTTAAACAAAAAGTATAAATGAACAAAAAATGTCTCCTTAGGGGATGAGGGTCTCCAGGGTTGGGAACGTGGTGCTATTGGTATGAATTAGCTCTTCTGGGAACCTGGGATTCCTCAAACTCCAGCAAGACAGGGCTGATCTCTCCAGGGGCCTGCATCTTGGGTTTAGGAATGCGCCGGGCTTGAGTAGCCCCACAAACATGGCTGCCTGCTCTGATGCTTGCCTTGACTCCACTCAGCCCCTCTGTCACCTTCTGCTCCTGGACTCTCCACTCCGGTGTCCAGCTATGGACTGCTAGGGCAGGGCTCAGTCCCTCTGGTCTGAGTGGAGGCTTCCACGGCTCTGGGTACTTATGTTCTCTCAGGTTGTGGCTGGTCAGGGAGTTTGGCCATCCTTGGGTTGTACGCCAGCTCCAGCTCAACCTCTGCAGACTGAGCATCAGGTCTTAGGACTTAGGTCCAGGGATTCCACGAAGTGAAACAACATGGAAGCCCCTCTGCAAGCACCCTGCCTACACTTCCCGTTGCTCTTCCAGGTTTTAGGACTCCTCCGGGTCTTGTAGTTTGCTGTTGCCTTCCTTCTATATCACTACTCACAGCAGCGAGCGCACTGAATATTTCTCTCTGTGACTTAGGGCACATCTCATATTTCCCTTGAACCTATTAACAGCATATCACATTCCTCTGACTCAAAGTCCCTTAGTCACAAAGCCTGTGCTCCACTCATCCCTGTCCCCCTGCCATTTGGGCCATGCTCAGTACACGGGCAGTGCCTACTGAGTGCAGGGCTTGAAGTCTACAGGTGAACACGACTTGTTCTGAAGGCCCGGCTTGTCCTTTGAATCCACGTTTGCTATTGTCGGTGCTCAGAGGTTGGCTCCTAGAGCCTTGTGGATGCATTCCCGGGGCAGACAGCCTTTTCCCTACGTATTTAGCATTTTTTGTCCATTCTGCATCAAGGCTGCCTACAGAGCCCCCCTTTTTTTTTTAAATATTTATTTAATTAGGTGTACAGCATTTCTTCCATGTGTGCCCGCAAGCCAGAAGGGGTGCCAGTTCTCATTACAGATGGTTGTGAGCCACCATGTGGTTGCTGGGAATTGAACTCAGGACCTCTGGAAGAGCAGGCAGTGCTCTTAACCTCTGAGCCATCTCTCCAGCCCCCTACAGAGCCCCTTTTGTCCCCTGAAGACTTCATGATACGGATCTCATTCAGGGTTATGTGTCTCGTGGCTCCACTAATCAATAAACGGTCCCCAGGGAGGTCTGAAACTCACAGAATGATTGGGATTCACCAGGCACATGGCCGACCTTTCTATGGAGACAACACAAACAAGCTCATGCCTGCTGTCACCTTGGGTCTCGGCTGGGAAGCTACTGCATGTCTGTTTCTCCTAGCCTCTCTGCAGCCAGTGTCAAGTGTCCTGCTAAGTGGTAAGAAGTCATCACAGCTCTTGAGTGGACACAAGGACCAGGGCAGCCGCACATTGGATGCTCCTTTGAAAGGCTGGCAGGCCAGGAACGGCTACTCCAGGAACCTTGGCGCTCTGCCCTTGGGGCCCCACCCTGTGGTAGCGATCCCCTCCTTGGAATCAGAGGCCAGCAGCGTGGCCCGGGACACTATTCAGATTAAGGACAAGCTCAAGAAGAGGCGGCTTTCAGAAGGCATGACAGCATCTTCTCAAGGTGAGGCATGACTCCGCCACTATCTGCTCTGAGGTTCAGTCTCTTAGGGGTTCACCGGGGCTGGTCAGTGGGCTTCTACTGATGGGGTGCTGCTTTGTGGGATATGTGGGGGACGGTGAGGATAAAGAGTAACAGATACTGGGAGAGAGCAGTGCGTCTTTGAGCCCACTTTAGGAGTGTCAAGGCGGCTCTGCCCTGGGTCAGTGGCTGTGCACCTGTGCACAGGGGTCAGCCCTTGTGTCTGCTTGGCACCAGACTGGCATTTTGTGGAAGCGTACAGAATGGCTGGGGTTTAGCCTATGGAGTCTATTCCCTGGGTCTTAGTGGATGTCTTATTATGTCCACATCTCTGACCAGGACATAGATCACAAACAACTAAAGGGAGGAAAGATTTACTTTGGCTCAAAATTTCAAGCCATAATGGGGAAGGCAGGGCGGGGCAGCTCCGTTCACAGCAACGGGTGCATGTGTCTGAGGCAGTTCACAAACCAGGATGCCCGAGCACAAGGCTGGACCTAGGGCCCAAGCTGTAACCTTCAAAGGCCTCTCCCGAGTGACCTACTTCTTTCCTCCTCCAGCTGGGCCTCATCTCCTAAAGCCTCCACAGTTGCTCCAAATAGCACAGGCAGCTGGGCAGAGTGCCCCAAACACGAGCCTGAGGAGGGACATTTTAGATCTGAAGTGAGGAACATGGAGGGTCACAGAGCTTCTAGCCAGGGTCAGCTGTCCCCTCTCTAAGCCCAACACTGCTTTTGTCTCCCCCCCCATGCCACCTTTGACTGAATTCTATGGAAATGAAAAGGGACCCTCAAAACCCTGTTTGTCTGCTGTTATGCAGGGTGTAGGGTGTCGGGTTAGAGGGAGCCCTGCTGTCTCCCCTCAGCATCCCTGTTTCTCCCAGGACTCAAGGTTGTAGGTTAGTATGGAAACCCCTTCTGCTCCCCATGCTCCAGGTCCTAACTCATTCCCCATCTTACTCTTGCTCAGCCTCTCTGGATCCTGGGGGAGGCCCCAAAGGAGTTCCTCTGAGGAGTATCATCCCCCGTACTACCTCACAGAGGCTGTTGAGGGTGGCCAGGCCAATGCCTCCCATCCAGAGTATCCCCACCACCCCTGAGGCCAACAGTACCAAGGAGAAGGACCTGGACCCTCCTGGGGGCAGACAGCATCTCCAGGACTCAGGAGCCAATGGCCAGGAGGTAAGGAGGTGCCGCAGCTCCGGGTCTTTACTGAAGTTATCCTATCTGCTTTTCTTTCCGTTACCAACCCTTGTCCCGGGCTCTGTGCATTTCTGTAAGATCTAGATCAAGATGGCATCGAGAGGGACTCAAGGCTGCCATTACACTTCTCCCCGAAACATTCCAGACCCCCACAGCTGGCCTGGGAGTTCGGGTGAGGGTGCTACCTGAGAGATACAGGGACTACAAAACTGTCTGTCCTACAGTTGGTAGCCCCAGGGATTTCCCTGGTATTCATGTCTCAGGATTTGCTTGGTTTTCTGGACACCTCTTGTTTAATGCCAATGAGTTGGCATGGGGGACCAACCCCGCCCCCAGTCCCTATTTTGTACATCTGTAAAAGCAGAGCTCTGGATCGGTGTTTTAGAGGGCCCCTTCTAGCTCTGATAGTCAAAGATTCTTCTGAGATGAGAAGAATGCAAAAGGAAATAAAAATAACAGAAGAGCCTGCCAGCCTTCCCAATGGAGTGGCCGACAAGGAATGACCTCTCCTGAGGGGGCTGGGGTGGGGCTAAGAGCCTGGGCCAGCATCCTTTCCCCAGCTGGCTTCTGGCGGGAGACACTCTGTGAGGTTACTAGGAGCTGAACTTACAGTGAGTCATGCTTCCAAGGACCAGGCTCCCTTTCCCTCCAGGTACAGATTTCCAGGCAATACCTGCATTGCCACGATGAGAAGATGCACAAGTCTCTAGGAGGCATTGTGATCCCGCCCATTCCGAAGGCCCGGCCGCCCACAGGGACCTCTTCTTGCACGCCCGGCTCCCTGCCCAGCTCCCTGGGTCCAGGCCAAGATGTGCTTCCGGGACCAAGGGCCCCACATACTCGGTAAGGGGTCAATCTCAGATCTCAGTTCTGTTTATAGACATCTCTCCTGTAATTTGTGCACCCCAACCCCCAAATTCCCTTGGGCTCCTCATTGCTAAATCACCATGATAGGCACAGCTTTGAGGTGTCAGGCTTGGGACAGGTAAAATGCCCCACCATGAGCCCCAGACCTATGGAAGCTGTAGCATTGATGTTGGGGCTTCTTTGACTCATGATGATAGCGATGTGGGCAGCTTGTTTTCTAGTTTCTTTGTGTGTACAGTTGCCATAGTGATGAATAAAATACAGTTTGTTTCAGGGCATGATCAAGTTCATGGAGGATCTTTATTACTATGTATTTTCTTAACTGCTGGATACGAAAACCAACACCATTATCACGTATATGAGGGTGTGCATGTTTGTGTGTGCATATGTGTGAGCATATGGATTTTCCATGAAGCTTTTGGACTTAAAGAGGGGCTCTTTGTACCCAGAAACAGTTGGGGCAGTGGCTCTGAGTACTATGAATCTTCTTGTAAAAAAACAAAACAAAACAAAACCAAAACCAGGCAGAGTCTTCGAAATGACTTGAGAGTCATACAGTGGCCAGCCCAGACAGTCAGAGTGAGTGGGCAGGGATTCATATACCACATGTCTGTGAGTTTATGTCTGTGATCATGTTTGTGTATGTGTGTGAGTAGGTATACACACACGTGAGTGTATGTGCCTGAACATATGTGAGTGTATGCTCGCTGACCATGAGCCTGGCTCTCCTAGTATGGTCTAATAGTTTACTTTTCTACTGCTATGATAAAACACCACAGGACCAGGACAAGTTCTAGAAGGAAGAGTTTATTTGGAATTATAGTTCCAGTGGGGAAGAGTCTGCTGTGGCGGGGAAGCATGCGGCATGGTGGCACAGGATGCTGAGAGCTCATATCTTTATCCTTGGTCAGGAAGCAGAGCATTCCTGGGAAGAGAAGCCCTGGGAATAGCGTGAAGCTTTTGAAACCCCAAAGCCTGCCCTCAAATGGCATAGTTCCTCCAGCAAGGTCGCACCTTCTAAACCTACCCAAATATTGCCACCCAATCTGCACCAAGTGTTCAAATGCCAAGACTATGGGGGACGTTTCTCACTTAAACCACTCCATAGAGTTGTCATATCTTCCTTCCACATCTTTGGCCTGATGGTCCAGGATCTCCCATTTCTCTCTGGCTTCCTTGACCTCCTGTCTCCTGTGCTACCTTCTCCCCCTGTACACCCATGGCCCCATCTCTCTACAGCCTTTCTGGGACGTGAGAACGTGTTTGTGTACCAGCTCCTGGATGGGAGCGCTCTTCCATTTCCACTTTCACCGGCAGCTCACCTGCTCCTCCGGACCGGCTTTCCTTACTGTGGGATATTTCCCTTCGTCAGACTCCTCTCCTCTTTGCAGCGATAATGGTGGAGTCCTTTCTCCTGTGTCATGACTTAACTCTCTCGTATCTTTTGGACTGTGGCCAGCCGTCCACTTTTCTCCTTCCTCTCCCCTCTGGTTTTACATCCATGTCTTCTCTTACATGTTCCCTTTCTTCTGTCACTTAAATTTACACACCCTCGGAATTCCTGATTTTCTTCTGGAGCCCTGGGTGATGGCCTTGCCCTGGAGACCCACACTCTCCCTGGGAACCTTTGGTTTCTTTGGCAGATGCTGGTCATCATTAGAGGAAGTAGGGGGAAAGGGAGAATGCATCTTACCATGGCAACACGAGGCACCTTGTGCTTCCCCAGATTGCCCTTTCGTGGAGAAGCTGCCCTTTGCTGGCACCTTCAGCAGTCTGACTGTGGCTTCCTGTGCCCCCGGTCCCTCACTGAGTGGCCTCCCCATACCTTTCACAACAACAGGATGCACAGAAGCTCCCACATGTTCTTGTCCCTGTCATTCTCTCCCACGTTGCACTTACAGCTGCTTCATAGTGTCACCCAAAGGTCCTGACCTGCTGTCTCCATCCCTTGCTGTCCAGCCTCACCTGATTTCACCCCCCATGCAGCCAACCCTTCTACGACTTTCTCCTTCCTACACCCCTTGCTAGCCCTGAGAGGAGCCTGCTTGGTTTGACCTTGGGGAGCCCCTCACCCTCCTGTGCTACATACAGGGTCCATCTCGCGCTGTTGTGGGTGTGCTGATTCCTGGCTCAGAGACTCACTCCTATGTGGCACTCTTTTTTTTTTTTTTTTTTTTTTTTTTTTTTTTTTTTTTTTTTTTTTTCGAGACAGGGTTACTCTGTAGCTTTGGTGCCTGTCCCGGAACTACCTCTTGTAGATCAGGCTGGCCTCGAACTCCCAGAGATCCCAGCACTCGGGAGGCAGAGGCAGGCGGATCTCTGTGAGTTTGAGACCAGCCTGGTCTACAAGAGCTATGTGGCACTCTTTTATCCTTCACGACAACACTGTCCTTCCAGCCTGGCCTCAGCTGGCTTGCACGGCTGGCCAGGATAGAAAGTGGCCACCTCTGCTTTGCCCACATGACACAGAGTGTGTATCCACCCCCACCTCCCTTCCATTGTCTCATTGGTTTAACTAACACATCTTGGCTATTTAAATTGATTTTTGTTTCTTTTTATGCTGTTCATTTTATTTATTTTGTCTTGTTTAAACCTCATCCTATTCTTTAACTTGGCACTTTATAGGACAAGGGCCGTAGCTCAAAAACCTGTGATGCTAAGCTTGGTGCCTGGCATGAATTAGTCACATAGAAAACACCTGCCTCAGGTGGATCTCAGTGAGTTCAAGGCCAGCCTGGACTACAGAGTGAGTTCCAGGACAGGCTCCAAAGCTACACAGAGAAATTCTGTCTCTAAAACCCAAATGAAGGAATGAGTAAATTAATAAATAAAATAAAACACCTGCCTTATGCTGTCCTGCAATTCTGTAAGGCTGTCTAGCAAATGGATGGGAAAATCATTCTATTGCTATTTTGTTGATTCCTTCATTCATTCACCCACCTGACCACTTATCTACTTAAAAACTATTAAGTGCCTACTATCTGCTAGGTGCTTTGGAAACCAGGGTGACTAAGTCTTTGGGGATGAGAGAGATTTGTGTGCACATCATTGGGTTCAAGTCCAACGAGACTGGAGGTGGAGCAGAAGGCTGCCTGCCATGTTGGGAAGCCCAATAGAAAAGCATCTCAGTCTAGCTGGGGCCATTTCTTGGAGGAATTCTGAGGACAGCACGAGATGGAGAGAAAGATACACAGGGAGGAATGACTGTGGTGTTTGGGAAGCTACAAAGCTCTCACTGTGCATGAGATAGGCTCAGCCATCTGAGGGGCCTGGGAGTGCCCTCCTGAGGGGTGCAACCCCTGTCTTGAAGCAAGTAGGTGTCATCAAAAGCTCTTAGGTGTGGGGATCAGATAAGCTCTGACTTTAGGAGGCCACTGTGAGGCTGGGGAGATGGCTTGGCAGGTAAACATTTGTGGTGTAGTCGTGAGAGCTGGGTCCTTAGAACCACATGAAATCTGGTGGCCGTCATGGCTCATGCTATGACCCCAGGGTGTGAGAGGTGGAGAGGGAACCCTCAGAGCAAACTGGGTAGCCACACCAGCTGAAGCAGTGAGTCCTGGGTTCAGTGAGAGACCCTGCCTCAAAATGTAAGGTAGGGAGCGATGAAGGGAGACACAGCGTCAGCCTTGAGCCTCCAGGTACATGCACACACATGCACAGACACTTGCATGTGCGCCTTCCGTGTATGCACCCCCACAGCGAAACACAAACAGGCATGTACAACATATATGTACATTTTTGAAAAGTGTGGTGAGCAGTGGAGAGGAGGAGAGATGGCTTAGCAGCTACAACACTTGCCACGAAGCCCAGGCCAAGGCAGGGGCTGTGGCAGGAGCTGAGGGGGAGCGTCCTAGGTCCTCTGTCCAGGTAGAGTCAAAGACGTGAGTCTAGTTTAAGACAGCAGGTTTCGTGTGGATGCTGTTACCTAGGAAACAGATGATCTCACAGCCAGGGAAGGGCCTAGGACTGTGCCTGGACTCTCAGCCTGGCCCGGTGGATAATCAACCAATCCAGTCTTTGTGTAAGGAACTCTATCTCCTTGTTGTGCGGTGTTTTACTCTTTTGGCCTTTTGGGGGGTCTGCCAACCAGCTCACAAATTAATCACACACGGAGGCTTAGTCTTAGTTATGAATGCCCAGTTTTAGCTTGGCTTGTTTCCGGCCAGCTTGTCTTATCTTAAATTATTCCATCTACCTTTTCCCTCTGGGCTTTTATCTCTCTCTATTTGTGTATACCTTACTTTACTTCTTTCTCCGTGGCTTGCTGTGTAGCTGGGTGGCTGGCCCCGGATGTCCTTTCCTTCTCCTGCTCCTCTCTCCTTTCTGGTTTCTCCTATTTATACTCTCTGTCTGTCCCGCCCATCCTCGCTCCTGCCTCGCTATTGGCCATTCAGCTCTTTATTAGATGATCTGGTGTTTTAGACAGGCACAGTAACACAGCGTCACAGAGTTAAACGAAGGCAGCAGAAACCAAAGTCATACACCATAAGATGAGACTCTCCCACAGCTCTTGCCATTGTGGCAGGGAAACCAGCCCCATCTCTGTCCATCTCCCTCTCTCCCCACCTTCTTGCCCCAGTGTCTCTGGCTAACTAGATCTTATATAGTTCTTTCCTCTCTCACTTTAAGGTTGACTTGTGAGAATGGGCCTCTGGAGAAGACCCCTTCCTCTCTGGGTACGTGTTTCCATCAGCTCTCATCTTGTTTCTCCTTCTTCACATCCATGGCCTGGGTTGTGGAATTAGACCAGCGGAGATCTGAGGACCCCTCATTTCACAGACAGATGGGGAAGATGCCACCACACTGGTGACAGGGTGACAAGTGGTGACAAGCCTGTATCAGGGACTAGGAAGGCGTCTGGTCTACCGAGCACCAGACACACACGAGTTCATATAGCTCATGACAGTCCAGATGAGGGAGATGTGCTGTTGCTTTTTGGTGAATCAGGTGAACTGGGCTGAGTAGTTTGGTCCAGGCCACTTGGAGGCTCACTGAGCTCACAGTACTGCTCTCAGAGCCCGAAATGCAGCCTGCAAAGCAGAACTGCATTGGGGATTGCACTGGGGCAGAGTGGATCTGATATGGTATCAAGCATATAGTGATGTCCTCACAGGGCAGAGGGAGGAACTAGTGACCAAAGAGCTGTGGAGAAACACAGACACAAAATGCCCTTTCCAGTCCTGAGCACCCCCAGATGGCAGTCCCAGTACCAATGAACCCTGGTTAGCTGCTGCTCTCAAGGTGACGAATGACCACATTTAGAGGGCAGGAGAAAATTAAGGAACCCATCCCTATTCTGTCTCTATTTAAGAAAAAGAAATGTACCTTTAAATCCATTGGTTGGGAAAATACAGAGTGATGGTGAGATTCTATAGAACTGGCATTTGGAAATGAACTTTGCCTGGCCTCAGTTTTCCCATCTGTGAAGTGAGAGGGTTGGTCTAGTTTTCAAAAATTCTCTGACCCCTTCTGGGTCTGCTGGAGTGGCATAAATGTTTGACTCTGTTTTTCCACCCTCTCCTCTTCTTAGAATAAAATATTCATGGCTTGCTTTCTGAATGAATGAAGGAGGGAGGGAATGAGTAAATGGGAAATAATGTGACCCTTGACATCCCTGGCAATGCTATCTGACTTCCCCATTAGGGAAGTGTGGGCCAGAAGAAGTGAGGAATGAGGCCTTGCAGTCAAGGGTCAGGGACCCATTGACAGCCCACACTACGGTCCTCAGCTCTATCCCTGCTCTTGCTTCTCAGAGCCAAAGCCTTTGGTCCCAGGGGTCAAAGCCAACTGTGCTGAAGACCCCCCTAAGTCCCTGGCTTCGTCACAGTCTGCCTCTACTCCGACAACATTCTCCTCTAGCGATGCCAAAGAAGCCCACTCCCTGGTGAGCAGAGAAGACCAGAAGGAGTCCAGCGCCAAGGTACCAGGGAAGTGACAGGAGAATGAAGCCGAGGTCCGAATGGCTGGATGGAAGCATCCTTCAAAAATCTGCTGTGCGGGGCTAAGCTGGTGGGGAATGTAGAAGTGGGGTAGTGGGGTGGGGTGGGGGGAGGGGGGCTGAGGATGAGGTTGGGACTGGGAACAGGGGAGAATGCAGATGGAAGGAGAGCTGGAAGGACAGAAGACGGTCACGTGTGGGCTGGGAGGGAGTGGGATGCGGGGAAGAGCACAGAAAGCTTAGGTGAACCAGGCTGAGTAATTTGAACTGACCCCCAAGATAGCAGCCCAGAGGCAGCTGACTCAGAGGCTCAAGGGCCCAAGCTGCACTTGTCAGGCTGACAAATACCTCACACTTGGAAGGTGACCTTCAGGAGGAGGTGGCTTCTCTTCCCTGACTGAGATGAATTTAGTCGACCTTACAGAGTCATTGTTGTGGGATCCTCGTGTTTGTCCTTTGAAACAGCCTACAGCAGCTCAGATCTGAACCGGATATGAAAGGCCTGCCCTGAGCAGGTGCTGCATTACAGCCAGAGATACCGCACTGGCAACACGAGGGCCAGGCTCCGTTCTAACGGGGGTGGCTATGAAAAGTCTATGTGACATGACTTATTCTCCAGCCTGCTGCAGCCACTCTCTCCATAGTCATTCCACAGGTCCCGGCATGGCGAGTTGATCTGTCCCCATCATGTTATCCCAGCTCCAAGGGCCCCCTTGCTCACCACCATCTCCTGTTCCGGCTCCCTCCATCAACACCCAAGCATTAGCCTTTGGAAACTTCCTTGTATCAGTAGCATTCTCCCCGAGTCCAGATCACCCCTTAGCCTTTTCATCTTAACACCACAACCCACCCCCAAAACACCTGTTCCTCCTGAGCACACTCCAGTCTGGCAGCCTCACTCCCCATCGCCCAACTGAGGTCCCAAACGCCCTCTCTCAATCCTCTTTTGCCTTGGGCCAGCTTTTGTGACTCTGTTGCGACATGTCCCTCTTCAATTTTCCACCTAGAAAATTCCCACCTGAGAAAGAAGGTGTAGGAACATGATGGACAGCTCAGTTCCTCCTTTGTAACCCCCCCCCCCCCATCTTCCTGACCTGTAGACACTGAGGACCAGGGCTCAGTCCTTCGGTCTCTGGCCTACTTAATTATCCCAGAGTGTGGGCTGCAGTCCATGGCAACAAAAGCTGTGCCGAAAGTACAGCAGGCGAAAGACTCTCAAAGTCTTTACCACTCTCTGCTTACCTCCAGCATCACTACTTAAATATCTAATTAGGTTCAGAGCCTACTGTGCCTACTTCTGAATCCTTACCCCACAGGGTGCCCACCCAGCCAATGACAATTCCTAGCTGCTCAGGCTCCAAATTCCAGGTCCACTTTTGACTTCTCTTCCTCTCTCTTTCTCCCTATTTATTTTATTTTATTTTATTTATTTTTTTGAGATAGGGTTTCTCTGTAGCTTTGGGGTGTGTTCTGGATGTGTCTTTGTAGACCAGGCCGGCCTTGAACTCAGAGATCCACCTGCCTCTGCCTCCTGAGTGCTGCTGGGATTAAAGGCATGCGCCACCACACCTGGCTCCATTTTTACAACTTCTTAAGAATATCAAGCTATTTAAAGATAAAATGTTCTGACAATCTAGCTTTTGGAGAAACTCCTTACCTGAAAGTTGGATCCTGCCATACTTCTGCTCAAGAGGTGACAGGCTACCTCTCACACTGGTTTTTAGGGCTCACGACAAAGGCTGCGGCTTTTCCTTAGAAGGGCATAAGAGGTCACTTAGAGTCTTGAGCTCCTGCTTGTGCCAGGCACACCCCAGCCTCAGGGACTTTCTATTACCCTGCTAAAACACTTTTCTCCTCCAAACTCTGCTCTGCTGTCTCTCTTCCTTTTTGTTTCCCCTTAAATGTCATCCTGCAAGGGTCTCATAGCTACAACTTTGGGTTTCTTCGTTGAAGTCAAAGCCGCCATCTCTGTTGCTGTACTTTCTCCTAGCCTATCTCATTGGACTTTATAGACAGGTCACTGTTTATTGTCTGCGCCGCACCCCTGCCGTGAAACTCCCAGGGGACTAGGACCTAGCTGTGCTCCGTCTCTGGATGGATGAAGCTATAGAAAGACTGGTTGTGTTCCCAAGGTTAACAGACACCTCCTTGACCTTGTTCCAGGTCCAATTCACCATTTCTAAGTCGGCCCAGGAAAAGATGCGGCTGAAGCAGATGAAGGAGATGGAGCTGCTTCGGAGGACAAAGGAGCCAGAACGGGAGCAGGAACTGGCTTCCCAGGACTTGGGCACATGGAGAACTTCAGCAAAGGAAGGTACTAATGCCCTGGGTGGGAGTACCGGTGCCCCAGGTGGAGTACCCATGCTCTGGGTGGTGTACTGGTGCCCTGGGTGGAGTGCCGGTGCCCTGGGTGTGAGTAACCGTGCCCTGGGTGGTGTACTGGTGCCCTGGGTGGAGTACTGGTGCCCTGGGTGTGAGTAACCGTGCCCTGGGTGGTGTACTGGTGCCCTGGGTGGAGTACTGGTGCCCTGGGTGTGAGTAACCGTGCCCTGGGTGGTGTACTGGTGCCCTGGGTGGAGTACTGGTGCCCTGGGTGTGAGTAACCGTGCCCTGGGTGGTGTACTGGTGCCCTGGGTGGTGTACTGGTGCCCTGGGTGGTGTACTGGTGCCCTGGGTGGAGTACTGGTGCCCTGGGTGGAGTGCCGGTGCCCCAGGTGGAGTACCCATGCTCTGGGTGGTGTACTGGTGCCCTGGGTGGTGTACTGGTGCCCTGGGGTGTGAGTAACCGTGCCCTGGGAGGTGTACTGGTGCCCTGGGTGGTGTACTGGTGCCCTGGGTGGTGTACTGGTGGCCTGGGTGGAGTACTGGTGCCCTGGGTGGAGTACTGGTGCCCTGGGTGGAGTGCCGGTGCCCTGGGTGTGAGTGCCGGTGCACCAGGTGGATGTCTCCACTGGGAAAATCTCCTGGACAACTCCTGGGCTTTCAGCCTTCCAAAAGAGGGGCAACCTTTATCTCCTCCCCGTCTCCACCCTGAGACAGGATAGGGAATCTTGTCTCCTCCCTTGTCACCTGCTGATCACGGAAACTTGATGCCAGGGAGGTGGAGGACCTCCTTAGTGTAGGATTTTTCCCCCCACAGGCCTCCTTCCTTTGCGGGGCAGTGGAACCATGTCTGTGCCCACCGGGCTGAGCAGCCCACACAGAAATAATGTCGGAGTCCTCTTGAGGAAGCGGGCCAACCGAGCCTCCCTGCCCAGCATCCCTGTCAGCAAGCAGGAGCCTAGCTTTGCCCGCCATGCATCAGGTGGGACTATCTATTTGGGCAGTCTCTGGGTGCTCTGAGGTGTGGCCAGGGAGACCTTGGCTACCTTTGTCGTGTTCGTCTTACTAAGAGAGACAGTGTCTGGGGCCCATAATTATCCATGGGCCAGGCTAGGGGGCCCATGATGGCTCAGCTAGCAAGAAGATGACTAGGCAGTTCTGCGAGCCTAGTGTGAGTCTTAGAGAGCCAAAGATGCTGGCAAGGAACAACTTCCCAGGGAAGATCTTGGAAGCCTGCTTGTGACTTCATACAGTTGGGACTTTATGGGGCTGGCTAGGACCAAGGAATCTGTAGATGTTGCAAGGACCCCTCAGGGAAGGTGCCAATGAACCAGGGGGAGCTGTGTCCCACTTTCAAAGGAGCCTTGCTTTTTTTTTTTTTTTTTAAAGTAAAGGTTGAAATGAATAATTCTGATTCAGATTTCCGTTTTCTGTCATGTAATGATGGCAGAGCTTTGGTATTATAAATATTTTTGACTTCTCGTCTCCTTCTCTGTATCTTTTCAATTGTGTCAAATAGAAAGCCTTAAGTTGGGTCTCCTTTTTAGTTTCTATCATCTTATTGTTATCACGGTGTGATGGGTCTTGCTATTTCTCCTTTGATCTTTGTACCCTGCTCTCTCAGGTGCTAGGGTCATAGGTGTGTATACTGTGCTGGCCTTTGTTTTTGGTTTTGTTTTAACAAAGAGACCCACAATGAGGTTCAGAGGTTCCATAAGCTGAAATTTCATAGTTGGACCTTTAAAGATTATTCCAGTTTTAGTATAAAAAAATCATGGTCTGAGCTGGGCGATGGTGGCGCACGCCTTTAATCCCAGCACTCAGGAGGCAGAGGCAGGCGGATCTCTGTGAGTTCAAGACCAGCCTGGTCTGCAGAGCTATTTCCAGGACAGGCTCCAAAGCCACAGAGAAACCCTGTCTCGAAAAAACAAAACAAAAACAAACACAAAAAATTCATGGTCTGAAGAAAAAGAAAAAAGAAAAAAAATCATGGTCTATCACAAGCAGTACTAGTTTACCTGGTATGACTGTGACCTAAAATTTCCTTTAAAGTAAATTCCTTTAGGATTGAGAAAGAGGCTTGATTCGAAGGAGAGTTAAGAGATTAAAATTATAGGTAATTAGGAGATGGGCTTGGCTAGTCAGGCTTTAGCTTAGTGGTACGGCACTTGATTAAATGAGCAAGGCCCAGCTTTATCTTTCTGTCTCTATCTCTGTGCTGTCTGTCTGTCTGTCTGTCTGTCTGTCTGTCTGTCTCTCATGAGGGAGAGGGGTTAGCAGATGTCCTCCTCAACAGCCGACTGGTGAGGAGTCACCATCCTGTGCGCCCCGTGGCCTGGGTTGTGTGTGAGAGAGAATGAATCACGAATGTGATCTGTCTCACCCATCCCACTCACTTTGTAGATAAGCAGACTGGAGGGCCCAAGCCTCAAAGCCACCCACATCGATGGCGGGCCACCAGCCCGAGCCTTGGGCTGCTGAGTCTTGATCCACTAGGGTCTGCTACTGTCTCGTTATTGAAGCTACTCAGGCTTGTGAGCAGATGATTAGGAACCGGCAACGTCTTTGACCTCCCTGGAAACTGAGTCTGAATCCTCTTACTCTCCCCTCCCTGACAGCCGTGGGAGGGTCACTTGAGCTGCTTTCTCAGTTACAGCTGCACCTTGTTTTTGGCTGGTCTGAAAATGATGGAATCTCAGGACTGGAAACTTGGTTGTCTTCACAGCTGTAATAAACTTCTTGAGATTCCAGCCTTTCTCAGGAGACCAGGTGCCTGGAGATCAGCTCGCCTGCATTTCTTCAATCCCCTCTCTCTCTCTCTCTCTCTCTCTCTCTCTCTCTCTCTCTCTCTCTCTCTCTCTCTCTCTCTCTCTCTCTCTCCATGTATGCATGTGTACGCGCGTGTACACAGAGAATGGAAATTCCTGGGCACTAGTGGGAAGGCATACTCAAGGGTATTGTAGAGAAGCTGGTAGGAGAGGGGCATCCTAAGACAAAATCAAGACAAACCCTATAGGCTAGAAGCTGAAGTGACCCCTGTAGGACCTTGTGTGTCTGAATGTGTTTCTATGTGCAAGTATGTGCTTAAAATCTAGGTGGGCGTAAATGATGCTGGAGGATGGTGTGCAGGCTGGGCGGGTAGTAGAAGGCTGGTTATTAGTACTATTGGTGGTGCAGGACTATATCAACAGACACCCGGAAGGCTGAGGTAAGAAGATTGAATGCAAGGCCAGGCTGGGCTGCAGAATGAGTTCAAGGCCAGCTTGGGTGATTTAATGAGACCTTGTCTAGAGATAAAAAGTAAAGAGGGGCCGGGTGGTGGTGGCGCATGCCTTTAATCCTAGCACTCTGTGAGTTCGAGACCAGCCTGGTCTACAAGAGCTATTTCCAGGACAGGCTCCAAAGCCACAGAGAAACCCTGTCTTGAAAAACAAAAACAAAAACAAAAAAACCCAAAAAACAAACAAACAAACAAACAAAAAACCCCCCCAAAAAAGTAAAGAGGGGACTGGTGATATAGCTCAGTGTTATAGTTCTTGACTGGCATGTTGGAGGGTTGTAAGTTCAATCTCCAGTAAAACACACACACACACACATACACACACATACATACACGCTCACTCACATACACACTCTTACATACACACATGCTCATGTGCACACACACAGACACTCACCAATGCACCCAGATCCAGGATCTCCTGAGTGTACTATAGTGAAAGTCATTCTGACATAGTGAAAGTCAGCTGGGGCTGACAGATGCCCTCCAGAGCCTGAACAGCAGTGACTGGTGAGGTGGCTCCCACATTGTATGACCTGTGGCTTGGACTGGGGGGGGGTTATTTAGGAGGGCTACAGAAGAGCTCCTGGCCCCCAACTTCACTCTTCCTTTATCCCTAGTGTCTGCTGCGAGGGAACCAGATAACCCTCGCAGCAGAACTATCCAAGACGGGAGACATGGTGGAGAGCACTCAATGTCAGCTGGGTGATGGAGGAGCTGAGGGCTGTGTTGTGTCTCTGAAATTTCTCCCTGTTCTTCTAGAATTTTGTGTGATTCTAGCATCTATGCATAAGAAAGAAGACATGTTCTGTTCTCTGTCTGTCTGTCTGTCTCTCTCTGTGTATGCGTGTGTTGACTAGGCCAAGAGCCCCACAAATACTAGGCAAGCATCCTACATGCCAGCCATTTTTGTTCCCGTTTTCTCTCAGCCTTTGAAAGTGACCCTGCAGGTGACCATCTCCCCTCATCTTTTCACTGCCCCCTGCCTTCCTTCAGCAGTCTGTGGGAGTACTTCCGTGCTCAGGCGCTCTCACGAGAGGAGGGATGCTTGGAGGAACGGAATGGCGGTTCAGGGATGAGCGTGAGCTTAAATTGCTATCAAGTGGGCAGGGAGCCTTTCAACAGCTTATTGTGCCATATCCCAGCCAAGGTCGGGAAGAGCTGGAGGAGAGGCACAGGCTCAGAGGCCTTCCACACAACGCCCAGCAGCCAGTGTCCCTAAGGTAATGCAGTCGGTGTTGATGTGAACAATAGGTGGAAAGTTAGGGCAAGTGAGGCACAGATGATGACTTTGCCACATCCAGGCTCTTCCCCCTCTGTGTATGGGGCTGCACTGAATGCCAGGCTCAGTGTCTGAGAATTAGCAGTCTCTCTCTCTCTCTCCTCCATCTTCTCCATCCTCTCGGGTGAAGCTTGCTGTCTCTCTTCCTCCAATGCAGCTAACTCGCTACCCGCTGTGCTTACCCTGGGCTCTCCTGAATGGGAGGAAGAGGAGGAGGAGGTGGACCTTCGAGCCTTCATGGAGTTAAGACCCTTCTCGAACCCAGAGCTGGGGCTGACAGATGCCCTCCAGAGCCTGAACAGCAGTGACTGGTGAGGAGGCTCCCACATTGTATGACCTGTGGCTTGGACTGGGGGGGGTTATTTAGGAGGGCTACAGAAGAGCTCCTGGCCCCCAACTTCACTCTTCCTTTACCCCTAGTGTCTGCTGCTATGGAAGAAGTGTGTGTGTGCACGTGTATGCAGATGTGCAGGTGTGTGTATGCACACATGTAGTTCATATGTGTAATGTCGCTAACTTCTTGTACATGCCCTGGGCCCTTCCAAATGAGCCCGTGTATTGTTCTGTGACATGTGAGAGCCACACATGGCCAGTAGGACTTTGACTACAGAACAAAGGGACCAAGAAAAGTCACAACTTTATTCCTCTACATCAAGTTTATTAATTTATGTTTTAAAACAGGGTCTCAGGTATCCCAGACGGTCCTTGAACTCTCTGAGAATAACCTTGAACTTCTGATCCTTCTGCCTCTGCCTTCTGAGTGCAGGGGTGACAGGCATGTGCCACCATGTGCAGTCTATGTGGTGTTGGGCCTTGCACATGCTAAGACAGCATCCTCCTAATAAAGATATGTCCCTATCTGAATCAAGTTTAGTATAAGTGTTCTCCCACTATGCAATTGAGACTGTGCTCTTAGTCACTAGGGAAGCAGTGGCCCAGGACACTTGCAGGAGCCTTCCGATCTGCAGGCCTCACTTTAAGTAACTTCCTGGCATTGTCTGTCTTATGTCAAAGACCCTAGCAGGTCCTGGGTGGCCAGAGTGGAGGGCCAGCCTAGAGCCCATAAGCCAGCTTGTATTGACCTTCTGGGTTTCCAAACCTGGGTGTTGTCACCCTTAGAAACCTTGCTTCTGAGGCCGTGAAATCACACCCTGCTGGGGGCGGTCTGCAGAGAAACAGGACTCCTCCCTCCTCCCCTCCTGTGACAGGCCTGGCCTTGCTTCTCAGGCAAATGAAGGAGAAGGGCCTGGCAAGCATCCAGCGCCTGGCAGCTTGTCACTCGGAGGTCCTCGGTACCCGGCTGCACGACGTGTCCTTGGCAGTGACGGCGGAGGTGAGGCCTCCCTACAGTTTCTGTACTTTGCCACGTCCCCTAGTCATACCCCCTTCCCGGCACAATGGTTCAGGTGAGTCACAGCCCAGCCATGAGAGACAATGGCTCTCTGGAGTATGGTCATCTCTGTTTATCCATCAGCCTCCAGCCACAGAGGGAGGAGGTCCCTACCCAGCCCTCAGATACCAGCCCTGAGACCCAGGTTTTCTTTATCTGCAATCGTGTAATCTTTGGAAGTTGAAGCGTTTGGAGTCCTGTGTTCCTATTTGTCTCTGTCCATCATCTTCTGTACTTGCAATGTCTAAAGAGGGATGGAGTCTGGGTTTATCCTCACCCTCATGGCTGCTGTAGCATTTCCCAAGGCCTGGATCTCAGCCGAGGTCCTGCCCTGAGAGCCAGTAACATGAGCGCCATCCCTGTAGAGGCCAGTCTATACCCTTGAGAACCAACGGCTCTAGCAAGGATGGGACAGTTATGAGTACAGAGGATGCTGTGTTGACACTTGGCTGCACTGCATCATGTGATTGAGGGTTGGTTTTTTTCCTCTGCAGAGTGAGCGTGAAGGGCAAAGGTCATTTCTGTAAATGTGCTGCTCGCCTTCTTCTCTTGGCACTGTGACAACCACTTGAGAGGAGTCACCTAAGGGAGGAAAGATTTTGGCTCCTGGTTTCAGGGGAATTTCAGACCACCATGGAAGGAAGTGGATGGCACAGCTTGTTCATACTACGGCAGGGACAGCTAACAGAAAGCCCAGTGGGAATAGGGGCGGGCTAGAACAGTCAAAGGACTGCCCCTAGTGACCCTAGGCTCCACCTCCTGAAAGTCCCCATCGTCCTAAGATAGCCCTAACAACTGGGGAGCAAGTGTTCACAATATGGACCTAGAGGGAAATTTTCAAACTTAAAGCAAATGTACAAATTTCAGATAATGTTGAAAATGGAAATACTGGTTGGGATGATGATAAAATGGGGATATTATTATCATAACAAAAGAGACCTTTCTGCCCAAAGATACTGAAAGGTTTCCTCTTCTACTGTGACAAAGGATGACAGGGCCTTGGCATAAGTGAGGAGACAGCAGAGAGGCCACATACTGTGCTCAGAGCCCTTGGGAAGGTACAGTTGTCCTGGAGGTCCCTTCTCCCCTCTCTCCAAGGTCACCAACCTCCGCTCCAAGGTATCTCGCCTGGCCATCAGCACCCTGGGAGACCTCTTCCAGTCTTTGAAGAAGAGCATGGACCAGGAGGCTGAGGAGATTGCCCGGTGCCTTCTGCAGAAGATGGGAAACACCAGCGAGTTCATCCAGCGGGCAGCCAACCGGGCTTTGGGCGCCATGGTGGAAAATGTGACCCCTGCCCGTGCACTGGTGGCTCTCACATCTGCGGGTGTCTAGTATGTGTCCCCCCCCCCCCATGTGTTTGTGTGTGTGTGTGTGTTTGTGTGTGTCAGGGTAGAGGCCTAGGCATATGGAGTGAGCAAAGGAGAATGGGAGGAAGGGACGGGGAAAGAGGAAGCAGAAACTGTTTGTAGAGGTTCTCTTGGGTTGCCGGGGTCAGCATGCTAATGCATCCACATTAAGGCTTCACAGAAAGCACCTCACACATTTAGCAGAGGGAGCAAAACCCTGTATTCTGTGGGCTCCTGCTACCTATCATAGGCTAGCTGGGGAGAACGGGTAAGTGTGGGTGGAAGGATAAGGGTGATGTTGTTCTGCTTGGTGGTCATGGCAACGCTTGGGAGACAGAGCTGTAGAAGCAGCCTCAGCGGTTCCCCAGGGGCTCCTGTCCCTCTCAGGGGAGCAGTGTTTCTTTCTGCTGAAACATGGACAAGCAAGAAGAGCCAGGGCCAAAACTGGCCTCTCTCAGGAGGGAGGGAATGGTCTACTGTTAGAGCCAGATTTACACCCCCCCCCAAGTCTAAACCAAATCAAAAGGCATTTCCCAAGCCCTTCCTCCCAGAGGGCAAAACACCTCCCTGCTCCTGTAAGTCAATCATCATGTGGAGACAGGAGCTTCTCAGCCTACCCAGGGCCGGCTGCACCTGCCAGCACACCCTGGCTGTTGTACCAGTCAGCAACTGCTGCAAAGCAACGCCTGCTCCTGGGCCAAACTACTTAGATTCGCTCCTTGTATCGCCATGTCACCTCTCTGGGCCTTTGCTTCCTCAGCTGATGAAGAGAATATTGGTATCTCTCCCTGGAAGTGGTTGTGAGGAATCAATGAATAGCTTCATGATAAGCATGCAGCGTTACCGAATACTAGCTGTGGCTGAATGAACTTAGGGGAATGGTGCCTTTTCTAGGTTTTCCTCTTTGCTTCAACTTCCCTTGCTACAGTGATGACATTGGTAACTTGGGATTGTTGGGAGATGCTTGATAAGGTGAGCCCGGTCTGGTGCCTGACATAGGGGGTGTGACCATTGATCACTGTACCAGGGTAGACTGTCCTCAAGATGCCCAGAACAGGCCTTATATGTTTAAGTCTCCTGGGGACCTTGCTTATGTGATGCCAAGGTATAGACTCATAGGTCACACTGAGTAGGGAGAACCCGGATGTTTCCCTTTATGTCCACAGCAGTGGGGCACTGTGCGCTTCTGTGCTGAGCATGGCGGTACAGCCTGGTAGTCTGTGGACACACGAGCCTTATTTGAAAGAGGCTTATTTGATGGCTTTCTCTCACCAGAGGTTGGGTTGCACCTGTTAAATGACCAAGTGTATCCCACTGTCACTAAGCATCATGCAAGTGCTTAGCATCAGCAGGAGTCTTGGAGATACAACCAAGATGGTGGCAGGGTACCCAATTCCAGGGAACTGGCAGCCTGAGTTGGCTGGGGTGGGGGAATACAAGAGCACAGCTGTACTTACCAGGGACCAAGCAGGTGCCAACTCAGGGTGAGCATCTAATTCTGCCTGTGGGACTAGGTGGAAGAACAATGGTAACACGCGTGTGTGGGACAGAAGAAATGCTTGGGTGCGTGGATGCCCTGAAAATGGTGTTGCTGTCATGTGACTCCGTGCAGCTGCTCTTCTCACTTCCATTGATGCTGTGGTCAACTTTAGCCCTGTCGCTGGGAGCTGACCACTCAAAGACCACCCCTGTCGCCACAGGACAGGTTTATAGTCATTTCTGCCATGAACACAAGTTTACAGTCTGCAATTACAGACCTGCATGTTTGTTAGTCTGGGGCTGTGACCAACCTCTTGGCCACGGTTGTGTTTCCTTTCAGCCATCGGAACCCCTTAGTCCGGAAATGTACCGCCAAGCATCTCTCTGCCGTCCTGGAGCAGATCGGTGCGGAGAAGCTGCTCTCAGGTTCCAGAGACAACACAGACATGCTGGTGCACAACCTGGTGAGGCTGGCACAGGACTCTAACCAAGACACCAGGTAGGACAGGACTCAGGACTGGCTGTGACCAAGGTAACAAGCCACTGGTCAGGTCCCGGCCCCATAGCTCAGTGTCCTCAGGGTTTAGCAGAGGGATGATCAGGTGGATGGAGGCTGCATACTCTGTTTCTAGTTGTGTTCTCTCTTCCCTCTGGAATAACGGCCAGCTTCTCTAGGCAGTGGTCAGTGACTGCTCTTTCTTACCTTCTATTTCTTTTGTTCTTTGTGCCCCATTGCCAACCTCAGACTGTTCAGCCATTTTTTTTTTTTTTTTTGCAAGAGTGTTCATTGAGGGCTTTGCTGAGTATGGCTGTGAAAATGAATAGGGAAAATTGAGCTTCTGTTGTGTTGAAGCTTGCCTTCTTGTTGAGGAAGACACACAACAAGCAATATATGTATCCCTGTATATTGAGCATTTTAGATTAGAGGTAAAGGACACAAAAGTTTTTAAAAAGCCAACACAATGGAGTGGAGAAGCAAGGGAGAGACTTGAGGCTGAGGCTGGAGATAGCTGTGCAGGGATAAGTTGATGGAATCCACTCTCCGAGGCTCTGAGCATGCACTCCAGGCAAAGGAAGCAGAATAGAGACCCCGGGGAAACATCTTGGACAAGGGAAATGATGGCCAGTCTGAGTGAGACACTAGAGCATAGTAGACAGACCCAGATCATGAAGGACCTTGGAGGCCAAGGTCAAAAGCTGGGGTTTGGGCTGTGTAATGGGAGAGTTCTAGAGAGTTTTAAAGTGTGTTGGGGGCTGATTGTCTCCCAAAGGCAGAGTTGGGGAGCCATTGACTGCAGTTGATCCCACCCTCTGGCTTTCTTGGATGTTGACACTATGTCTGTTTGGATGTGAAGCCTAATGCCTTCATCTCAGAAAATGGGGAACATGATCAGGGGACTTAGGTCACCAGGCTCTGCTCTAGAGGTCCCATTCCCCAAAGTCAGTGGAGCTGTGGTGGTGTGTTGGTCACATAAACTGTCCACACCTCCCTGTTTCCTGGAAAGCTGAAGTACACACCCTTCTTCCATACCCCCACTGTGCAGGGTGTTGCCTGTGGCTTCTTTATTTGCGGAGTGAGAATCTTCTGGAATAAACCAAGCACAGCACTGCCACCCACTCTCCAGGGGTCATGCTGGATAACTCAGAGTGCCTCCCCAAGGACCTCCCCGATGCCTGAGGTGCTGCCTCCCCCTTGGTCTGGCCAATGACTGGCATATCCACTTCTTCCTCCCTCCCTCCTTCCCCTTTAATGGCTCTAATGGGAGAAAGTGACACCTCACCATTGTTTCAGAGCATCTTTCTTCCTAATGACTTTGTATTCCATATGGCCACAGACAGATGGTTAGTCCAGAATCCTGGCAGGAGGTACTGGAGGCTGGGTCCAGGAGGTGGGTTGGACATTAGGTCTGTTTTGAAGGCAGAACCATCAGGATATGGGCAGGGAGGGTTTCAAAGACACGTCAAGGGTGACTTTTAGTTTTTACACTGAACGTCGTGGTCAATGGGGGCACCATTTATTGAAATGAGGTGTATTGCAGGAGAAGGCTTGGGGTTGTCTGTGATTGTTGAGAGGGTTGGAAATCAAAACCTAATATCTTCCTATTCCCTCATCAAATGGAGCCAACTGCATTTCTTTTTCCCTTAAAGTACCCAGGTTTCTGGAGTTACTGGACTTCCTGTTTCTAAGAGGACTTGCCTCTTAGAGTTTCATTGCATAAACTGGGGATTAGAGTTTGGCCTGTAGGAATGATGCTAGGAACTTTCCCTTGCTTGTGGACTGTGGGATTCATTTCCATAAGTCCCTTCGGGTATCATTTGGAGGATGTTGAGTTAGTTCCTGTTTCCCTTAGCGGGGCCATGCTGTCAGTTGGCACTGAAACCAAAGTTACATAGAGCAACAGGACAGCCATGAGACATCAGGGAAACCAGACTTCATGTTGAAAGAATGAGGCCACATTTTCCTGCAAAGCAAGAGTGTCACCCAGAGGAGGGAGAAGACAACAATGATGTGACCCTTGCTCCTCTGATAGCCTTCACACATGGGGCAGTGGCAGCGAGCACAGGGAAGCTGCTAGCATTTTCTTGTTCCTGTTTTCCTTAATGGAAAATCAAGGACTGTGTGTTTTATGAGCAGAGTCTCAGGTTGGGTGGATATGATCATTCTAGGTGCTTTCTGCTCCATCTCCAGCCAGCTCTGTAATCCTGCAGTTTCAACCCCTTTATCATGTCTTGAACTTGACTGCCCCCATCTTATCCTCATTTTGTCGCTCTTTCCTGGTCTCTGACAGTGGCCTCTTAACAGGTCCCCAAGCTCCTAATCTTGCCCTGTTGCCGCTCATTTCCTGCCTAGAGTTAAAAGATTTATTGTGTGTGTGATGGGGTGACCATGGAGATAAAAAAGAATGTTGAATCCCTTGAAGCTGGAGTTATAGGCAATAAATATCTTTATTGCCTGGAGAGGCTTTGACTAACATGACCATATGGCCATTCCTCAGCTTCCTGTGGCCTCTTGACCAAAGCCCAGTCCCTTCACATCGCCCTAAGCACAGCTTACCCTGTTCTCCGCATTCTTTCAGCCTCATAGTCTTCAACCATATCCGGCTGTGTGTCAGACCATGTTGTAGACTTTAGAATGCCCCTCCCCTTTTTTTCCTAGTCCTGTCCTATGCGTGAACTCACAGTCCTCTGTTGAATCCCAAACCCAAGCCATGATTCTCTTACCCAGTCAGTGCTAATTCACCGGGCAGAGATGATGCTCCCTCCTATACCCTTCCCCAGATTTTTTAGTGTCCCAAACCAGGTGAAAAATCTTATCTGAAGAACAATTAATAAATACTCAGTGACAGATATTGGAGTTCAACCTGAAGACCAGAAAAGCAAAGCAGCCAGCCACTGGCTTTTATCCTGACCTCAGTCCAAAAATGGTGACCCTGCCCCCAGGAATTTCAGAATAAGACTGTGTCTGAGAGCTGTCTCCTCCCGTTTTATAATCCTCTCCTAGGGTTAGGATTAAGGGTATTCACCACTACCACCTGATTTCTATGGCAGGCTAGTGTGGCAAGTGGCATTAAAGGTGTGTGTCATTGCTGTCTGGTCTGTAAGGCTTACCAGTGAGGCTGTTTTACTTTTCTGATCTTCAGGCAAGCTTTATTTATTAAAATACAGATGAAATGCCACTATATTTACCAACACTTCTGATAGCCATGCAGAAGGACATTAAGTATTCTGCTATTGGATAGATAACTATATGAATATTGGCTCTATTGGATAAATAGCTATAATGGATAGCTGTTAAAAAGATAATGGGGCTGGAGAAATGGCTTAGTGGTTAAGGCCACTTTTCCAGTGAGGAAATGTATGGCTGCTCTTAATGTCCATGGCCAGAGTCGCCAATATTGTCTGGCTTGTGACTCAGATAGGTTGTGGCTAGGTATGTCTGTGAGGTCTTCCAGAGAACCCAGATTTGATTCCCTGTGCCTACATTGCACAGTTTATAACCACCCGTAATTCCAGGAGCTCTGACATCCTGTTTTGGACCCTGTGGATACCTGTACAATACACCTAGACATATACATATACTTGTAAATTCTAGAAAATCTTGAAAAGAAGGTGTATATGAAGAATATTACATAGTCTGGGAAGATGATTAATAAGAAAGCAAAAAGGCTTGTAAGTGAGTTGCCCATGTATTATGCTATCTATTAAAATGTAAATGCCTAGAAAAAAAGACTAAGAAAATATATAAAAATTTAATAGTGATTTCCTCTTGGTAATGGCATTATGGATGATGTTTATTCTTTTATGAATCTAATTTTTAACTGGGTAGGGATTGCTTTCCTAATTAGAAGAAGCAAACCTCTCTTATTATAATTGGGAAAGTTGTGTAAAGCGGTAGAGAGAATTTATTGGGCCTCTCCATGGCTGTTTCTTCATTTGTTCTTTCACCGGTGGCAGGTTTTATGGTCGGAAGATGGTGAATATCTTGATGGCAAATGCAAAGTTTGATGCATTTCTGAAGCAGTCTCTCCCGTCTCATGACCTCCGGAAAGTCATGGCGGCCATCAGACAGCGGGTGAGCTGGTGGAACTCAAGTGGCTAACAGCCCTCATTTAGGTCGGGGGAATGAGTTGGGGTTCCAGGATCTTCCATTTCATCCTCACTCAGGGTTAAGCTTGTGCTTTCTCTTCCAGTGTCTATACCCAGGTCTGCCCCTATGCATCTCAAAATCCTTGGGTCCCTCTTCCCTTTTGTCTTGAGTGCCCAGCTACTTCCAGAGCTTCAGACTTGGGGATGCTCCCAGGTGGAAGGATTTTTCATCTTGTTATGCTTTATACTGGAATGTCAAACTACCCCATTTGGCTTATGTTCTGTGTCTGTTTCTCAAGGGAATACAAGACAATCATGAACTTCCATCTGCCAAAGGCCGTAAGGTGTTGAAGAGTTTGGTGGTGTGTGAGAACGGATTGCCTACTCAGGAGGGGTATGGTTGTTCTTGTGTCTCTGGGGCCCCATGGCCAAAGCTGCCAAGGGTGTTTTATGACCCATGGGATTGATTGTGGTCTGGGACATGTCTGAAACCTAGCTGGGTTTGCATGTATAATGATGGATTTGTAGGATACATTCCATTTCCCACATCTTAGACGTACCAAATCCTAGCTTGTCAGCATCTGCCAGAGATGTTGAGTTGGGTAGTCTCGCCTGAGGGAATGCACTTCTGTGTTGGCCAAGCTCTCTGTATAGGCTTAGCATCTCTTTGTTCACTTAGATCAACATGTCCTTTAGCAACCAGATTGGTCAGCCCAGGACTAGTCCTTAGGCAGAGCTGGACACAGGCAGACAAGACCTGGCTTGAGGGCTGGAGGATGTATACTGGGAACATTTAAAAATGAGACAGGAATTCTCTACTTGAAGTGTGAACCCTTCTGCCAGGTCCTGTGAGGATCCCAGCTGACCACAGCAGGATGTCCGGGAAGGTTCTGCCCAGCTCTTCAGTGATGTCCTGCACTCCCCTCCTCTCCCTTCATAGACTGAATCAGCCCCCATCCTTCCCACCTTCATATTTTCTTTTTCTGCTGCAGTCTGTTTTTGCTTATCCCAAGCACCTAGAACTTTGCCTGTTGATTCTACAAGACGCAGCTTGCCTGTTACCTTCCCCTGACATTCTCTGACACTGTGCCCCCATCTCTCCAGAGTAGGCAGCTGTCCTTGTTTTTCATATCTCTGTATCCCATCCATTGTGAGATACTTAAAGCAAAGGCTGTGTTTCTCATCTCTTTGTTCTCAGGACCCAAACACAGCTCTTGGTTTTCAGTAGGTAAGAATGCGAGATGCAGGAGCAGATGATAGAACAAATGATGGGCGGGACCTGGGTATGGGGCAGGAGCTCAGAGACCCTGGTTTTGAACTAAGTGTGGGAGGTAGGAATCATATGTGGAGCTTCTCTCACGATGGCTGAACAGTCTAGGTTCTGATGGACATGTGATCCAAATGCTCTCTGTTTCTGGAGGAGTATGAGAGCCTAGCTAACCAGAGGCATGAAATGCGAACCTAGCAGGGGTAGAAAGTGATGGCCTCCAGAATCTTGAATCTTTCCTTAGTCTTAGGTTAAATATACAGTAGCCAGGCTATGCTTCTTTGTGGTACAATAGTTGTCTGGTGTGCACGAGACCCAGGGTTCCATCCTCAGGATCCCCTCTCTCCCTACACTTGCATCGGTTGTCTTTCCACAGCACACACTCACTTATCTTCCCCACCTCCAGTTCTTTACATGGCCTCAGAAAGGAGAGTTGAAAGTCAGGAAGAGAGAGCTTTTCTTGTTGCCCTTTGAGGAAAAGAGATGCCCAAAGTCCCCAAGTACAGAGTCCCCAAGTAGCATTCAGAGGAGAGGCAGGGTTTGGACGAAGCTGTAGAGACACCACTGTTTCTGTCTTACCTGGCGGTGGGATGTGGCTTGAGATGAGAGCTGTGTTCATCCCCTGAGATCTTTCCCAGGGCTCAGGTCCTGCTTCCACCTAGGCTTGGCCCCAATGGCCCACGGCTGATGGGGCTACGCTCCTCCATGCGTGGTGGTGTGGAGATGGCAGAGCAGCTACGGGAGCTGACCAGGCTGCTGGAGGCCAAGGAGTTCCTGGCTCGGATGGAAGGCATTGGGAAGCTCCTTGAGTACTGCAAGGCCAAGCCAGAGCTCATTGCTGCCAACCTCATCCAGGTGAGCACCCACCCCATCCTCCCTGATTTCTCCCTGTGGGTGCCGGTTCAATCTGGAGAGCTCTGAACTGGTTTGGAGGGGATGTGCGGGGAGCCTACTAAGCACTCACTTTTCCTGTGGTCTTTGTAATGTCCAATGACAAGTTGGCTGTGGCTGGATGTTGAGCACATCTTTAGAATGCTTGGAGATTTCCTGCTTGACTTCGGCCCCTCTGCCAGAGAGGGCGCTGTGGTCAAGATCTTGGGTTACATTCAGTTAGTTATCTGCATAATATCTGGTATCAGAGCCTGTGGCTGAAGAGCGGCTGGAACAGAAATGATGGACAGGCTGGGTAACAGGCTGAATGCACTTGGTTCATGCTGACAGGCATGTGGAAACCCAGGCTGAGTCAGGTTTCCTCCTTGCTATGTGATCTTAAGAGACTCATTAACCTCCATGAGCCGTCACAGTTAATGGGAAAGGGGCATTACAGCAGCAACACGGGTGGCTAAGGTCTTCTGTGAGAGACAGCGAAGAGGGTCTACCCCAGTGCTCTGGATGACTGACACATGGAGAATGCTCAGCACACATCTGTCCCACCTTCTTGCCTGTTCCCCCTTTGAGGAGCTGAGCTCTTCTTCCTTGGGAATGCTCTAGTACAGGTCTGGGGACCCCTTTCAGGGATGCAGAAGGGGTCCCAGCCAACCCCTGCCAAGCCTGAGTTCCCACAAACTCTTGATTTTTCCCCCCTCAATAGGTCTTTGATGCTTTTACCCCAAGGCTTCAGGATCCCAACAAGAAAGTGGGCCAGTGGGCCCTGGAGTCCCTTGCGCAGATGGTTCCGCTCCTGAAAGACAGCATACATCCCATGCTGCTCTCCGTCATCACTGCAGTCACAGACAACCTCAACGCTAAGAACTCTGGGATTTCCGCGGCCGCCTCCACTGTGCTGGATGCCATGATGGACAGCCTGGGTGAGCATTCCACTGCGGTCCCTGTGGGGCTGCGGGAGGTACCAGCACCACACCCATCTTCTTGTGTTGGGGATCAAGTGTGTGGTAAACAGCTCTGGTTGGCTTGTCTGACGCTGTGTAGAACAGGTGTTAACACTGTAGGGTCCCCGAGGTCCTGGCTGGAGGCTTTCCCACATCCTGTCTATGTCTTAGTCACTGGTCTATTGCTATGAAGAGACGCCAAGACCACAGCAGCTCATAAAGCAAACCATTTATTTGGGGCTGGCTTACAGCTTCAGAGGTTTAATCCATTATTATCATGGTGGGAAGCATGGGGGCACACAGCGAACCTGGTGCTGGAGAGGTAGCTGAGGGTTCTACAACTGGGTCCTTGGGCAGCAGAAGAGAGACACTGGGGACTGATCGGAACTTTTGAAACGCCAAAGCCCACGCCCAGCCACACACTTCCTCCAACAAGGCCACACCTCCTAATCTCTCAAGTAGCACCACTCCCTAAAGACCAGAACTTCAAATATATGAGCCTATGGAGCCATTCTTCTTCAAACCACTGTAGTCTACTAGGCCCTGCATGATCGGGAACGAGAGAGGATTTGGTGTAGCCTCCCTATAGTCAGTCACATGAGGAAAGTGGCTTTTCAGGGCCACACAGGGCAGCACAGGGTGAGTGAGGGGAGCTGGCAAGGTCTAGCAGAGGCAGCGGTTGGTGATGAACTCTCAGAGGGGAACAGAACATGGAAAAAAGAAGGAAGGCACAGTGGGCGGTCATCATGAGAAGCAAGAGAGTCGAATCCCATGCACCCTGCAGTCTAACAACCCAGGTCCCTACTGCCAGGTGGCCTTTTC
Organism: Alexandromys fortis; assembly: GCF_014885135.2. Classification (NCBI taxonomy): domain Eukaryota; kingdom Metazoa; phylum Chordata; class Mammalia; order Rodentia; family Cricetidae; genus Alexandromys; species Alexandromys fortis. The sequence continues at coordinate 111,976 of NW_026068019.1, forward strand.
AATGCATCTGCCTTTCCCGTCCTGGCTGGAAGGTGATATTTAATTGCTCCCTAGAGGGAAGGGCAAGTTTAAAACTTGAGGTGCACTGAGAAAGAAGTACCCGAGCAGGCTTATGTCTGGGCTAGTGTGAAGGAACTGGTATCTGAAGATTGCCTTTGCTGGAGATCTGATGGGCACAGGGTGGCACCTGGCTCTGGCATTTGCAGAACGTTTTGGGTGAGACGTCCCTGGCAGACTCACCGCTCTTCCTTCCCTCACGCCTTGGCCAGAGCCCAGTTCCTGGGCCTGGGACAGCAAGCTGTGTCCTTGGCTAGAACCACCAGGAGGAGTTTCAGTTACAAATCAAAGGCTTGGTCAAGCCCCTCTCTGTCTCCCGAGTTCATAAATATTGTCAATTTCCACATTTCAGCTCGGAGGGAATTTATGATTTGCTGAGTTTGTGGCTGTGGCACAAACAATACAAATCGAGCCCTAAATTACAGCTTGTTCCCTGAGCTGCTCTGGGTGCGTGAGATTGCTGTTGCCAATAATCAAGGCTCTTGGTAAATCACCCCAGGCTCTGGATTTATTGGGGGAAACCTACACAAAGCAGAATGGGCGTTAGGTATCGGAGGAGGATGACCACTCATGTCTAAGAGTGGACTCTTAACTCTTCCTGCACCAAGGACTTCAGCCTGCTCTTTGCCACTGGGCCGACCTTCCCTAGCATAGAAGTGCCTAGCACTTTGCACAACAGAATTTGGTGTTTCCCACAGCTATACGCGTCAGGTACACTCTACCTGAGGGTCTGCTGTATCCATTCAGGATGACTACCCTGGAAAGCAATAGGCCTGGGAGTGGCCTGGGCACTAGTCTGCTTTCTGCTCCTATAGCAAAAACACCAAGCCTGGGAAGTTTATATATATATTAAAAAAAGAAATTTAATTCATGGTTCTGGAAGTCCCAGAGCACGGTGCTAGTTTCTGATCAGCTTTGATAGACTCACAGAGAATGGCATCACAGTGGTGGATGGCGTCACAATGGTGGATGATGTCACAATGGTGGATGGCGTCATAATATTGTGTGGATGATGTCACAATGGTGGATGACATCACAGTGGTGGATGTCGTCACAATAGTGAATGATGTCATAATGGTGAATGGTGTCTTAATATTGGGTGGATGGTGTCACAATGGTGAATGGCATCACAATGCTGGATGGTGTCACAATGGAGGATGATGTCACAGTGGTGGATGACATCACAGTGGTGGATGGCATCACAATGATTGATGGTCTCATAATGGTGGGAGCATCACAATGGTGAATGGTGTCATAATATTGGGTGGATGATGTCACAGTGGTGGATGACATCACAGTGGTGGATGGCGTCACAATAGTGAATGATGTCACAATGGTGGATGGCATCACAATGCTGGATGGTGTCACAATGGTGGATGATGTCACAGTGGTGGATGACATCACAGTGGTGGATGGCATCACAATGGTGGATGATGTCACAATGGTTGATGGTCTCACAATGGTGGGAGTGTTCCTGTGAAAGAGATTACATGGTGCGACAGGAAGACAGACACCAGGAAAAGGTGGCTGTGCTCAGTAAGTAGAGAATTTTCTGTGTGAGTCCACAATTTCAGATCCCAGAACTCACTTCATGTGGGTCATGGAAACCTAAGTGCCTCTGTAATCCTAGTGCCCTGTGGAGAAATGGGAGGCAGAGATGGGAGAATCTCAGGAAGCTCAGTTAGCTTGGTGAATGCAGCAGTTCAACCAATATCTCAAACAAAGTGGAGGGCAAGGACCGACAGACAGCTGGGGTTGCCTCTGTCCTACACACACACACACACACACACACACACACACGGGGAGGGAGGGAGAGTGTAAGTGGGAACTCATTCTCAAGGCCTTTATTAATCCCCCTGCAAGGGCAAGGCTCCTAATGACCTCATTACGTTCTGTCAACGTCTGCTTCCTGAAAACCTTATCACCTTTCAACATTTCCACGCTGGGGACCATGCTCCCAACACAGAAACCTCTGGGGACCAGCATGTGGCAAGCAGGGTTTCAGCCACGTGATTCTCCCTGTTGGGACAAAGTCCTCCTGGATATAGCTGAAAACAGTCCCTTTGGCCCACCAGGCAGACTGTGGTACACAGAGAGTGATGGCCGGTGTGAGGGGGGCTGTCTTATAACTCCTTACATCCGCGCTGAGGTTTGAGATGGAACAGCATGCTCTTTTGGTCCAGCGTGTGGTACTGTTGGAGTAGGGTGTGCGAACGAGTTGTCTGGGCCAGCCGGGTTTGCTGTGCCACACACCTTCTCCGTCCCAGCAGCAACCCTGATTCTGAAGGTGTTTATGACGATGGAGTGCAAGCTTAAGGACTTAGGTTAGTGACGTGGAGTACCAAGGATAGAATTCATGTCGTCCCCGGGAAGGCTTTCATCTGTTTGGAATGGGCTGAGCGGAGCTCAGAAGAGACACGAGTGACTAAGCTTCTCACTGCCCGGAGCTTTCGGTGGTGGCTGCAGAGCCCAGGCAGTGGGATAGAAAATGAATATAGTCTTCCAAATTACTCCGCTAAACCTGATATTTCCAGTGGGCCTTGGGGTTTCTCTTACAGAGGTGTTTCTCTACAGTCTGCTTCTTCAGTTGCCCCCTCTGGGGGGTGGGATGCTGGGCTCCAGGCTGGAGGTGGGCTGTCAAATGCTGGGCAGTACCTACATGTGGAAGGCCAGAGCGACAGCGTAGCCTGCCCCCAGTCTGTTGCCTGCTAATTGCAGGGCAGGAGGATCGAGAACAACAATGCCAAGTCCGGCTGCTGTCCCCTGGCATGAAGTCCAGATGGCTAATTGGGGAGGCAGGCTTTCCTAGGACGAGTCTCAAGACGCTGCTTGATTGTGAAATTCATTGAGAGCATGGTCTTCTGGCTTGGTTCTCCTGAGGGTTGGTGACTTGGATGTCCGTTGACATTACAGGTGCTGCTTTCTGCAGCGTTCCCTTTGCGGGGACAGGAAGGAGACTGGGCAGCTTGCTGCCTGGCCTCTGCCATTCATCACCCACTTCCTGCTTTGGGGTTTCTCTGAACTTGAGGCTCAGTGCTGTTTTTCCTACTAGACACTGAGACCTGGATTCTGGGGAGTTTTTCTGAGTAGTAAGGACGTGCAGGAGCAGACTGCTTGGCCGTGTTGGGCTCTGTTACCCTTGCGTTAGTTGGAGAAGATATCCGCCTGATGAAAACCTCAGACTGCAGACAGCCTGCTTTCCCCAGATGACCTTGGTGTTCCCGTTTCTCACAGTCAGAGGAGCTCTCAATTTAGCTCAGCCCCTGGCCAGGGCTGGAGAGGCCAGATAAGCTTGGGTTGGGGTGGCTGTGGATCTAGCTTTGCTGTTTGCGCGCTCTGACTTTAAATGTCTGTAAATCATGTGACTGACATTATATTGTCAACAGGACTTGACTCTGAGTCAAGATACCTCTCCAACCACCAAACGCTCAAAAAAAAAAAAAAAAAAAGCCCATATTTGTTCAAATTTACCCAGTGGGAAACCACAAGGGAATACAAATCTCATGTGGGCTCTTTCATTTAATACAGATATTAATGGTACATACCTGTAATTTGGGAGGCCGAGGCAGGAAGATTAACATAAGTTGGGGTCAATTTGAGCCCCGTCTAAAAGTTCAAAGAGAAAACAAGTGAATTGCATCCAGTTTCCAATGCTACTTTATAGTCTTGCTCGTTGCTTAAACATAAAGACTCATTCTTTTCTATAGAAATCATGCTTGTTGGGCCAGGTGGTGGTGGCCCATGCCTTTAATCCTAGCACTTGGGAGACAGAGGCAGGCAGATCTCTGATTCTGAGGGTCAGCCTGGTCTATAGAGTGAGTTCCAGGACAGCCAGGACTACACAAGAAACCCCATCTCAAAGAAAAAAATAAACCAAAAATAAAAAAAATAATGCTTGTTAATTATTGGGAAATGGAAAAACCTAAAGCATTTGAAAAAAATATAACCCATTTATGACAAGTACCAACTCATAAAAGTGCGTGTGTGTGTGTGTGCCAGGGACAACCCCCTGAGGTAGTTCTTTGGGAGCCGTCTACCTCAGTTTTTGAGATAGGACTTCTCACTGTGACCTGGAATAGCTGCATAGCGAGCTCCCAAAGACTCTGCCATCCCAGGTGCACACGTGTGTGTGTGTACATGTCTGTTCTGGACACAAAACTCAGGTTTACACGCTCGTGTGGAAGCACTTTCCTGACTGAACCAGCTACCTCACACTATAGAGAACTTTTAAAGGAAACCATGGCGGAACGCGAGTGGCCTGATGATCATCTGGGGACACTCATCACGGTTGAGTCACTTAAGACACTCTGTGTCCTGCAGGTGGCCCAAACTGGGTGTGGCCGCCCAGGAAAAACTCGGAGGAGGGGGACTGATTGACTTACCTGCAGAAGTATATGCACTCCAGGAAAGCCCATGACTCAAGTCATCATATGCAAAAGCTCTGATTTGGTTAAACAGGATGCAACTTCAAATGTATGATAGCACAATTACGTACACAGACGTGCACAGAAAGAGGGAGACAGAAACAGGCTGATCTACCAGAGCTACGCAGTAAGGCTCAAAAAGAAAAAAACCAAAGGATGCCAAGTGTTAACAGCAGTTTTTTTAAATGACACATAGAGTTCTGTGGCTTTCAAGTGTCTGAGGGTGACAAGACCTGGTGGCCTCAGCTTCTCTCAGAGGAACAACTCTGTTAGTGCCTGGGGATTCCTCTGTCCGTTTGTAGAGAAGGGAGACTCTGGAGGACAGACTGACTGGTCAGGCCTGTTTTCTTCTCATTGCATGACATCTTAGGTTCTTTCTGCTGCATAGCGAGTCTTGACCTTCCTGTGAGGCAGAAAGACCCCTCTGGAAATATGGGCCAAGCTAACGGAGTATTGACGTTAGCCTTTCAATGTTAGATTCCATCATATCATCTTTTATTATTATTTTTAAATGGTGCTTGGAAGTGAACTCAGGGCCTTTGCACATGCTAGGCAAGTATTCTGTTGCTGAGTAACCTAAGCCAGCTCAAGATTCTGGCCTCTTGTTTAGATTTTTTTTCCATTGTGAGAATTTTAGGGCAATAATAAAACTCATTACAACAGCATGTACATTACTAAGTATATGATATGGGTCTAATCCTAAATATTAAATCAACTCATCTATCCTCACAGCAACTCAGAAAGAAACTAGGATTTTTCCTTTTTCACAGATGGGTAAACTGAGGCATGGAGGGAGCGAGTGGCTCATATAGTGTTACACAGGAAGATATGAAGGAGATGGGATTTAAACTCAGGCAACTTGCACCCAGAATCTGCATCCTATCTCATTAAATCCGAGTGTGACCCAAGAAGGCCAGTCTTACAGAGGTGACCAGAACAAGACAAGGCCAAGTGCTCTGACACTCATAAACTAACCCGGAAAACCTGAGCCCTGTTGTGTGCTGTGACTCCACACACATTTACCACGCTCAGCCAGCATTTGCCAAGCACCTGTACTCTGCAAGCATTTATGAAGACCCTGCTGCTTGCTGGCTGCCATAGGAGCATTGCCTGGTTGATCGGCTGGCAGTTCATTTTCAAGGACTCCCCGGGTGCCCTGTTTTCGGGCTCTGAAGGTCTGTGCCAAGGGCCAGGAGCTGAACTGAGCCCTGCGGGAGAAATGCTTTGCTCTCGCTGTGCCATATTGGATCAAGCACTTATTAAATCTCGGCTCCTGACCTCAGGTGCTGTGCTCTGAGGTCCCCCGCCAACCATACTAAAAGTGAAATCCCTCTGCGGTAGTGATGAGTGACAGGACTTTTGAGAGCATCTTAGGTCAGGGGTTCTGCGGTCGTGGGCAGGCTCGGCTATCACAGGTTGGGATCCTGATGTAAAGGGTGGCTCTGGACTCCTTTCTGTCTTCGTCACACCCAGGTGTATACTTCTGCCTTCTGCCAGGGACTAATACATAACTCATGTCTTCACCAGAGTCTAGTACATGCTCTTCGACTTTCTACCCTCCAAACCCCAAGCCAAATAAAGCTCCATTGTTTGTAAATTGCTTATTCTGTTTTTTTTTTTTTTTTTTTTTTTTTAAATTATGGAAGCAGAAAATCAACGAAGACACCAGGACACACTTGCTGGGTTGCTATGCCTGCCCTACCCTGCTGACAGGTGTGGGCAAGCCCCTAGCCACCGCCCTGAGAAGGGCGATTTCACTACCTGCCCTGCCTTCCATTAAGTTATTCCATGACTGCTGTGGTTGCAAAATCCTGGGAGCCGAGAATGCTGGAAACCGGGCTCGCCAGTGCTTCCAGGCTCATGGCAGGGGCAGTTGGGGACAGCAGGAGGAGGTTCTGCTCTTATGCCTTCCATGGTCAGACCTAGGGGTGTTGATCAACCCTTACTCAGGCTCTTGTTACATGGACACACTTTCCCTTCCTGGGTGAGGTTCATGTTCAAATCTAAGAAACTTCCTTGAGGGTAGGGGGACTCCTTTTTATTGGTTTGGGGCTCCATATCCATTACATAAAGGGCACCAGGAAGTGCTCACTACGGGAGTAAGTGATGACCTGGCATGGAATATCCTAATGACCAGATTGTATGTTCTGAATGCTGTCCCCAGCCCTTTAATGACCTTCATGTGACCTGCATGTGAGGCTTAGTGCCTCAGTTTACTCTGAGGCTCTAGAAACACTCAAATATCCTTGTGTCCACCCCCTTCATCTCTTGCTAGCATCACTAGTTGTGAGTCTGTCTTCTGCCTACCAGTCATTCATCTGCCTTATTTTATCCAAAACCTCACTGCAGGACAACGTGGAAAATCACAGACACTATGTGTCAGACCTATGGGAGAAGTGGTAGCCTGTTTGGAGCCAATCTCACTGCTTTGGACCTCTCGCTCTTCCCATAATACCCTGTTCATTCGCTTTTTCACAAACTGGCCCTAGGTTGAGATGACAGCTCAGTGGGTAAATACTTGTCATACACCTGATTTGGTCCCCAGATCAAGCTGGATGCACAAGTCTGTTATCCCAGCCAGACTTATCACAGGTCCTGGAAGCTGGTGAGCTTGCTAGCTTCATGTGCAGCAGCGGTGAGTGAGAGACCTTGCTTCAAATAAGGTGAAAAGTGAGGGCCGGCACCTGAGCTTAGTCTCCAATCACATGCGCGCATGCCTGGTGTGTCGGTATGACTGGCAACGTCTCGGTCACGGGCATCTCCATCTCTTTCAGATCACCTTTGCCTCCTGCAAGCCTTCGCCGGTCGTGTGCGTTTCCTGAGCGGTCCTGCGGTGTTGGAGGTCACAGAACGCCTCTCAGGTGAGCACCCATGATCCCACCCAGCCCAGACTTCATCACTATTCTCTCCTGGAATGTAGTTTTTCACCTCAGAGACCATTTAAGAATTTTCATAGTCTGCTTTTTCTACGACACTCTCCACATTACCAGAAGGCAATCATTGTTTTTGGTGAAAGTGAGGCAAATATGTATACAACCAAATAGTTCCTAAGAATGTATTTCTTTCTTTTTACAGACTGAGATTTCTGTATCCCACTGAATACCTTTTTAGAAAATTGTGTGTCTGTGTGGAGGTGGAGGTGGGCATACATATAGGAGCCAAAGGACTTCTTGGCTAGTATCCACCTTTTTTTTTTTTTTTTAAGGACAGGGTCCCTCATTGGCCTGGAACTTGTTAAGTAGGCTAGGGTGGTTGGAGTTTACTCTTCAGTGATGGAGTTACAAAGCACGAGTTGATTGAGTTACAAAACACATACCTGTTTGTTTATTTATTCATCTGCCTGTCTGTCTGTGTGTCCATCTGTCTTTGTTAGGGTTCTCTATTGCCATGAAGTGACACCATGTTCAAAGTCACTCTTATAAAGAAAACATTTAATTGGGGTGGCTCTCTTACAGTTTCAGAGGTTCAGTCATGGTGGTGTGCAGGCAGACATGGCATTGGCTACATCTTGGCTTGCAGGCAACAGGAAGTTGACAGACACACTCTGCAGTATCCTTAGCCTGCAGGGACTGAGATGTGGGCAGGGAAGAGTGTGGGCTGAGCAGCTGAGGTGGGCAGGTTGTTGTTCTTAGTCTTTGGAGGTCAAGAGAGTGAGTGCCCATCATTGCCTAGAGAGCCAGGCTCCAGTCTGGAGGCAAGACGTGGCAGGACAGAAAAGGGGTCTGATAGAGGGCCAGTGATGCCGTGGCGGAGTCCAGTGTCTTGTTTCTGGGCTCGGTTAGAGTTAAAGTCAAGGTAAGGGATGGTTCTTGGGATTTCTTTAATTTTCATTTCTGTTCCCCTAAATCTATTATTATTATTATTTGGTTTTTAGAGACAGGGTTTCTCTGTGTAACAGCTCTAGTTGTCCTGGAACTAGCTCTTGTTGACCAGGCTGGCCTCGAACTCACAGAGATCTGCCTGCTTCTGCCTCCAAGTGCTGGGATTAAAGGCATGTGCCACCACTGCCTGGCTCTTTTTATTATTTTAACTTTACCACTATCTCCATAAGAGGTTCTTTGGTATTGAATGCTTCATAGTGCTGGCCAACCATCACTACCAGCCACCTCTTTTCATCTTGTGAAACTGAAAACTCTCACCCTGTCAAACAGTAACTCCCTGCTCCCCTCAGTACCTTGCAACTACCCTTCTGCTTCCTGTCTCTGTGAGACTGACTGCGGTTGGCACTTGATGTCAGTGGACTGCGACATAGTTTATCTTCTGGAGACTTCACTTAACATCATGTCTTCAAGGTTTACCTACATTGTAACAGGCATTAGAATTTGCATGCGTGTGTGTGTGTGTGTTGCACGGGTGGGTGTGCACATGTGTATATGTGGAGGCCAGAGTTTGACCTATATGCCATGTGGGGGTTAGGGAACTGAACCTGTGTCTTCTATAAGAACAGCAAGCTGAGCAAGCTTTCCAGTCTCCTCTCCCCCCGCCCCCCTTTTTTTTGAGCAGAAACTCTCAGTGAACTTGGAGGTCATTAATTTGGCTAAACTAGCAGACCAGACAGCTCAGAGATTCTCTTGTCTTTATTTCCCCATTGCTGCCTGGCTTAGAAAAACGTCATCATCTTGCTTTTTAAAAAAATGTATGTAAATGAACCCAGGCCCCTATGCTTTCAGCAAACACTTTACTGACTACCATGTTCTTAGCTCCAGTATTTTCTTTTGAAGGAAGAAGGGCGATATACACACCCCAGACTGTGTTCACCCTCCACCTGGTGATGGATATCAGTCTACTCCTACCTTAAAGACAGACTGTTATATGCACACCCCAGACTGTGTTGACCATCCACCTACCTTTGGGCCCTTGTGAGAGTAATGTCACCACAAAGACAGAGTGCATAAGTAAATTTTTCATGGCTTCACTTTGGTTGTGTGGGTGAGATCCCACAGACACAGAAACATTTTGGCTGCTTCCCCTGCCTCTCTTGCTCAGGCCTGCCTGGCCACTCTTCTGCCTTTGGGTGACCGCTTCCCCAACAGCCTTCTCCAAGCCCAGAGAGCATAGCATGTAGTTTGTTCCAGCCAGTGCCCCTCTTCAGGAAACCCCTCCAAGGCTCTTTGTATTGGAGCCTTTCCCAGTGATGTTTACATGGCTTCAGGGTGCAAACCTGCCTTCCCAGTCACCACATTGACACCTAAGAGAACTGTGACTGTTGGTGTTCCCAGGGGACCCTCCCATGGGATGCAGGAACCTTGCGGTAGTCATATCTGACATTTACACTCCCTGGAAATGCTGTGGAGAGTATCAGTCTGATCTGGGGGTACATTCAGGTCATCTGGTTTCCCTGAGGGTGACATCCAGGTTATCTGTTTCTCCACTGTCTCAGAAGTCAAAGGAACACCCATGGGTTTGGAAGATGTTAAGCTGGCGAGAGAAGGACAAATTGGGCATTTAAAACTCTAGACTGGCCTCTGAGACATAGGACTTCTTGAAGTTTGGAGGACAGTATGGGTGTAAGCTTTGGAGTCAAGGCAAAGCGGCCTCTGTCTTCAGCAAGGTCTTCATGAAGAGAAGTCCTTAGCCTGAGTCTTGCTTTCCTCCTCTGAACAATGGGCTCATATTCATCTTTTTTGGCCTGAAATGAAGCCTTGAAGTTCTAAGTCTTAGATTGGAGTAGTTTTTTATATATGGCTAGGCCCTCATAGTCTTCCAGAACCTTCTTGTTTCTTGTCCCATACCAGCACTTGACTAGGATGTCAGGCAGACTAGGCTGCATATTTCTCTATGTCTGTCTTTCTGTCTCTTTCTATCTATTATCTATCTATCTATCTATCTATCTATCTATCTATCTATCTATCTATCATCTATGTATGTATGTATGTATCTATCATATCTATCTATCTATTATCTATCTATCTATCTCTATCTATTATCTATCTATCTATCTGGCAGTGTTGGTTAGCACTATTGTACTTAGGATAATAGTCATAACCTCAGGCCAGGGAAACCTCTCCATGAAGGCCTGGGGAGGCTTTTGACATTGGCTGTAGCCCTGGTACTTCCTTTGGTGACAGAGAGCTTCTGCAGGTTCATGTGGGTGATGAGTATTCTTGAATTTAGAGGGTTGAGTTCTGAGAAAACAGTTCAGGGGCTTCTTCACTGGGGCGGAGGGTCTATTTAGAGCCTGAGAGCCTGCACACACATCCATCCTCATGGACAGCTGCCTGATTGTAGCATTAAGTGCCCAGGTGCTGTGGGGTTTGCTCCTTGTAGCTGTGCCAGACTTCTTCTTCAGAGACTCTTTACTCTTCTCCCTGTTGCTGGAGTCGCTAAGTAGGAGTCTGGACCCTGGCAGCCCTAACAAGCTAGTTCAGCAACCCATCCTTAACAAGTCAATTAAAGAACAAGTAATAGGGGAAAATAGAGAAAGGAGACTTATTCAGTATGGCCGCACTGGGAAGAGCAGCAAAGAGGTCCAGTGTCCTCCTTCAGCTCATCTTTGGGGTCCTGATCTGAGGTTTAGGTTGGAATAGAGGCAGACGTAGTCACCTTGTCCCGGACCAGGCGTAGGCATGTCCATCCTCGTTGTCTCCAGTCTCACTGCAAGGTGGTCTGACAAGGACCAGGGAGACAGGGTCTTCTCCTTCTATCAGCACAAGGTTCCTGGGGAGATTATTATTTCCTAGGGACCGTTGTCTCCATACGTGGATAGTCAAAGAGAGGGGTGCACGTATGTCTCTAGAATGACTTCATTCTAGGCTACACCGCTAGTGTGGCATTTCTCTGTGTTGGTATGACTTTCCTGAGTGGCAATAAGCGTTTCTGCAATGCTAGTATTGGCTGCTATTTGTCACCTGCTTACTTGACATTTATTTATAATGGAATCTCTAACAATCTTGAGAGCCTGGCTTAGGCTGGCAACTTTTACTTTACAAATGTAAAAAGGCGCAGAGAGGCGGTAGTTTTCTCGAGTTCACAAAGCTGGTAGACAGTATAGGAGTGATGTGGGATGCCCCTCCGTATGCTGTGAGTATGTTTTATTACCATTGGTTAATAAAGAAGCTGCTTTGGCCTATGGCAGGGCAGAATAGAGCCAGGATCAAAGAGATATAGGGAGAGAGTAAGTGTAGTCAAAGAGATGCCATGTAGCTGCTGAAGGAGAAAGATGCCAGAACCTTCTTAGTAGGCCACAGCCTTGTGGTGATACATAGATTAATAGAAATGGGTTAATTTAAGATGTAAGAGCTAACTAGGAATACACTAGAGCCGTTGGCCAAACAGTGTTGTAATTCATATAGTTTTGTGTGATCATTCGGGTCTGGGCAGCTGGGAAATGTAAGAACAATCTCTGCCTACAGAGGTGGGGTTGCAACCTGCCTACTCTCCCTCACTGGGGCTGAGGTAGTGCACTACAATCACCATGGACCTACCTCATTTGCATTGGCTTTGTGGTCCTTTCTTTCATAGAAAATAAAATTATATTTTAAGACTGTTGTGAATACAAACCAATATTTCTCTTCTGATGTTAAAATAAATTGAAACATTTTAATGGGTCCCTGAATGTGGTGAGGCTTGATCATGGGGCGTAGGTGGGAAGTCAGCCCGGCAGGGGCGCCTGCCCTCTGCTCTGAGCACGGAACTGGTGGTGCTGGAGAGAAGTGGGAAGAGAGAGTGCACAGCTCAAATGACCCTCCCTTTTTCCTTTGACAGTGCTGGTGGCTTCAGTGTACCCCCGAAAGCCTCAGGCTGTGGAGCGGCACATCCTTCCAGTCCTCTGGTACTTCCTGAACAAGATGAGCGGCAACGGCGTGCTGCCGGGACGTGGTGGGAACGTCCGCACGGTGGTGTGCAGGCTGGCTGGAAGCCTCCAGGAGCAAATGGGGTCCCGCCTGCAGGACTTCGCTGCCAGTCAGCCCCAGCATGTCCTCAAGATGCTCCAGGAACTTGTACACTCTGACTCTCTGGGTGGCAACGACAAGGCCGCCAGTGGGGGAACGCCCCCTGACAGCAGATGACTAGAACCACCTGCCCCCAGCAGCTGGGTTAAAGATGGGTCTGAAGTGGGAAATTATCATTTTTTACCTTATTTTATTTTTATGATCGAGTCACCTCATGGTCTACTCTCCTCATTAGGGTCCCCATTGTATACAGTATATTTTGAAGTAGAAATAAAAGAATTGCTTATTTTTCTAAGGTTTTTTTAATCTTACATTTTTTTTAACCATAGAGAATTTCCCAGCAGACAGGTTTATGAAACATGACAACAGCAACCCTAGTTTTAGATAAGATAGTGACAAGTAGCTAGGAAAGAAAGGGACACATGGGCCAACCTAGTGCAGGAATACAGCCCAGCCCCCACATCTGTGCGCAGCTGGAAGACTCCTGCATCGCAGAGCCCTTCGCTGCCCACTCAGATACGCTCTGCTTCTCATTGACTTGATTGGAAGTCATTGCACGCCATGAATCTTCCGGCCCATCCTGCTTCAGCCCTGTAGAACCTTGAGTTAAGTCTCTGTGTATCCCGTGGGACTTTCTGTGGGGATCTGCCCAGCTTGTCACAGAGCAAGAAGAGTCTAGCAAATGTACTGCTAGAAGCTGGCCATCTGGCTCACTCCGACAAGGACTAGATGATGCTTTGTGTTTAAAGCAACATGGATGGGACTATGGGGTGGAGTCTGCATGCCGGACTAGACAAAATGGCATCGGCTGCTATAGATGGGCTGAATCCTGGGAATGTCTGGCTCAGTGTGGGCCAGGTTGTGAGAAAACAGAGAATAGTATTAGTCCCTAGGGATAAACCCCTGAGGGGTCCTGACCATGTAGGCGTGGTCTGGGCATCCCTGTAGTAGCCTTGGTTTGCCTTGACTAGTTACAGGTCAACAGTGGTATGCCCGGGATTTAAGAGCTCAGGTCGCTGCCTTGAACATGCGGCCAGGCAGCTGTGATGTGGAGAAGGCTGAAGGGGTGACATTTCATCGTTGGCCAAGGACTCAGACATAGCACCATATAGGGTCAGTTGCAGATGGTGAAGTCCTGAGGCCCAGCCTCATGCCAGCAGGTTTTCTGGCAGTGCCAGCCCACCACCCAGTGGAATCCCCATGCATCATCCATCATCTGATCTCCAGGTTTGATATGAGTTCTATACTGTTCTGAGCCTCTCCAGGGGAGCCTGGCCTTAAGCCAGGGAAGCTCTTGGCCAAACCAGAGCTTGGCCAGCCCCTCCCCATGCCGAGTGGGAGATTGCAAGTCAGGTTAGGGCTTGGCTTTTAATAGGCAGCTTAAGTGTGACTGCGGGTCATTCCAGAGCCACTGTGAGCTGCTGTTCACCTCATGGTGACCCCAGCAGGGCTTTCCGGAAGCCGACTCAGTCTGGGCCAGGAGAAATGCATACAAAGGAAGCCGTGCAGAAACACTCAAAGAGACTGATTTGTAAATCTTCCTAAGGTTTTATGCTATTTCATTAACCATGTTTGCTTATTGTCTGAGCAAGCTTGTTTTGGGTGTGTGTGTGTGGGGGGGGGGAAGACCCGTATTTTCTGCTTGTCAAGATCCAAGGAGAGACGAGAGTATTTCAAGATTCTTTGGAATGGTAAGGGCTGAGGGACGTGGAGGCTGGCAGAGACGTTTGAAGACAGAAATGAAGCCGAGTTTGGAGGATGATGGCTCAGTGGTTAAAGAACTTGCTATGCACGCATGAGAGCTGGCATTCAGGGCCCCAGAGGCTAAGTCAATACTAGGTGGGCACAGGAGCTCCTATGTCATTCCAGGATCAGAAGGCAAAGGCAGGATCCCCAGAGCAAGCCAGCTAGCAAACTAGTCAAACTGGCAAGCTCTGGGTTTGACTGAAAAACCTTGCCTCGTTGAGTCAGATGGAGGGTCTTCTCTTAAGCCCCCATATACTTTCACATACACATACATACACATACAGGAGAGAGAGAGAGAGAGAGAGAGAGAGAGAGAGAGAGAGAGAGAGAGAGAGAGAGAGAGAATAATTCTGTACCCACCTCAAGCCCAAGCTTCCTGTTCCTAGGGTTCTCGTGGGTGGATGTGTTGAAAATAACCACCAACTGTAGAGAAAGGAAGGGCAAATCTTTGCTCTGTTCTGTTTTCCTTCATGATCTCAGGGTTTATATTTGCTGGGCAGTCAAGGTCTGCAGCCCACGCCCCTGGTACATTGTTACCAAGAAAGAACTGGGCGATTCTGGCAGACTTTGGGAAGCCCAAATCAAGTGTGGTGGATTGAAGTTTCAGGTGAACCTGGGCTGCAGGTTGTTGTTTGTAAACCACAGAGAGGATAGCACAATAACAACCAGGGCCCCAGCCTGCTGAGACATCCTCCAAGAGCCTCATATGAAGGCCATTCATGGACCGTAAACATTGTCCTGCTAGACCTCAGAGATGGTGGCCGAGGGCTGGGCTCACTCCATCCTTTGATTTATTGTGCGTGAGCCAGAAACTCTACTTCTAGGATTTGCTGGTTTGCTGTAGTAATTTGACACAAGCTAGAGTCATCTGAGAGGAAGAGACCTCAATTAAGAAAAATGCCTCTGTAAGATTGGACTGTGGGCAAGCCTGTAATTATTTTCTTAATTAGTGATTGATGGGGGAGTGCTCAGCCAATGGTGGTTGGTGTCATCCCTGGGCTGGCGGTCCTGGGTTCTATAAGAAAGCAGGTTGAGCAAAGCCATGAGGAGCAAGCCAGTAAGTAGCTCCCTTCTATGGCCTCTGCATCAGTTCCTACCTCCAGATCCCTTCCCTACTTGAGTTCCTGTCCTGACTTCCTTTGGTGACAGACTGTTATCTGGAAGTGTAAGCTGAAATAAACCCTTTCCTCCCAACTTGCTTTTGGCTATGGTGTTTCATCACAGCAATAATAATCCTAACTAGGATACAAGAGATGCTTCTGGGGGGGGGCATGTAGGTTTTGGTTATGGCAAGTCCTCTTCTCCCCCTCCACCCCCAGCGTGAGAATAACACACTATTGAAACGTCTATAGACTGTAACTACCAGGACTTGTGAGTCTTCAGGCGTCTGTACTGACTGACCTTGGGTGTACGTCCTCAGCTGGAACCACTAAGAGCACCTCCTGTGCACATTCACTACGTTCCTCTTTAAAAGAGCCCTGCACAATATCCTTGGCTCTATGGTGCTCCAGGCTGTCAGGTCTGCTCTCCTCTCACCTCTGGGTGTCCAGCCATTGCAGATAGAGACTGAGGTCAGGTACAGAGGCCCAGGGTCTCAGCTTAAGAAATCTAGGCATTTGACTTGCTGGTGTGTGACTTTTTGTCAACCTCTCTCTCTCCTGTGTGTGTGTGTGTGTGTGTGTGTGTGTGTGTGTATGTATGTTGTGTACGTGTGTGTGTGTGTGTGGTAGTAGTGGTGGTGAGGTATATATGACAATAATATCCACTTTAACCCAGCTGCTCTGAAGATTATTGAGGTAATTCTTATAAACTGTTTAGCATAAAACATGGGGAGCCCTTGACAATGGCTGTGACATTCTGGGGGGAGGGTCAGTGTTTTGGAGAAACTAGTAATGTGGATCTCTGTTTTCCTTGCAGTGCTGGGGCTTGGTGGAGCCTGAGACCCACCGAGTCTATGCAAGCTTAGGGCAAACAAAGTGTTCTGTCGTCTCTACTAGGAGGCAGGGACATTCGCACTTTCTGGGTCTGCCATTTCTGTTCCTTTGTCCTTGCTTGACAGACTCTTGCAGCCACCCTTGGCCTTTTTTCACTCTCAGGCCTTTCACTGGAGGGTGGATAAGGAGATCTGGACGCCCCTCCCTCCCCGGTGGCCCTGCCTATCTCCTTGGAGGCTCACAGCTGGAAGCAGGAGGGTTTAAACTTTCTAGATGAAAGTGTTTTCCCTAGGCCGGGCGGTGGTGGCGCACGCCTTTAATCCCAGCACTCGGGGAGGCAAAGACAGGTGGATCTCTGTGAGTTCGAGGCCAGCCTGGTCTACAAGAGCTAGTTCCAGGACAGGAACCAAGGAACCAAAAAGCTACGGAGAAACCCTGTCTAGAAAAATCAAAAAAAAAAAAAAAGAAAAGAAAGTGTTTTCCTTACATTGTAATTCAGCTCCATCCCCAGGATGGAGAGGAGCAGATGGGAAGGGTGATACTCTTTACACACTCTTTCCATCTTTGTCGAGTGGGACGAGGGAGGCAGGAGAACAAGGCAGCCTGCTAATCAAAGGCCTGCAACATGCCGGGTTCTGTCACTCTTCTTGATGTCCTCGAAGTAGGAGGTCACCTCTCTCTTTTGCTGGAGGAAGCTGGGACCCAGGGGTGCAGAGCGAGTGTCCTCAGCCAGTGTAGAGTTCTCAGGGAGTCCGGTCAAGTGCAGACAGAATGATTTACAGACCCGACCAGGGCTTGAGTTTTGACATTTCCAATAAGACATGGGTACAATGGGGTCTGGCTGGGGGTCTGCTTTAGGGTCGGGCCCTAGAATGTAGCTGGAGCTCGGGTATGTGCCCAGGTCTGTCATTCTCTATGGATCTTGACCTATCAGGGTTTTCTACACCTTTAACACAGTTCTTGCCCCAGGTCAGTCGCAGCCCATGGAAATACCATGGGTTCCTGCATCTACTCTCACCTCAGAGATTTTCTGTCAAAACCTCAGGGCAGAGAGAGCCTTAGGTATTTGAGTCAGGGTATCTTCATCATGTGGGCACATTGCACAAGCAAACACTATTCCAACTGAGTTATACTCCCAGTCCAGAACCAGGCCACACAAGCCTAGGGTTTGGGACCTCTGCCGTGGCCTTAATCATCTGATGGTTAAGTTTCCAAGCAAACCCCACAGCCAAGTGGTCAGAATTTTCTAAACTAGAATTTCCCAAACATGGTTGCAGAAAACTGCTCTGGGGAGGGGGAGGGAAGAGGAGGCAGGGGTGGTTGCTGGGTTGGCCTCACTGTAGATCTGGCTCTGGGGGAAAGGGCCCAGGAATCTACAGAGGATCAGGCAGCCAGGCTGGTGAGTCCCAAGAGGTGGCAGGTTAGAGGGCTTGTTGCAACTAGCTGGGCTCCAGGCTGCAGCATCAGGGCACAGGATATTCGCTGCCCCCTGCGGGGGGGGGGGTGTTTCTGAGTCAGGGCCCTGCGGAGGATGTGCTGGGTCATTATTCCTGGGGCGTATTCAGGGGGCGGTCTGGTGTCCGGTTCCCTGTCAAACCCGTGTTCCGTTGAAGAAGGCTGTGACATTTGAGGCTTTGTTTTGTTTTAATCATGGCTTTATAATTACCTCTCTGCGGGTTGACAGCTGTTATTAGCGTCACCTTGGGCTCTCCTTGAGAAGTTTTGCATGCAGAAAGTGAACCAGCACCTCCAGGGCTGGTGTCAGAAACGTTAACTAAACAATAGCTTAAAAAAAGGCCCCAGGTTTTGTAAACACAGTCGATCCTTTCCCCGTTCAAATGAAGGGACCGCTAGATAAATAATTTTCATGACAGGCTTACTTTTTTTTTCTGTTGAATCTGCCATCTTGAACCATTTTGGGGCACTGAAGTAAAGCCAGGGCTGCTCCCAGCAGGAAGGTGCAGCCGCAGCTGCTGGGGAATGCCACATTGTCACCTGGTAGCCACTTCCTGGGTTCATGGCAGTGAGGAGCTAAGAGCTTTTGGAAAACGACTCCTACTCCCTTAATGCCAGGGGCGGTTTGATATGTGTGTTTGGGGAGAGATGAGAAGGACTAGTTGGGTCCACAAGGGATTATTGTTTAAAATTCTATCCAAGCCAGTTTAGGAGGCATGGATGCAATTATGGTGGGACTGTGGTTGGGTATAAAAATTAGTTTCCTATTTGTAAATGGAATTCCCCAAGAAGGCTGCGCTGTCTCTCAGAGCTGCCTCGCCCCACCCTGGAACAATCCAGAAGCTGTTTGTTACAGGTGTATTGGGAAGGAAGCTGTTTTGGAACTGGGCATATGTGGGTGTCTTCCGCCACTAGCTGGCGACACATCTTTGGAGTAACACGTTGGCAAGCTCTCAACCTTACTGTTTGTTTATTTTTGTAAAAGAGGTGCTGAAGAGACACTTTGTTAGTACTCTGGGAGGACCTAAGTTTAGGTGATTGTATTTTGAAAAGGGAGAGCCTTGCATACAAAGAAAAGGTGTAAATCTTGTCAGGTCTTTCATCCTCCTTCTGGGAGGACATTTAGGGGCCAAAGTAATTGCTGACCATCTCTGTGATGGATAGATCACCCCAAGATTCTGCCTCAGATAAATGGGAGTTAGGAACTTAATTTCCCTGTTTGGTATATTTGACATGAAGACTTGTATCTCTAAACAAAATGTTTTAATCTTTTATTATTTTCACACAGAACGACAAGGACACTTTCAAAGAATCCAGTCAATTCTTAGTGAGTTTGACAACTGATTTTCTTCCCCACCCCCATTCCCATTTTCTCCTCCCCTCTCTTCCTTCCCTTCGTCTCTTCCTCCTTCTTTCTTTAGACAAAGTTTTGCTATATAGCCTAGGGAGACTTGAACCTGCCAGTGTTGCCCAGTCTGGTCTGATATTCACCTCTTTCTCTTTCCACCTCTCTGCTGCGGGGACCGACTGGGCTACTGGGCCCAGCTTTCTGAAAATCATTCTTCCCTTTTTTTATGGGTCAGGGTGCAGCTCTGGAAAGAGGGGAACATGAGAATGAATTCTTAACCAGAATTGTGAAATAAAGACAGACATCTGTGAACATTATACACACACACACACCACCACCACCACACCACACGAGATAGGGAGAGAGAGAGAGAGAGAGAGAGAGAGAGAGAGAGAGAGAGAGAGAGAGAGAGAGAG
>NW_026068019.1:131409-235650 GCF_014885135.2 Alexandromys fortis
CCCCCCCCCCCCCCCCGTGTCTCCAATTCTCCTCTATTCTTGGTTCTTTTTACCCCAGTTGGCTATGAATGAAGTCCTGCCGGCGCCATTACAACCGAGGTCCGATGCTGGTTGAAATACCAAGACTGCCAAGGTGTTTGGGACACCAGCATTTAGACCCCTGGCTGTCGGATCAGTAGAACGTCACTGTCCCCTGATGCCGGGCCCACCCATGATCCTTGAACTGACTTTCTGAAGTCCACGGGTGTAACCACGCCTGTAGAATCCGAGCTCCTCCATAAAATTGAATTAGAGAGCGGAGTGAGTTAACTGTTTGCGCCTCCTCTTGTGCAAGGCATCTTTAATTACATTTCATAAAAATGTCTGGATGGATTGATGGGACTTTATTTAAACTTTAGGCAGGCACGGGAAGGAAACGATAGCGCAATATACCATGTTCTGTTACTACAGGTTCAGAACTCATTTACTTTATGGTGGTTCAACAAAATCCTTGATGTGGGGCTACTTAAAAATATATTACCTTTGAAAAGATCTGCTTTGGAAGACGGAGTGGGTGCTTGGCAGCCTGTAAGCGGTCGACCAGATGATCAATTGACAAGCATGTCAACATGCATCATTCACTGTACCAGCTCCCCTGGTACATGCAAAACACTGGTTTATTTTAGACCAAGAATACATTTCTCAAAACTCCTTTCATTCACACTGTAGGATTTATAAATTGAGCCTCGCCGAGCATAAGCTCTTTGCAATGAAGGGGCAAATCTCTTTGGTCTGTCTGCCATGCATTTCTATCAGTTTGGAATAGTTGAGGATCTGAACTGGGCACGTGACATGTGGAAGGAAAATAGATACAGCTTCTAGTAAACAACAGCACAGCCCATAGAGATGTTATATTTCATTGTGAGGATTGTATTTATACTTGCAAAAAAGCTATTACTGCTCTGCTAGAATAATATTTGCACCATTTTTCCCACCTTCGTGAATGCTTTGATGGAAATAAAAGATTGTGTTTCCCCCCTGGGGAAGATCTGTTTGCTATGCTACTAAATGTGTTGGGTGAAAGTCGTGCTGATCCCTCCCTCCTTACATCTCTGAGGGATGGAGGGGGAATGTTGTGTGTGCACCCACAGAAAAGAGTTGGTCCAAAGAAGAATAGGGTGTGATGTACCCCATGGAGACACCCCCTTGTCTAGTGTAAGAATGACAGATAAAAATAATGTTCCTGTTAGTTTATAATTCTACTATGGAAAAGTACACTTCTGAGTGCTTGCTTGGTGGGTTGGGCCCATTGGTGTAATTACTAAGTAAGTAAACAAAAAACTGTGTCTTCCTCTTGAGCGAAAGAAGTGGATTTGTCCCAGCAAGGGCACGACTCTTTGACAGAGTGGACAAGCATAGATAAAAGGATCTGAGAACCTGTGAGATTGACCTTGCCCTTCATGGCTACCAGGAATTTATTTGCTATGGTAGAATGGTAGACATGGATTTTGGGGAGGGCCTGGTCTCCAGGAGGGATAGCTGAGTTGATACTATAAGCCTGGCAGCTTGAAATGGGTTTAATTTTTTTGTACAGAGTTTAACTCATGGGTTACTTAGGTGATGTTTGTATGATGACCAAGTCTTAACTTCTTGCAACCCATCTGCTCTGGTGTCAGCAAAACACTGCCTGACCTTTGAACTTCATTGCCTCTCCTGCTCCCAGCTCCTTAGTATTGGCAACTCTCTCCTGTAACATGGAGGGCTTGCTTTAAAAAAAAAAAAAAAGAGGGGGAAGTGGTGTGGGAGAATTGTCTGTATTCTGTCAATCATGTTTTAAATAAATGCTGATTGGCCAGGCAAGAAGTATAGGCAGGTCAACTAGACAGGAAGTAGAGGCAGGGTGATGAGAACAGGAGTATTCTGGGAAGAAGGAAGCTCTACCCCCAGTCCTGCCCAGATCACGGAAGAAGCAAGATGTGATCTACCCTGCTGCAAAAGGTACCAAGCCATGTGGCTAACATAGATCAGGATAATGGGTTAATATAAGTTGTAAGAGCTAATACAAAGCCTGAGCTAATGGGCCAATCAGTTTATCACTAATATAGACTCTCTATGTGATTTTTCTTTGGTGGCTTACTGGCTGTGGGAACTGGGCAGGACAGAAACCCAGACAAGCATGGTCCTCATGCTACACTCTCCTGACATGCTCTGGTAGAGAAGGTGGCTTAGAAGTCCCATAGCCTGTGGGTCACTGAACCACATCAACATATTGTCATTGCTTCCTGGTCCTAGTGGCAGTTGGAGCCTCTCATGTAGGGACATATGGCAAGTCATCAAGGCTCTCAGGGCACAAGGATGTCCTGTAGAGGGGTAAGAAAGTGCCATCCATGACTGATGGCAGGAACAGAAGCTGCTGTCCCCTGGCTTTGCTACCTGCAGCATAGCATGGTGTGTGTGTGTGTGTGCGCGCGTGTGTGCGTGCGCGCGTGTGATTGGGGGAGGCAGCCTTACTCTCTGGAAGGCCCCTAGCATGCACTTTCATGGGCACAGCAGGAGTTCCTACCTGGCTCTTCCAGAAAGTTGTCTGGGGTGCTGACCCTCTATGATACAGCATGTCGCCTGGTTTCAGGCTGCTCACATCTAGCTCTCATCACTGCCGTGGGACATTCAGTGACTAATGAAGGGACATTCAGTGACAAATGAACTTCTACAGTTGGGCTGTTTGATGAGGGAGGCCTGAGTTGGTAATCTGCCTTCCCCAGGACTATCAGGTTTGCCTTTACATTTGGGCTTCCAAAGCTATGATCTTTAAACATCCTCTTGTATTATACCCACAAGTACCCCAATGTACAAAAGCAAGAGGTCCACAGGCTCATGAATCAGCACTAGAGAAACCAGAATTGTTAAACACCCAGGCCTTTTTCTTCAATGGAAAAAATCCATTAAAAAATGCTGGTTGGAGTCAGTGTTGTTTGCTGACCTGGTGATCTTGGGCTAGTGTTTGGAGCCAGCCTTCTCCCAAATCCCCCCAAATCCTGTGCACCGTTTCTCAGTCAATAGGATCCATTCTGATGCTTATTGAGAACCCTTTCTCTCTAGGCCCAGACTCCTGAGCAATGTTTCTCAGTCAACAGAACCCATTCTAGTAGAGAAGTTCACAAGGGGCTTTGCTAAAGAACGTACTTTGCAAAGGAGTTTTGATGTAGCCACACCTAAAGCTTTGTTGTGATAATTGTCATGAGGGAAAGTTTGTTCAAAGTTTTACTGTAAAAAATAATTCACTTGGCATCAGACTTCAAAGTTTGACCAAGCGTTGGTTGACTAACCAGCTGGTTGAGCGGAACCAGATTTCTTTCTTACACCATCTGGATCATTTTCTTGCCAGCCGTGATGCTTACAGAGACCACCACACCCCAGTTTCATTCAGAATGTGTCTATGCAATCCCAGTAGTCGGAGCTCTGCCTTGTTTCATAAGATCCCCAGGTATCTTCCTCTAAACCAGTGTTTCTCAACCTTCCTAAGGCTGCTACCCTTTCATATCTCCTGATGTGGTGAATCCCAACCATCAAAGTATTTCATTGTTATCTCGTAAGCGTAATTCTGTTACTGTTAGTAATCATAGTGTAAATATCGGATATGCAGGATATCTGATATATGACCTCTAAAGGGGTTGCAACCCCCAGGTTGAGAATCACTTCTTTAGGTCCTTAACCATGGTGCCTACAGTGACTCACATATGGGTAAACTTTCAGAGGCTACCAACATTTTTGCTTCTGCTTGCTCAGAGGTGTTTCGCTTCCTCAGCCCTGCCTTTGTGTTTCCCAAGCTGCCCTCCCAACCACTTAGGGTGGTACCCAAATGGAAGACAACACACTCTAGGCTCATCCCAGAACTACACCTGTGGCTCAGGTACTGCCCTGGTGTCAACACAGCCCCACGAGCAAACACGAGTCAGTAGCCCTGCATAACAGGGGTGAGCACGGTGCCTCCGGGTGATTTCATCAACGGTGCTTCAGGGGGGTCCTTGAAGCCCTGCCACTCTCGTTTTAAAACACATGACAGGTCAGGTGAGATTCACGTAGTCAGACTCACAAGCCTGATCCTGGGGAGGGAGAAGTAGGAGGGAGGCGGAGGCTCCAGGACCCAGTATAACATGTGCTTGAGCCCACGATCTATTTTAACAAAAAAGGATTTGAGGTCTGTAATTTTCTCAAACTGAAAAACCTCAGCTTGGAGGCAGATCTGGGAAGTTGAGCCTGCTTAGCTGTACCCGTGGGTGAGAATTCTTGTCTTTTGACAACCCACTGAGCAGGCATTGAATCACCCAATCACTGCAAATTCTTTTCTAAATAGAAAGTACTCCACAGCTCCGGATGGAAAAATTCCAGGGTTTGCAGCAAGTATCTGGCTTATTGGAAGAAGTAGGGTTTTTGGCAGGAGTGGTTCTCCTTGGCTTTACTTCCAGCACCAACAGAACTTCTCTGCAGATGACCTAGGAATAAACTTGGCAAGAATCTTGGGGGTGGGGAGGTCTGTGAGAATGCCTCATACCCTCCCTATCTCTGGGCTCGGGCCCCTACCCAGCTCAAAGAACAGGCCTCTTGTTTGGGAGGCTCAGTTGTGTTTGCTCAGACCCAGAGTGTGTGGGTGTTTAGCTCAGCCAGAGAATTTGATACACACTGAGGCCAAACGTCTCAGTGCCACAAGTGGGCATGAACAGGAGAAGCAAGGTGTGGGTGGGAGGGGATGGATGTTCTAACCTGCCTCATTTTCCAGTGTCAGGAGCAATTTGCTTCTAAACAAAGCTTTTAGTGAAGACTTCAATGCTGTGTTGTTGAAACAAACCACGTGTAATTGGTTTCCCTGCTAACATATGGGACACAATAAGCCTGACAAAAGCGTCTTCGTGGAGGAGAGTTGATCCTGGCGTCAAAGGTCGAGGGGTGCAGTCTATCATGGGGTGGTAGGAACTGGAGGTCGCTCGCTGGTCACATTGCATCCGCAGTCAGGGAGCAGGAAGAAATGAATGCTGGTCGTTAGTTTTCTTCCTCTTTTCTGAGGTTCAGGATCTGAACCCCTCAACCCCCATGGAAAGGTGCCAACCATAGTAGGGCGGGGCTTCCTACCTCATCGAACTCAACCTAGAAAATCACTCACAGACGTGAGCAAAAGCTTGTCTCTTCAGTGGTTCTGGATTCTGTCAAGTTGACAACGTTAACCATCATGCCACTTAACCTTAAGACAAATAAAAAAATTAGCTTGTCCTCCTGTTTGTATGACTTCTTATGCTGTAGGCAGGTTCAGTGACAGATTAACCAAAGGCAATGGAGTTTAATGAAGAATGCAGAGTCCAAGGCCACCCACATTGTACCTGTTTGTGCTTTGTTCTTCTCATTTGTCTGAGCTCCAGCAAGAGCCTTGGTTGCGGGGCAGTGCCCTCCTGGGGTCGCTTCCCCACAACTTTGGTTTTCTTATCCAGGGGCTACCACTTCACTCATGGTTGTGGTTTAAATGGTGTCATCACCACTGGTTATCACGTGGCCCTCTAAGAACGAATATATTTTCCCTCTAATTAAGGCCAGCTCTTGAAAAGATAAAGGGTATTATTGTAGGCTCTAAGGTTTTCATTAACATTTAAACTTCAGGCAAAGCAGGATCTCTGCTGCGAAGTGAATCCAATTGTTGCTGAAGACTTTGCAGCCCACTAGGCAGAGCATCTTCAAGGTCTTTCCAAGACACTGCAGTTCGAGTCGGTTCGCCCACCATCCATGGAGCAGTGCAAACACCTCACGACTGTTTCACATGTCCTAGCGTCACCGGCATCGGTGTGTCACGTGCCAGGCCACTTCTTTCTGCTAGTGTTGTGACTCTGGCTGGGCTCTGTCCTGGTTGCGGCTGATACGAGCTTCTGGCTGCAGCCCATGACCCAGCACACAGAGCTCCAAAGGAGATGCCCACTTGGTGCCGCTGCCCTGCAATTCTGGGGCACAGGAATTAATCCAAGGTGG
This sequence comes from Alexandromys fortis, assembly GCF_014885135.2. Lineage (NCBI taxonomy): Eukaryota > Metazoa > Chordata > Mammalia > Rodentia > Cricetidae > Alexandromys > Alexandromys fortis. Next base: position 137,398 of record NW_026068019.1, read on the forward strand.
GGGCTCTTGCTTGGGGCTCTCCTCACTGCTGCTGCTGCTGCCACTGCCAGGAGAAAGTACAGTGACAGATCAGACACTCCTCTGCTCTTCCTTCTCGCTCCTTCCCTGTTCCCCACTCCCCTCTGTCTCCCCTCCCCTCCCCCTGCCTTTCCATTTCACACTTGTCAGGCTAGATTATCCTTTTTGTGTTCCTGGTCTAGCTAGATGTGGAGGGAACCAGCTCCCAGCACTTCCCAGCAGGTTCATTCATGCTCTTTCCTCTATGCCTAGATTCCTGCAGCTCTCTGAACAGGCCTGGGGGAATTGGGCCCTTATTTAGTTTAATTTTGTTTTTCTAATGCATTTCTTGTTTAATAAAGAGCTAGGCTTAGTTGCTTGAATTAAAAACAACAGTAAAAGCAAGGGGAAAAAAATCATCTCGTCTTTGTACAATTGTCATTCTTTTCCTGAATAGAATCAAAGAGGAACCACTTGGCCCAGTCTTGCCCAGTGTTTGGTTAGACTAGAGCTTCCCAGTGCTGGGTGCCATGCCTAAGGGCCGCGAAAGGAGGAGGAACCCTCACAGACCGCCGATTCTAACTGGCTACGCATTGAGAGAATGGGACGTGGCTGTGACAAAGGGTGGAACAAGCCTAGGTAGACAGGACGAACTCTGAAAGCCACCCAGGGCTGGCTGCTGGCAGGCTGGCCACAGGATTGCTTAGGGAAGGCTGGTGTCTGGCTGCCTGATCTGAAATCTTGGCTCTTGTTCTTGCCATCTGTGTGCCTTGCTGCATGTCAACCAGTTCCACTGAGTCTGAATTTTTTTCCTTTGTAAACTGAAAATCAGAATAAGACCTAGATGGCGAGGATTCACAGGTACCAGTACTGGGTGAAATGGAAAACTGTGTGCACAGTTCCCATGTAGATGCTCAGAGGATGATGGGAATCTGTCTCTGTGGTGCTGTGTTATACGAAGTTGTACCCAGGAGGGATTCTAGGGATCAACTATTGTACAGTCGTTGGGTACCTGAGGCTCAGAGAACTGGGCCTTGGCTAGAGCTCTTGGTCACTTCAAAAGCAGGACAAGAGCCCTGCCTCCCACCTGCATAGCCCATATGGCCCTTCATTCTGCTCATGACAGCACGCTCTTGCCCTTTATAATGAAGTATGCTTGCTCTGCACGTGGGATGTCAAACCAGTGAACAAGCGTGTGTTTGGATATGAGCAAGGCCAAGGTGGGAAGCGAAGAGGACGCACAGAGCGGCACACATGCGTATGTTTGTGGATCAAGGCGCCCACTGTGCCTTAGAGCCAGTGATGGTCTTAGGCTGCTATGGGGCTCTACCTTAGGTGTTCAGGGTCTACAGCTCACTGCTGCCTCCTCTCTTTGTTTCTCCTGAGACCCCGAGGGACTAGGAAGCACACACGGGTTGTGTTTTATCCATGCCCTAGTCTTTGTTCCTGGCTGGCAGAAGGGAAAGGAGACCGTGCTGCTCTGTGAAGGTTGATCTGGTGGCATGAAAATTGGATCTAAATTCTTTCTCAGCTCCACCTGAGTTCCATTATTTGCGAAAAGCCGAGGCCAGGTGCCTGCTAATTTTACAGGCTATCGCTCTGCGGTTGAGGTTCTCTCCCTTCCTGGAACTGTTAGGGAGACAGACTGGCCACCTGCTGCCCTGCTGGCCTTTGGGCAGCCTGAGCCAAGCACCTCATGGGACTTGCACAATGCTCCTCTCTTACCAATCGGGACCAGGCAGTGATGAGAAGAATTGGTTCTCAAACTGTGGGCCACGACCGCTTTGGGCAAGCCTCTATCTCCTAAAATATTTACATACAGTTCATAACAGTAGCAAAGATACAGTTATGAAGTAGCAGGGAAAATAATTTTATGATTGAGGGTCACCACAGCATGAACCGTGTTAAAGGGTCTCAGCATCAGGGAGGTTGAGAAGCGCTGGGGTAGAGGCTTCTGGGGTGTTTAAAAGACTCCAATATCTGATGCTAGAGATGGGTTTTCACCTGGGGATTCTGCATACACACAAAGAATCAAAGGTCAGTGGCCGAGTTTCCTGGGGATGCTGCCAAGGCCTGCTCCCAATCCCCAGGTACCCAAGAACAGGAGGATACAGACATCATCCTTTTCCCACAAAACAGCTTGTGCCTAGAGTGGAGGAATGGAAATGAAGTCAGAGACAACTCCAGGGCATTTTAGTCTGCCTGCTATAAGACACATGGGTGTGACTTCGCGTATCCCCGCATGCCCCTGCTTTGGAAGCACTATCTGGTTCTCCAGCGCTTGTCGTGTGGTCTTGGTGAAACCATGCTTAACCCCCTGGTATGGGTCTTTGATATGCAGAATGGCAGAAATTTATACTTGTGCCCTGTATGTACAGAGGCAAAGACTCAGGGCTCTTACTGCGGATGGGCTTCAGCTTCCACATGCTAAAGGCACACCTTGGTGTAGGGTGGTTGGTGGGAGACAGGCATTACCCCTTCGCGTTTTCAGACTTTGGAATGACTTCAGGGTGTAGCCACACCCAAAGGGAGGGGAATGGGGGCAAGTGGTAAGTGATTCAACTTGACCTTGAACAGACTCTGCTTTCAAGTTACAAGTATGCCTCCTTGCCTTACACAAATCTCTCTCTCTCTCTCTCTCTCTCTCTCTCTCTCTCTCTCTCTCTCTCTCTCACACACACACACACACACACACACATTTGAGATTCAGAACGTAAAACAGTCTTCTAGGCTGCCCTGTTTGGAGGAGAAGCCTGGGCATTATTTTCTTCTTGAGCAGTTTTATGCCCCGGCTGCTTTAAAATGTTGGTGTTTTTAAATAGTGCCTCTTTATTGTCCCTGTTCTCTCAAGCTCTTCTCCTGAAGGGCACAGTTTAGAAATCTAATAACAGAGTAGGTAGTGTTTATCGAGGTTCTTAGCTGAAAGCCAGAGTGCTTGCCATGTAGAAAGTGCATTTTAGATTTAAGAAAAGGGCAGTGTGACGTTAAGATTCTCTCAAAAGTAATCAATATTTCATTTCTTTCAAGTGGCTAGGGAAGGTTACAGAACTATTACAATGCACAACTTTCCCTAGATACTATCTTTACTTAAAACTGACTGCTGAATACTTTGTAAAAAAAAATTTACCATTTATGCCTGGACACATCGTGAGGCCCGTGATGCACATCACCCCGGCGACCGTGAGTACTGCAGACGGAGCCAGCGCTGCTGTCGGGGCTTTGTCTTATCTTACATCAGTCGTCCTTAGAGTGTTTCTCTAATAGACCTTGGGTTGACACGTCCCCCACACCCACCCCTGGGTATTCTGTTAAACAACCAATCAAGAAGAGGAGCCCTTTCTGTGCCCATGGGATGGTTCTGCTATCTCCCAGACCCCTTGGCTGTGTGCTCAAACTGCCTGCAAGCTGGGCCCATAGCATGGATCAACTTGTCTCTGCTGATACAGGCATGCTAGGCTTTCAGTCTTCTCGTGGGCAGGAAGGGCAGCTCATGCTCTGGATGCTCGTGCTCGTGAACACCCTCATCCTACAGACGTTGGAAACTGGTGGAGAAGTGGAGCCAAGGCCTCAGGGCTCTGGGAAGTCCACTCCACTATTTCTCTGCCTGTTTTCAGGACCACCTGTTTTTAAGATGGGGTCTATGGACCCCCTAGGTATCTCAGTGACATTTCTGGGGGGTGTTACAATTTTCATCGTAATTTGAAGGTCCACACTCTTAGGAATGTGGGGAGAGTTTTGAATCCATGGATTCACAGTATGGCCTATAGAAGCAGAGTTGAGAGTCCAGCTGTCAGAATAAACCAGTTGATACCAACAAGTCTGCAAAATGCAAGATGGCAATACTCTCATCAAATCTCTCTCTCTCTCTCTCTCTCTCTCTCTCTCTCTCTCTCTTTCCCTCCCTCTCTTCCTCCTGTAATCCCAAAACTCAGATGGCTGAGGCAGAAGGATTGTGCATTTAATGCCAGCCCCATCTCAAAACAACAACAACACACTTTTTTTGTGTGTGAATATGGAATGGGCATATTCTTTGTAAATATTAAAATATTTCTCAGTTTAAACTTATGATAAAAAATAGTAGTTGTAACTCACATATGTAAAAACTATTGGGTTCTCAAAATTTTTGAGAGTTTAAAGGGATCTGGTACCTGATGGTTAGAGACCTTCTGTGGGAAGAGAGAACAGACTCTGGCTTCTGGGCTCAGACAGGCAGTGAGCTAGCCACTGGGGCAGGGCTGAAAACGCAGTTGTTCATGGTCAAGGGGAGACCTGGCCAATGCATCTCATCTCTTTTTTTCCCCACTGTGTCTGCCTTTGGAACAGTTTGAAAAACACTACCCTAGACAGTACAAAGAGCCCACCCTGGCTGCTTGGGTGGTGGCCAGGCATCTCTTACCTGCTTTGGCAAGGATGGGACTCCCAAGAGCAGCCGGGCAGCTGAAGAGGGTGAGCCTGCTGGCGCTGGCGTTCTGAAGATGTCCTTCTGACGAAAGGCAAGGGGTTGAGAGTGCTCAGAGTTGTTCTCTTCTGCGGATCTGCCCTCAGTCGTGACCCTGAGCTGCCCCTCCAGCCTCCTGTTGGGGCCCTGTTGGGGTCTCCAGGTTCTGGTAGCGTCCTTGGAAGGGATAGTGAGAATGACGATTTAGCTTCAAACTGAGAGGAGGCAGATGGGCAGAATATAAAACACTTGTTCCTGGGTGTTTTAGTCATAGTGGCTTCACCATCCTCAAAGTGACTCTTCTCCTTGGAGCCCTGAGAGGCAGACGCTGAGGGAGATGATGAGGAGGCAGAGGAAGAAGTGTTTGTTTCTGTCTGATGGACAGGTGGGCTCTCCTGGGCTTGGTTAAGCTGCAGGTATCCACATGGTGGGGAAGTTGACTTCTTTATGGCTGGTGGGCTCAGTGTCCTGGGGCTCAGAGGTGGGCTAGGGGAGCTGAGAACCGCAGGGAGGCCTGGCTGGGACAATCCACGAGAGGAGGGGAGGCTCTGGAGCCTCCTGTCCCCTGGGGATGCCCTCTGTGCTCTCGTGGGAGAGGTTTTCCTGATCCCTGGAGGGCTTCTCTCTGGACCCTTCCTGGATGCTTCTGGAGAGTGTGGACCTTGTGAAGAGCAGGCCAGGCTTGGTTCCCAGGTCTTGCTTTGCCCAGATGTGGGGTTAGGGTGGTGCCAAGGGTTTGCCTTCTGGCCACGTTCAGAGAGCCTCGCAGCGTCCTCCTCTGGTACCTGAATCTGAGCTCCATCCTCTGCCTCTGGGCTTGAGCTCACTGCTTGCTGGGAGTTCAGGCCCAAGGTCAGCTTTCTGGAATTGCCCACATTCCTGATGATCCCTGGCCCAGTGCTGTGCAGCCTTAGGGAGCTGCCAGTGCTTTTGCTAGGGAGCAAGTCCATGGGGCTCATGGAGGCTCTCAGCTTGGGGGAAGCCCATGTTTTCCTTGGTGGGCCAGCTTCTTGAAGCCCTGGTACCAGGGTCTCGTCCACTGGGCTCCGTGCTGGCTGACTGCTCTCGGGGTGCTCCAGAGCAGTGAATGACTTGTCCATTAGGATTTCCAGAGGAGGTGGGGGGAGGTTCTCTAGGTCTTCCTCCACTTCCCAGCTGCTGTCCTCACTATTGGATGCCTCTGCTGTAGGAAGGGAGGGAAAGGGGGGAAAGGGTGCAGAAGGCCTCCAGCCCATGCTCACCCTGAGAGGTTCTCTGCCTGCTGCTGGAGAAATTTGGGGCTTAGCATAGAGAGGGGCTAGCCCCCTGTATATAGGAAATCTGGGAGGGATGGCAGGGACCCCCCACTTTCTGAGGCCGGGGCTTGACCCCAAGTTCCTGGAGTCCCTTGGCATCCTCAGACTTTCATTGGGACTGAAGGCCTCAATGAGCTTCTTCACTGACGTCCTGGTGGGACAGTCCCTGATGTCCCCTTCAGTGTCCCTGGGAATCCCACTGTTCTTCTCACCACAAAAGATGGCATTTGGCAGCCTTCCAGCCTTCTTCTGGCAGGGCTGCTCACGGTCGGAGAGGTGACCACCTCTTTGGAAGATGCTCTTGTCTTGATTGGGCAGAATGCTGAAGTTTTTGGTGAGGGAGGCCTTGAACTTGCTGATGGTACTGCCGGGACTTACCCTGCAGTTGGAAGGGGGCCACAGCACTGACGTCCTGGATTGCAGAAGTTGTTCCCTGTTCTGCCCCTGCCGTGTACCACCCAGGGCATAGAATACCTCCAGCCTCCTACTGAGGTCTGTCTGAACCCTCTTCAGCTCCTGGAGGGTGGGGTCTTCCACGTGGCTCTTAAGACTTCCCTCTGATTGTGACCTCCTTTGTCTCTCAGGGGCCCTCCTGCTGCCACAGGCTGTGTTAGGTCTTGGAGGGACTATTGTTGTCCCCTCCTCCTCCTCCTCATCCCAGTCCTGGGGTCTGGAAGGCACAGGGACAAACTTGATCCTTTCACTGATGGCTTCTTTCATCTTCAGAATCATTTCCTGAGCCTGGGGGCTCCTCAGCTTCCTGGAATATGGCTGAAACAGGCTATCCCGGGTGGGAGGTGAGGACCGTGGTCTTGGAGGTGATGCTTTCTGTTGCTCAGCATGCAGATCCGTGCTGCAAACTTCATCTTCCTCCTCCAGGCTGCTGTCCTCATCTTCGCTCAGGGATGGAGCGTCCACCAACCCAGAACTCCGAGAAAAATGTGTTTGCACCGGGGTCTCAAACCCGAGGGAATTCCGCAGAAGGCTTTTGGCAGCCTCTGGAGGCCTGGAGGTGATTGGTTCTGAGCTCGTGCTGGAGGCACGAGAGTGCTTGGCTTTATCCTGTGCCGCAGGCTGAACCTTCGCTATCCTAGGCTTCGACAGGGGACAGTCTTGGTGTCTGTCTGAACCTGTCCAACATGGACCTTTCTGCCAGGCATGCCCTGCCACCCTGACTTCCACTTGGGGTGCAGTCCCTGGCTTCCCTTCGCCAGGCTCTGCTGCCAAGTCCCAGCTGGTTTGTTTGCCCAGCTTCTCCATGGATTGCACAGACTCATTGTCGGCACCGATGCCACTGTCCTCAGAGCACAAGGGTGGACCCGGCAGCCCAGGGTCGCTGTGGCCAGTGGTCAGGCTCTCTAGTTGTCCCAGGGCCCTTAGGAGGCCTTCGTCTATACCTCTCTGGGTGCTCAGTTTACCCTTCAGGTGGCTAGCCGCAGTGCTGAGACAGCCGCTGGAGCTCTCCAGCAAGGTCCCAGTGAGCTCAGCCACTGTGCTGTGGACCACCTGCAGCTTGTTGACTGTGTACTGCAGCAATTGTTGCAGGAGGTCTGGCTGTTCCCAGGGCTCACCTGTCCTGGATGGCCAGGCCAGATCCCCTCTAACTTCCTGGAGGAGCACTTCTCCATCTTTGGAGATTTCTCCCAGGAGCTGGCTGACCTCCTGGAAACACAGCAGCAGGAAGCTGAGCATGGGTTGTAACAGCTCCCGGGTGTGGCTGGCCTGCTGGACGAGATGCAGAATCGCCTCGTATCTGGAGAGGCTAGCGTGCAGATAGGCATATGTGTGCTGGTGGGCCTTTACCAGGGGCTCGGGGAAGTCCACTCGGCCTTTTGACTCAGGAATAGTTTGGTAGCAATGGCACCTTGGTTTGTTGTCCCATTTTGAGGTCTCCTGGGGCATGTTTTCCTCACTCTCTCGCCAAGCAGAATCTGTTCCTTGTATTCCGAGGGAGCCATCTGTCCTGAATGACATGTCCGCAGCTGTGCGGCTTTGTGGAATGTTCAGCTGGAATCTTTGACTTTCTGGAGTCGGTCCTTCCATATCTTCTGTGAGCTGACAAAGACCTTCAGCCATGGTTTGGGGCTTCTTGGAACTTGCTGACTCCTCTGCTGGCCTCTGTCCCAGGTGCGGTTCCCAACCAGGGTCACAGGAGGTGGAACTTTGAACCAGCAAAGGGATGGGACATTTTTGCCTGCCCCTCTGACCTTCTGGCAAAATTGCTTTGGGCTTCTTAAAAAACTGAAAGCCACTCTTGGCCACGCTGTTGACAAGGACACTGTGTGATGGCATGCACCCCATTGTTTCAGCTTCTCCCCATCTTCTCCCTTCGCAGTCTTTGGAGAATCCTCGGGACTGGGGACAGAAGTCTCCCTGGCTAGTCTAGCCAGGCAACGCCAGTCCAAACTGAGTCCATGGTACACACTCCTAGACTTGGATCCCGTGCCACGATGAAGAGGAAGACTTGCCGTAGTCCTAAGTTTTGCAGCTTCTGCTGTTAGTGAGCAGCGGGACAGTTCTGACGGGCCCCAGGCTCACGGATTATGGACCTGTGTTTTGCTCCTGCCCTGACAGATGTGGATGGCGAGTGGAGCTCTAAGCTTATTAGGGTAATCATGCCCCAGCCAGTCAGCACTGGGAGTGTTCTAATATAGAACTTCTCAGCATTTACTATCTTGGGAAGCAGATTATTTTTGCACGTGCTCATACTTTAATTCTGTTCCGATGCCTGCCATAGGAAACCTAGAGAAATGAGCCATAATTGCGAAAGGCTCGGCAAGACGTTGTGGGACGGAAATGAGGGCTTGCTGATTACAAACCCTGGAAAAGTCATGCCCTTCACTGTTTAATAAGGGCAAAGCAGCTAAGGGTTCAGTTTGCTCCTATCAGGAAGACCCAAATGCTGGGCCCAGTGGTGCATGCCTGAAATTCTGCCATTCAGGAGGCTGAGGCAGGAGGGTTGCTAGTCTGGTTACACAGTGAGTTCCAAGCTAGCCTGGGCTATAGAGTAAAATGCTGTCTTAAAAAACAAAAGCAAAGCAAGAAAAAACCAAAAATACCAGGATAAGCAAGAAAAGCGACAATAGAAAAATGGAGTCAGAACCTGGGCAGTGGTAGCACAAACCTTTAATCCCAGGATCTGGGAGGCAGAGGCAGGCAGAAATCTGAGTTTAAGGCCAGCCTGGTCTACAGAGTGAGTTCCAGGACAGCCAGGGCTGCACAGAGAAACCAAGTCTTGGAAAACAAATGAAAAGGAGCCTGGAGGAGGAAGGCAGGGAAAGTCAACATCATACAAGCTCATGCCTTGTCATTAGAACCTGTAGTGGCTCAGGGCCGTGCTCCTCTGAGAAGAGACTTTCTGTTGAATTGCCTTATAGGAAAACAAGCAAATCCTTGACAGTGGAGTTATTTGTTCCTAAGAACATAATTTTAACACATAACATAGTCTTTCCCACTCCTTCCCACTATGTAGCCCTGGCTGGCTTGGATCTTGCTATGTGGATCAGGCTGGCCATGAACTCACAGAGATTCCCTGCTTCTGCCTCCTGAGTACTGGGATTAAAAGTTTGTATCAGCTCTAATTCCTTGCTGTTGGGGAAGTCTAGAGCAGATATGTCTAATCTGCCGTCTAACATGAAATAGGAAATGTACTTAAAACATTATTATTATTATCTTGATTGCACAGTTCACAGGTGTGAACTTTGTGGATGACAGCATCATGTTGTAATGTCAAAATGTTCTAGAAAATAAGGCTTGGCAAAGGGAGATATGGGTTGACTTGGGGGAAACTATTATTATTATTAATGTTTTATTTTTGGAGACAGGCCTTACTGTGTAGCTCAGGCTGGCTTTGGGCTTTCCATAGTCCTGTCTTAGTCTTCTGGATAGATGAGAATTACAGTATACAACTTTGCAGGTTGAGTTGGGGGAACGTCAGAAAACTATTTAACTCTACTAAGGAAGAGGATTTTTTTTGTTTTGTTTTAATAAAGATAGGGCCATTCTATGTGGCTAGGGCTAGCTTGAAACACACAACCCTCCTGCCCCAGCCTCCTGAGTGCTGGGATTATAAGTGTGTTCCACCCTGCTTGGCTGAAGCCATCTTTAAAGTGGAGACAATGGTACTTGATCCGCTGGGTTCTTATGGGGTGTAATCGATCAATGGTCTAATAACCACTCAACTCACTTTATTACTCTCCCAAAGCCCATGCTAGACCACTTATAATAGGAAAAGTCCCCTGGAAACTAATGGTTTATCAAGGCCTAATGTTTTCTGAAAGTTTTGAAAGAGCTGCCAACAGCGTATTCTGAGCCCTCTGGATCCACATCCGTCTTGTTTTGACCCCCTTCCCCCATCCCTATCTACATGGAAAGGTCCTATGCTGGGTACCTGGCTGGTTCTCTGAGGCTTCACACTGACGTTTCTCTCCTTCTACACATAATGGTTCCATCTTTCTGCAGAGGGCTACTATTTAACCATTTCTCATTTTTGGATGACTAGTTCGTTGTCAGTTTTAACTTTTTATAATAGAACAAGAACATTCACGTTGGGCATCCCCTGAGGGTGCTGAGACTGGAGTTGGCATTCCCACCTCCATCATTTTTGCTTAACTGAGCTCTGGGCAGCCCGGGAAACCTTTGGAACAGAATGGACAGCTAAGCCACCTCCCTTGCTTGGAACAAGCGGAAGCCTGGCTCCTGGGGCTCTGTGCAGAGCCTCATGCCCAGCACAGCTGGAGCCCCAGAGTGCATCATTAGCCAAGTTCCCAGGTCTGTTGATTTGAAGCAGAGCTCAAGGGAAGCCGGGCTGAAGCAGTGCCTGGGGGTGAGCTATGTTAGGCAGTGAGATGTTTTATTTGTTACCTTCCTGGGCTGGTGGGTAAACACGGACTCTGCGTGGAGGCATCCTTTACACGCTGGATCTCACAACGAATGAGAAAGCTCATCTGCAGAATGCTTCATGCAATTTGTGCTCCTTTTGGGACTGGAGGGTCCCACATGAATTAGCTGTGTATGAGCCTTTGATCTAAATGACGGAAAGTGTTTCTAAACCAATGACTAGAATCACAGTATTTGCCCGAAGTTCAGTTGTCAGCACTGCAGACCTCCCAGGCTGGGTTTCTCGCCGCATACAAATTGTTCAGAAAGCTGCGCATTTGTTGCCATTCATTTTGCATTAAGACCAACTTTTACTTTTCTTCATCCTTAAAGGGGTTGTTTCACATGCTTAAAACAAAACAACACAAACCTCTTAGCAGTGAGAAAGGGAAATACTGCTACTTTGGATAAAACTCACATTTTAACACATGCCCTTTGGCTCATCAGTTCTAAGAAAAAAAATTTCATGAGTATTGGATGCATGTGTCCACAGATAAATCAGTATGAGAATATTCATAGTAACCATATCCATAATATTCTGAAATTGGAGACCATATAATTGTCTGTCAACAGGGAAGGATAAGTTTTATATTTGTGCAAAATGGAACACCACTCATCAATAAAAGGAGAAAGTAAACAAAATATATGTTACATGGATAAATTTAAAAATGATCGTGATGATGTGGTGGGCGTAGTGGATCACACTTGTAGTCCTGGGTACTCAGGAGGCTAATGGAGAAAATCTTATTAATTCTCACCTGCCTCAAAAGGAAAAACATGTCAATTGTGTTGGCACATGCCTTTAATCCCAGCACTGGATTTAATCTGTGAGTTCAAGGCCAGCCTGGTCTACAGAGTAAGTTCCAGGTTAGTCAAGGCTACATAGTGAGACCGTGTCTCCAAAATCAAAACATAAACCAGCTCCCCTCCAAATCCTTAGCCAGGTATGGTGTTACAGGTCTCTAAAACCACGACTTGGGCTACTGAGTCAGGAGAATTACTGAGTTCATGGTGAGTTGGGCTGCGGAGTGAGTTCAAGACCAGCCTGGGATGCATGCTGACATCTTGTCTCAAAACAGAGCAAAACAAAACATAAAAAAGAATGAGTGAAAGATGCCAGGTGTTGAAGGGTACACATGGAAAGAGTTCGTGTATATGGTCAAGAGCAGGAAAAACTAACCTATGATTATTGATCAGGAGAATGGTTTCTCTAGTCCAAACTATGGGCTGACTGTGGACACGGAGAATTTCCTAGGATAGTGGAAACAGTTTATGTCTTGATCTGCGTGGTGGTTTTCTAGGGATATGTATCCTCGAGTTATACAGCACTGTTGTCCACTTCACCAACACTACACATACATTCCTAGTTACAGCACAGCCTTGTATACTTTGCTTTGTGTCAGAGAGAGTTCTCACTATGGCGCTGCTGATTTGGATAAGGGTCCCTGCTTTCATTGGCTGTTGTTATACAAGCACTCTAAAACAACAAATACTATCTCATGTTCTGTCCTTATTGTGTGGATCTCTCCATAGAGCTGCTTGAATGTTCTTAAAATATGGCAGTCAGCTTTCCCAAAGAGCAGAGAAGAGACCACCATGCAGCCTTCATAAGGTCATTTTACTTTCTCCATATTGTACTCCTAACAAGACATTAGGCACAATCACACTCAAGAGGAAAGGTAAGCTCTACCTTCAAGGGGTCACTAAAAATGAGGTCATAGGTCAAACTATGAAATCCAAAACAGACTCATATAAATGTGAAGAATTTTCTCTGCATGTATTTTACAACCTAGTTTTTCTTCTACCATGTCATTGGTTTATATTCATATTGTTCAATATACTTGACTTTTTTTTTTTCAGTACCAAGGGCCATACCTAGGTCCTCCTCACAGATATTAGGCACACACCACACCACATCCCTGGCATTTTTTTTTCTTTTTGAGGCAGAGTCTTGCTACATGAGTCAGGCTTGTATTTTATTTCTGCCTCAGTCACCCAGGTAGCTGGGATTACAGGTGTCTGTCATATGCTGGCTACAGCATTTTTAACTGCTAAAATAATCATTGAATTGAAGGCTATTTTCTCTCTCTAGACTAGTATTGAACACTCAGGTTAGATCTATGATGAATAATGCTGACACATTCTTGGGTGTAAATCTTTGCCCGCATCTGTAACCATTTTCTCAGAAAAAAAATAGGCTATTAACGTGCTAAAGTTCATGTAGATACCAAATAAACATTTGAAGAAACTCACGGAGTTATTTTTTTAGGACAGTTTTAGAACAAAAGAGCAGAATTCCTGTGAACCCCCACTTCCATGTTCCATTTCTCCTGCTATGAATGTCTCACTTTACTATGGTACTTTTGTTACAATTAAGGAATCACTAACAATACATACTTGTTAAAGCAAGTCACTGCCAAGCCCCATCCCTTATTGCTCAGACTTAGAGTTTACCATGGTCTCCTTTTGTCCTGAGTTCCCATCTCTGGGCACATTACATTTGATAGTCATGTCTCTTTAGATTCCACTTGGAGGTAAAGTTTCTCAGAGGTCCTCTGGTTTTGGTGACCTTGACAATTTCGAGCGGTACCAGTCAGACATATTGCAGGTGATGTTGTCTTTTATTTGATGTGTTCTCCCATGACTAGATGGGGTCACGGGTTTGGAGAGGATGCCTACAGAGATAATGTGCCAGGTTCATTCCACCACGCAGTCTGTCAATCTGATTTGTGACCCTGGACGATGAACTTGTTCACCTGGTTGCAGTGAGGCAGTTTCTAGAGGATGCTTCCCTAGAATTATTTGTCCCTCCTCCATTTGCACTGTTTGGGAATAAGTCACTCTGTGCAGCCACCTAGAGGGAGGGGGGAGTTACTCTCCCCCTGGGGTAAACACTTCTAAAGAGGTTGCTGTAGTTTGTGACCTGACTTTCCAGAAAGACGACGCCAGTTTTGAATCCTGGCACCAGTGTGAAAACATCCGTATTTCTGCAAGCTTGCTGGCTTTTGTTATTCGTCTTCACATAAAGTCTCTGTGGATTCAAGAGAGGAATTGCATCTCGTTCTAGCTTATATTTAAAAATGTGTTTTGTTCACCATTTACTTACTTGCTTTCAAAAATCACCTGTACATTTCCTTCGTTCACTAAGAGAATGACGTGTTCATGTTCATGAATCTTCACGATATTGTGCTGGGGAGGTAGGTAGAGGTGGCTCAGCAGGTAGAGGGCCTCACTGCCAAGCCTGATGACTCGAGTTTCATCCCAGGATTCACATGGTGGAAGGAGAGACTAGACTCCTGTACATTGTCATCCGACCCCCACGTACAGTGCTGAGACCACACGTATGCACACACACAAATTAAGTACAATAAAGTTTAAAAAATAATACTCATATTCCTAGCAGTTTATTATTATTTATTAACTAGTATTATTAGTTTTAAAGTTTGTCTTGCCTTTAAACATTATTATATAGTGCAGTTAGCATTTTATGTAATTGATCTGTCTTTTCCCTTTGTAATTTCTTTCTTCATTGTTATTTTACAGCATATATGTGTCTATACATGTATGTATATGTATGTACAGGTGCACATGCATGTGCAGCTCTAGGTACATGTCTACCCATGCCTGCAAAGGTCAGAGGTCAATGGTACCTGTCTTTCTCAATCACTCTCCACCTCATACTTTTGAGAAGGTGGAGCTCACTGATTTGACTAGCTTGCCAGGAGCCCTGTGGTCCTCTTGTTTTGCCTTTCCAGTTTGGGAGTACAGGTGTGTGCTGCCATGCTCAACTTTTATGTAGGCACCGGGGATCAAACTCAGATCTTCTTGTTTATATAGCAAACACTCTTCTGACTGAGCCACTTTCCCAGATTAAATTTTTACTTTGTGAACTATTCAAATCTGCTTATATTGAAACAACCATTCTTTTAAAAAGTTGAGCCATGGCATAAGTGGCCCTGGTTTGATGGATTTGAACCTTGTTGCACAAATAGGAAACAATGGATATATTTCAGGATGGATAACTCTACATTATAGTCCCTTAGATACTTAGGGGATTCTTTAGTATTTTAAGGAATCTCAAAATGGAAACGAACTGGATGACATATGATAAGTTCTTGGGCTAAAAATAATAAAATGATGAACTAATAGTAGAATTGACCGCGTGTCAGCACTGGAGATGTAAGGATAAATGGTAGGGAGGGGAGAGCTGAGCTTGTGAAGTCAAGAGATTGGCTTTTCTTTGAATTAGTTTATGGTATGTTATAAAGCACCATAGTTGAGTGTGGTGGTTTGAATTAAAATGGCCCCCACAGGCCCATTGGGAATGGCACTATTAGGTGTGGCCTTGTTGGAGGAGGTGTGGCCTTGTTGGAGGAAGCTCAAGGCAGGCCCAGGGTCATTCTCTTTCTGTTGCCTGCTGATTGGCTCCTTCTCCAGCACCATGTCTATCTGTGTGCTGCCAAGCTTCCTGCCATGATGATAATGGACTAGATCTCTGAGCTTGTAAGCCAGTACCAATGAAATGCATCCCTTTAGAAGAGCTGCCATACGAATGGTGTCTCTTCTTAGCAACAGAAACCCTAACTAAGACATTGGGGCAATACCAACCACTTTCAGGTTGTACTACAGTGCTATAGTAATAAAACCAGTGTGATATTGGCACAAAAACAGATTCGTTGATCATTGGAGTTGAACTGGAGACCAAGACATAAATCCACACACCTGATAAAGAAGCCAGAAGGAATAAAGACAGCAGCTTCAACAAATGGTGTTGGTCTAGCTGTATGTTGGCATGTAGAAGAATGCGAATAGATTCATACTTATCGCCCTGACAAAACTCAACTCCAAATGGATCAAAGACCTCAACATAAAGCCAGGAATAATGAACCTGATAGGAGAGGAAGTGGAGAATAGCCTTGAGCTAATTAGCACAGGCGAAGACTTTCTTACCAGGATACAACAGCACAGGCACTAAGATCAATAATTAATAAATGGAACCTCATAAAACTGAGTTTCTGTAAGATGAAGGGCACTGTCATTCACACAACGTGGCAGCCTACAGAATGGGAAAAGAGTATTATCAACATCACATCTGACAGAGGGTTAATATCCAAAATGTATAAAGAACTAAAAAAAGAAAAACCCTAGATATCAGGAAAACAAACAATTTATTTATTTATTTAATAAATAAATATACGGATACATAATATTATCCGTTATAAAAAAAACAGATACAGATCTAAACAGAAAATTCTCAATAGAGGAGACTCAACTGACAGAGAAACACTTAAGAATGCTCAACATCCTTAGCCCTCAGGGAAATGCAAATCAAAACTTCTTTAGATTTTGTCTTATACCTATCAAAATGGCCAGATCAATAAACAAGTGACAGGTCATGCTGACAAGGGTGTGAAGTAAGGGGAACACTCATCCATTGCTGGTGTGAGTGCTAACTTGTACACAGCCACTATGGAAAGCTGGGTTATTCAGAAAGGATTGTCTCATCTTTAGTCAAGTTCAGCAGTCATTTCTCTGTGGGTCTACATGTCCAGTTCATCAGGCAGTCCAGGCAAGAGCAGCTTCTTGCTCAAATGGCTAACAAACTCCATAAGAAGCCTCTTTGATGCCCATTTTCCTCTTAAAATAGATTGGTGTTGCCAGGAGCATCTGTGTCTCATTGTCATGAAAAGTCCTAAGTTCTTAAACATTTTTATGCCATATTCTGTAGCCTTTAAAAGGTTTGAAGAATGCCTATCCATCTGAAATACTTATCTGTCCATCTAGAAAATCTAACTAACCTGACTACAAGCTTGACTGTTATAGATGACTCTATTAACCTATATTTCTTGATTATACATTACATTTTTAAGTGAGCTGCACAATCACAATACCTTAATCAAGAGCAGAAATATACATATAACAAAACTGACCTTAAATTTGTATCAATAAACCAAGATACATACCAATGCAAATCTGTATAGCATATCCCGCTTTAAATATAAACAAACATTTATAAACAATATTTGGTAATGTGGGCGTAGTTCTCTCTAAACTGCTTCCTGTTTTTTGTTGGGCAAAGAAATTTTTGGGGATATTCATGGTGACCTTTCTGGGGGGTCTTGGTGCATTAAGCCATATTAGTCTGGAAATAATCTACAGGTTCTCATCCTCTGTGGAAACAAAGAAGAACCTCTTTTACAAAGCAACTTATCCTTAGACTCAAATTTTGAAGTCAAGAAATCTTTAAAATATCTTTGCTGGTTTAGCTTAGCAGCCCATGCAATGAAATGTTTCTCTGTACTTAGCTCCTTCACAATCAAAAAATTCAAAGTAAACGTAATAATATACATAATCCAGACTCTCTGTGTATATTTCATTTTCATGTAGCTTATTATTTTTTTACTCATTTAATCTATGACTGTCTGTACTGTCTCTTTTTTATCTTTTATTTTTTAACATTTATTTATTTATTATGTATATAATATTCTGTTTGTGTGTATGCCTGCAGGCCAGAAGAGGGCACCAGATCTCATTACAGATGGTTGTGAGCCACCATGTGGTTGCTGGGAATTGAACTCAGGACCTTTGGAAGAGCAGTCAGTGCTCTTAACTGCTGAGCCATTTCTACTGTCTCTTTAAAGACTTTACTTTTTAAAAAAATACCATCTACTTCTTTTTATAACTGTGTATAGTCTTTTTCTTCTCTCTCCCAAGTCTATGTACATTTATCCAACACTGTTACCCATTTAGAGGTCTTTTCCATCTGAATTTGTCTTTATTGTGTAGTTACAATTATTTTCTGACCAGGAATGCTTATTAAAATGCTATGTGCTTTTTAAAAACTTAAGCTGCAGCATTACTAGGGTATATACGGCCCTACCTGCTTGCTCTGCCCAGCCCAGCATGGCAGAGCTGTTTGCTGCCTCTGAGAGCCATGCTCACAGCCCCATTTTTAGGCACACAGGAGGTCTATGTTTCCACTAAGCAGCTTGTAACATGCTGCTTACAAACCTCAGTTTATAAATGCTCAGCCTCCTGAGAGAGCCAGAGGTCATGCTGGCAGCACAGCCCAGAAAGCTGGCATTTCAAAGCTGCATGGCTTTTTTTCTGGTACCACTGAGTCAGGAAAACCTCTCTTAAAGGAGCCATGCTTCTGCTTGCTTCTAGCAAACAGAGCCCACCCAAGAAAGTGCTGCTACCAAACCATGCTTAACTGTTCTTTTGTGTGTATAGAATTCCTTTTCAAGCTCTCTCAGGTTTTAAGTGGATTTTAGTTGGTCAATTGGTACCAATTTTTTTGTGGCAGAGGGCTGCTTGGTTGTTTGTATGTGGTTTTACTATGTTAAAGTTAAAACCTTCCTTTTTACTTAAACAGAAAAGGGAAAATGATATGGGATTCCCCTCTGTATGCCGTGACTACCATTGGTTAGTAAAGAAACTAGTTTGGCCTGATAGAGTAGGTAGGTGGGGAAAACTAAACTGAATGTTAGGAGAAAGGAGGCAAGTCAGAGAGAAGTCAGGTAGCCCCACTGGAGGCAGACTGCACTCTGGAGTAAGGCGGGGATGTCTGAAAGGAGCCAGTATTATACAGAATATCAGAGCCTGGGGAAGTGTTGGAGGGAAGCCACAGGGCCCCATGTGAGCAGGGCTTCTTTATGTCCCATGTCTGAACTCACCTGAAAGTAAAGAGTGTGATGCTTAGGAGGAAACAGTCTATCAAGCTTTGGACAGGACCGTCCTTTGTTGTGTGGACAAGGCAGGGTAGGAATGGTGCCTCTGTGTGAAATAATGGAAAGACCTCCAGCCTCTGCTGCCTCGGTCTCCCACAGGTCCAAGCAGCATAGGAGGGCACTGTGATGTTCCAAAGCAGTGGTCCTCAGCCTGTAGGTCACACCCCTTTGGGGATTAATTATCAGATGTCTACATTCATAACAATGGCAAAATTATAGTTATGAAGTAGCAATGAAATAATTTTATGGTTGGAGGTCACCACAACATGAGAAACTATACTAAAGGGTCAAAAAATTAGGATGGTTGGGAACCACTTTTCTAAAGACTTCCATGCAAAAAAAAATTTCTTTAGAGCAATAAATAGCATGAATAAGTCAGTCTAGAATGAGATACGAGAGCCAGGAGGACACAAGGGCACTCAGGACAGAGAAGTCATGGTACATGAGTCACCTAGGTCCAGGTATCTCATTTTTCTAATTTTTTTTTTTTTTACAAAAAGTATACTTATAGCTGACTCTATTATCTCTTAAGACTTTAGTTTTGATCCTCCACAAATTCAGCAGGTTTAGTAGCAGATACCGTTCCTATCAAGTCCTGATGTATAATATAAACCCTCAGCACGTGTATTGACTTCACAAACCTCTTATCACCCTTGAGTCTTTTCATTGTCTGTATATATTCATTATACATGTGCTGGGTCTCATGAAGATGATGCATTTGGATTTCAAGTTCATTAAAGCCCAGGCTGACCTGAAACTAGCAGTGATCCTCCTGCCTCTTCCTCCTAAGCAAAACACCTGACACCTGTGATATCCCCAGATGCAGACAGCACAAATTCACACAAAGAAGGGGACCCATTATACAAGACCCCTGGAACTTAGATTGAATTCCAGAGAAGGGGAAAAAAAAGAGAGAGAATTTCCAACCTAATTGTGAGTGAATTATAAACTTGAATTGACTAAGACATGACTGTATTTGAATGAGTTTATCTGAAAGTAGCTAGATTAAATTTTCTCTGCTTTGAGGCAGAACAGAGGCTCAGGGAAGAAATTACAGTCAATTACAGGAAAATAGAGAAAATTACATTTTTGCACACTCAAGTCAGTAGCTGTGAAATTTGTGTTGGCTCCAATAATTACAGGCAGCCAGGTGTCAGTAAAATCTCAAGAACAGACCGAAAGGCCATTGTGGGCAGTTTTTTCAAGTTATCGCCTGATCTGTGCCGTAACTGAGGAGGTCAGTGAGCTGTCATCACTAGACGTCACGGTGAAGTGAATTCGAACTCCGGTTGCACATCTTCCCTACACCTCAGAGAGCAGTCAGGTCTCAGGAGGCAGAGAAAGCTTATTCTTCCAGAGTTTTCAGACCCTGGTCCAGATTATAGCCTATGACTAGCAAGAAGAAAACAGGAAGCTGTGGGTGGTGTTGGAATCCTGCAAACTCCACACCTCTTCCCACCACCACCAAGACCCAGAGGAGCGTGGAGGAGAGAGAGCTTGGATATAAATTCTCTCATCTTCCAGTCCTGGTCTCTGTGGTTTTGCTGCAGACCCCCTTGGGAGATCATAGCTCCTGCAAGGTGGCCTTCCTTCTCCACTCATTCACGTGTCATTTGGTCTTGCTCCTGGACTCTTGCTCTGTATGCTTTTAGTTCAGGGTAGAAACGCACTATTAGTCAGTCAGTGGTGGCGCACGCCTTTAATTCCAGCACTTGGGAAGCAGAGGCAGGCAGATCTTTGAGGTAGAGGCCAGCCTTGGCTACAGAGAGAGAGTTCCAGAACAGCCAGGGTGGTTACAGAGAGAAACCCTGTCTCAAAAAACAAAACAAACAAAAATCAAAAATCAAAAAAAAAAAAAAAACAGGAAAAAGGAAACTCACTATTAAACTCCCCTTCCTCTTGGGGAGGCTCCAGAGGCTTTGTCCACCATCCTGAAAACCCTGCCTTTTGTAAATTCTCCTCACTTCACTGTTGTCTACTGTGGTGTCCTGGCCGATGTTTTGGGGACGGTTGTAGGACATCCCACGCTGTCTGCATGGATGAGGGGTGGTGTACAATACTGATGGAATGAAAGATTCTCTTAGGCAGACAAATCTAAAGCCCTATATGAGAAGGGCTGTCAAGTCTTGATGAGCCTGCTCTAGTAAAAGTTCTGCTGTGGATCCAAGTCTATCAACTCTCAGATCCTTCATTATAAACAATAATTCCTACAGATGCGAAAAATGACAATCAATAAAAGTTCACAGTGATCAGCAATGACTCCTAAGCTGAGCGCTTATGTTGAATTGACAAGAGATGAGAATTCGTCTTTGGATAGGAAGAGGGAAGGTGGGGGCAGCTTGCCATGTCGAGCCTCTGTTCTCTTATAGCCAGTGGTATTATTTCACTAGAAACTGTGATCCCTCCAGTTCCTAGACAATAGTTTCCCATTTGCAGAAAATTCCAGAAGCTTGAAGGCCTCCACGACCTTGATATACAAGATAGAGGGACATTGCCTTAATTTTTAACATTCTACTTTTCATTAGCTGAACACTTTGGTCTGAAAATAACAAACATACCATCCTGATAACTGGAAGAGGCTTTAGTGGGGGGCACTTGGTAGGTAGCATCCTTCTAGATACCACACAGCAACAACTGGGTGGAAAAGGCTGTTGGTTAAGTGTGCTGAGCGTGTGCCTCTGCTGTGTGTTGGGTTTACCTCCACAGTACCCATCCTGGGAAAGCCATGCAGGCGATTTTCATCTGAAAAGCAGTCTTTATCTCTCCAGAGACTTGCCATAACTTGCGAACCCTGGGCCTGGCTGGGGCGGGAGTGATGTCATTCTGAAGCTGATCTGTTTGCTGGAAAGATGCCCAACAAAGACTCAGCAACATCCATTTCCCGGCCCTGTCCCCAAGAGCACACCAGAAGGGAGCAGCTTCAAAACATTGGGGTGCCCTTTTTCTCTTATTAATCAAAGGAAGTCCTCCAGCCTTGTCTTGGGTGATGTGAGAATTTAGGCAAAGAGGATTGTTTTGTTTTCCCAAGGTGGGTCCTGGTAGCAACCGCACATAGCCAAAGGTCTTCGGTTACTTCAGTTAAATTCCTGCAGCCTCATTTTCCTTATGATGGTCAATCCCATGGAGTCAGCAAAGCTTCCTCTCACATACCTGAAGAAATTGGATCCAGCTTCAGAAAAGCTGATGTGGAGGGAGGCCTGAGTGGGAAGTCAGGGTGATGGATCTCTTTAGTAACTTGTCAGTCACTGTAAGATTCTCTCTCTAAGCATCTGGCTTTTCCCCGCTGTGAAGCAAAGGGCTTGTTGGGGTAACTAGAGCTGTCCCCTCTTAATCCTGCCTGCCTAACAGTAGGTTAAGGGTCATAATTAGTAGTGCTTGGCCCTTTAAATCTCACATCTACAGCATCATAACTATATCACTGTTATGCGTTTGTTGCCCGTGGGGATGCTGGCTAGCTGGGACTCTCAAAGGGGACTCCACCAAAGGGAGGCAAGTCAAAGCCTGCCATTACCACCGTGGCTTTCTGTAACTGGAATCTTCCTAGAGCCGGAGGGAGCCCATTATGAAAACACCCATTCCGTGCGCTCCCAACTACCACACTAAGCACTGGACTCTGCTGAGGAAGGTCCATGAGGGACTGATTTGTTTTTTTCTGGGTGACATTGAGGAGACAGTCAAATGATTTGGGTAAGTCATTTTATAAAATGAATCTGTCTACTCAGACCTCCAGTGAAACTCCTTTCTACTGAGGCATAAGTGGATAACCTGAACAATGCACAAAGAACAGCCTCAGACAATTGAATGTGGGCGTTAGTAATCAGATGCATACACTGCCCTGCCATATGTCAAAGAAATTATATATATATATATATATATATATATATATATATAATATTCATCAGAAAGTCAGAACAGTGCTCCAAACTTGAACAGAGCATTGAAATTCCTCCACAGTCCATTCTTTCTTTTGATAATAAAGAAGGCCCACAGCTGTAAATTATGTATAATGTCTTCACCACCGCAGTATCAGAATAGTGTTCTTGTCTCCCAAATCCCTTTGCTCCACCGTTCTACACATCCTCGCTACTCTTCTTTAATCCCGGCAACCACTGATCATTTATTTATTTATATTTTTGTTTTGCAAGACAGGGTTTCTTTGTGTAGCAGCTCGGGCTGTCCTGGAACTCTCTTTGTAGACGAGGTTGGCTTTGAACTCACAGAGATCTGCCTGCCTCTGCCTCTCAAGTGCTGGGATTAAAGGCTTGTGCCACCATGCCAAGCCCACAGAGCATTTACTTTTGCCATCGTTTCATCTTCTCCAGGATGCCAGTCAAAAGAGAGTTCCATTCACTACTGCCCATGCCAGCTGGGATGCCAGTTAGCTGAAGACATGCAATATACAGTCAGTCTGACTTTTCTCTTTGAACAATATTCACTAAAGCTCGCCCTTGTCTCTTGGTGGCTCAATAGACCATTATTTACTGTTGCTAAATATTGTGTTTTCCCACAGTTTATCCACTCATCTATTAAA
Source organism: Alexandromys fortis (assembly GCF_014885135.2). Taxonomy (NCBI): domain Eukaryota; kingdom Metazoa; phylum Chordata; class Mammalia; order Rodentia; family Cricetidae; genus Alexandromys; species Alexandromys fortis. The sequence continues at coordinate 160,267 of NW_026068019.1, forward strand.
GGCAGAGGGTGCCTGAGTTGCTTCAATATTTGGGTTTGTGTGTGTGTGTGTGCCTGCAAATGCCTAGGAGTCTGGCTGCTGGCTCAAAGGCTCAGACTGTATCCTAAAGTGTCAGAACCAGTTTCCAGCCTCCTGAAGTAATGAATGGGAGCTCTCCGTGCTCCACACCCATCAGCCTTTGTTAGTGTTCAGAATGTTAGTTCTTCTAATAGGTGCACAGTGGTATCTCATTCCAGTTTGAAATTCCCTAATGACTTATGATATGTTGATTTCATAGACTGACTGGCCACACATGTTTTTCTGTGAGTTTTCTGTTTAGATATTTTGCTCATTTAAAGAATTTGAATTAAAAAAAAGAATTTGAATTTTCTTATTATTGAGTTTAAAGAGTTCTTTGGGATAACATCAGATAGGAACTTTTGTAAAATTTTTAGCTTTGCCAAGTTTTTGGCTTGTGTTTTCATTATCTTAACATGGCCATTACAATTATTTTATTTTGTGTGTGCATGCATGTGTGTATTGGTGAAGGCCAGAAGAGGGTACTGGGTAGCCTGGAGCTCAAGTTCCAGGAGGTTGTGAGTCTCCTGACACAGCTACTGGGAACCAGGACTCCAGTAAGTCGCTCTTGCCTGTTGAGTCATGTCTGTAGCTCCTCTCGATATGGGCACTTAAAGAATATTTTTAGAGAATATTTAATTTGATGTGTGTGAGTGCTTTGCCTGCATGTATGTCTGAATACCACATGCATGCCTGATACCTCTAGAGGTCAGCAGAGGGTGTTGGCTCCCTTGTAGATGGAGGTACAGGTGGTGGTGAGTGACCATGTGGATGTTGGGAACTAAACCCTAGTCCACAGCAAGAGCAAGTGCTTCTAACCACTTCTAAGCCATCTTTCCAAAGCCCTGAAGATGGACTTTTATAGAGCAGAAATTATTAATTCCAGTGAAGTCCAGCCTAGCTCTGGCTTCCATGGATTGTGTCTTTGATATTTCATCTAAGAAATCATCATTGAAAGCAAGGTTACCTAGATTTTTTTCCCCTTTGTTGTCCCTGGAAGGTGCATAGTTTTGAATTCTAACTTATTTATATACTCAAATTTTAGTTAAGTTTTGTGAGCAGTGTAAGGTAAAACTATTGTTTTCTCCCCACTAAGTTGCCTTTCCTCCTTTGTCAAAGACTCAGGGATGATCCTGGTGTGGGTGGGCTTCTGAGATAGTTTTTGACTTGTCAGTTTTTTCATACTATCTTAATTACTGTAAATTTATAGAAAACTTTTAGCTGGGCTGTGTCAATTCTCCCAGTTTATTTTTCCCCTAAAGAGTGTGTTGGCTTTCCTGGATCTTCTGTCCTTTATTTTGGGTGCCTTGGGGTTTCTGGGCTGAAGGCTCGGTGCATCAGTGTGCTTAGCTGTGGCCATTTGCCTCTGCAGCTGAGACCTGAATCTGCCTGGTGACCTGAGAACAGAGTCACACAATTGTGTAAGCTCACTGAATATGGCCTTCAAAGATGCTCCACCATCCCTGCTAGCAACACCATCTCTGAACTGGTGAAAATATAGCTTCCAAAGAGCTAAGTGGCATGTCCTTGTTCAGCTGAACTTGAGAGGTTCCCTGCTGGAATGTCCAGGTTGGGACATGGTTGAAGCTGGAGAAATATAAGTGTGGGTACCACATGGAGTAGAGTACCTAGGGTGTGTAGAAGGAGCTGCGGGCTGTGTTCCTGCTGCCCAGCTCCCAGCCACCTGGCTAGCTTATGCCCTGAAATAACAACACGGAAACTGTATTCTTTTAAACACTGCCTGGCTCATTAGTTCTAGCCTCTTACTGGCTATCTCTCACATCTTGACTAACCCATTTCTAATAATCTGTGTGGCTTACCAGGAAGGATTCTAGCCTATGTCTGTCTTGGGCCAGAGCTTCATTGCGTCTGGCTCCATGGCATCTGACCTCACTTCCCTTGTTCCCAGCATTCTGTTCTGTCTACTCCACCCACCTAAGGGCTGGCCTATCAAAGGGACCAAGGCAGTTTCTTTATTAACCAATGAAATCACCTCAAAACAGATGACCCTCCCACATCAAGGGTGGGCAGCAAAGCCTGAGCATGTTGATGGATGGAGCATCACTCTGGGAAGTAGCACAACTGCTCTTTCTTTACTAGGACTACACTTTGAGCCAATGGATCCCTATCTCAAAGATGATGGACTAGTATATCACTATACAGTGGCCTGTGGTTAACATGGTCATGTGGGGAAGGCAGAGCAACAGAGCTCCATCTCCTGAGAACATCGGGGCTCCTTATCTCGACTTCATTTTGAATGCAGGTTATCACTGAAGATAAATTAAATTCGAAAACTCAGCTAACTGGGGAGAATACATTTGTAAAATCCATTTGTTATTCTGAAAAATCTGAGCCACTAAAATCCTGGCATCTTGAGACAACTTTATTTCCAGTTGCTAAATTTTACTTCCAAATGTTTGTGTTCTTTTGTGTGTTTGGAACGATGATCATTTTCCCCTTACACTGTGTAACAGGTACTGGGGCACAGAGAAGGGACAGAGTTGACAAAGTGCCCACCCGTTCCCTCATTTGAAACTCCTGGTGGTTTTCCTTGACTCTGTGGGGCAAGTGTTTCTGGCTGTTAACGTGACATTCAAGGTCATTCTAGCCCTAACTTATCTTAAAGTTCATCTCATTTCTTACTGTTAGCTCTGCTCCAGCTAGACTGTTCTGGATTGAATGTTGGTATCCCCCTCTGGTCCCCTGGTGAGAGCTATTGGGGGTGATACCTTTAGCATTTGGAGCATTTGTAGGAAAGATCATTTTGCTTTCCCCCAGGTGAGGGTATAGTGAGGAAGATGGTTGTCTTAGTCAGGGTTTTCTATTGCTAGGAAGAGACACCATGATCATGGTAACTCTTATGAAGAAAACATTTAATTGATGGTGTGTGGTTTTTTTTTCTGTTTTAGAGATTCTGTCCATTATCATCATGGCAGAAAGTTTGGTGGTGTGTAGTCAGACGTGGTGCTGGCTACGTCTTGACTTGTAGGCAACAGGAAGTCACTTGGCACACTGGGCAGTATCCTGAGCATAGAAAAGCGCAAAGCCCGCCCCCACAGTGACACACTTCCTCCAACAAGCCCTGACCCACTGCAACAAATCCACACCCTCTAACAGTGCCACTCCCTTTGAGATTACGGGGGCCATTTATTTTCAAACTATATTCATCATCTATAAACTGAGATGAAGATCCTCACCAGACTCAGAATCTCTTGGTGCCCTACCTCAGGCTGGCCAGCCTCCAGGCCTGAGACAAGTCTCTAGTGCAGAAGCCCACAGTCTGCACCTGTCTCCATCAGCTGCATAAGAACTCTTCCGGAAGCTCCTAAATTCATTTTGGATTTTCTTCTGTCTTCAAGCTTTTTCTCTGGCCAAGAATCGCGGTTAAGAGTTTAATCTACGGGGCCTTGAGATACACCTCAGAGGTTAAGAGCGCTCAGTCCTTTCAGAGGGCCAGAGTTTGGTTCCTCGTCCTCACACAGTGGCTCACAAGCATCCACAAGGTTGGTTCCAAGGGGTTTGATGCCTCTCCTGACCTCTGCTGGTGCTAGGCACACACATAATTTATATACATACATGCAGGCAAGACACTCATATACATAAAACAAAAATAAATACACCTTAAAGAAAAGTTTAGCCTTGGATCAAGGTGGTCCAGGTTTCAAATCCTGGTTCTGCTTCCTAGTGCATGCTCTTGGCTAAGTTGCCAGCCGTTCTCCCCGCCCACTTCTTAAACGGGGCCTATGACTCCCCATGGATTGTCTGATAGAATGCAGGGGGTTAAAAAGATGGTTGAGTGGGAAAATATAGGCAGTGCCATTTTATGCCTTGATTTCTCCAACTGCAGGAACGAAACCTGAATGGTATTTAATTTATAACGGTCTCAAGGAATGGAAATTCAACCTAGAGCATATACAAAGCCTCCGGGATAGTTAGCTCCCAGTTGCCTGACCACATCTGGTCTCTTCATGGTCCCCATGAGTTCAGGATGCCTCTGTATGAAACCTTTCCTGAGCACATCAGTCGACAGTGTGGAGAGTCTCTTTTAGGAAAATCCTGAGGCTAGCCCATTTCTTCAATAGGTGTCTGGCTTCTTTGGCGGGCACTGTGTCATTGGACGATCATGCGTTACTGAGTATCACCCCTAGATGAGCCTGTGAGTAGTGTACCCCGTCAGGAGATGCAGATCCTTTATCTAATTTTACAAAGGACAGACTGAGGTTCAGGTACATGAAGAGGTCTGGCAAGGATTGCAGAGCTAGGGAGAGATGGTCCCGGGGCTCCCGTTCAGGCTGCCCGTGGCGCTCTGTGGTCATTGCGGGCTCCCTCCTTAAATGGGAAACTAGAGTCAACTAAGTTATACCTGGTCACAGCTTCCACGCTTGGAGTAGAAGGCACGCCATGTATTTCTGGTAATTTACTGGACCAGGTGCAGTTTGGTTGCTTTTCTGTGTGCTATGCAGGGCCTCAAGGCTCTGATTGTCTTCATGAAAGAGAGCACGTGCTGTACTTTGGTGACCTTTAAAAACAGAACACGAGAACTCCGCACTCTTGTGTTGAACTCCATGTGAATCGACAAAAGCAGTTCCCATGGCTTTCTCCCCCACTGATCCTTGCAGCCTCATATATGCCAGAGTCACTCTCATTATCAGTGCTCTTTTTGTCACAAAGGAGACTTTTTTTGTGACTCAGAACCAGCTAATTGGTCTGTCAATGGCGTTCTTTGGTTAGGTGACTCACTGGGCGGCTGTTGACGGGTGCAAACTCAGTGCAGCTCCAGGAGGGTCTGATCGTCTCTCAGCTCCTAATCACAATGTTATTGAAGCCACTGACGTTTATCATGCCCCAGGGTGAAGCTGCACTGCTTTGTAAACAGCCAATAAAAGGACACTTGGTGACACACAAAGCCCTTGCACTATCAAGGAAGGGAGGCAAGCACTGTGGCTTCTGGAGCTCTCGGATGGAACAGTCTGTCTTGGCTGGGATTGAAGACTGCTTCCTCCCATCAGCCCATAGTTCCTGAATTTGTTCTATGCCAGAGACTATTTGGGGGACTTATGATATGGCAGTGACAGCGGTCCAATCGAATTCTTGCCCTCCTGGAGCTCCTTTGAAACAAAATGAAAACAAAACAGTATGAGTATAGAAGAGTTCAGACAAAAGAAGAGAGGATGACTCACTCAACAGTAATTGTTGCTATTTTATCGTTATTGCCCATCTGTCTTCCCTTGGTGTGGGAAGTCCTTCTGTATATGTGTTGCTTTTACCGGTTAATGAATAAATCTGTTTCCGACAGTGGCTTAGCAGAACAGAGTAAGGTAAGAATTCCAAGCAGATAGAAGAGGAAAGAAGGTGGAGTCAGGGAGAAGCCATGTAGCCGTCGAAGGAGAAGGACATCCCTGCCTGAGCCTGCCAAAACTTTGCTGGTAGGCCACGGCCTCATGGATTCTAGCCTAATAATACATCATAGAGAACATGCAGGTTCCCCCCCTCCCCCGAGAGTGGGTAACATTACTTAATATTGCACATTCTAAATCCATCCATTTCCCTGGAAATTTGGTAATTGTTTTTATTTCTTGCCCATCTCTGCTTGTCCATCATTCTGGACTTTCCTTTCTGACTGATAGTCTGGACAGTATGTGTGTCTTAATTGGGGTGATTATTGCTGTGATGAAACACCATGACCAAGAGCAGCTTAGGGAGGAAAGGGCTGATTTCACTCCCACTTCAATAGAACAGTTCATCACCAAAAGCAGTGAGGGCAGGAACAGGAGCTGAGGCAGAGGCCACGGAGGGGTTCTGCTTACTGCCTTGCTTCCCGTGGTTTGCTCAGCCTGCTTTCTTATAGAACCCAGGACCACCAGCCCAGGGATGCCCCACCCACCATGGACTGGGCCCTCCCCCATTGATCATTAATTAAGAAAATGCCCTATAGTCTTGCTCACAGCCAATCTTATGGAGGCATTTTCTCAATGGAGATTCCCTCCTCTTTGGTGACATGAGCCTGTGCCAAGTTGACATCAAACTAGCAGCATACCATGTCAATGGTCAACCTGACAGCACCTAGAACTGCTTGGCTAGGCCTCTGGGCATGCCTAAAGGAGATTATCTTGATTATGATGATTGATGTGGGAGGACCCAGCTAACTGTGGGCAGAGCGATTCTCCAGGCAGTGAATCCTTAAAGAGAGAAAGGGAGCTGAGCACCAGCATTTGTCTCTCTCTGCTTCCTGACTGTGGATGTCACGTGATCAGCTGCTTCAAGGCCTGCTGCCTTGACTTCCTTTGGTGATGGGCTGTATCTTTGAAATATGAACTAAAATAACTCCCTTTTCTCTTAATAGCCTTTGCCAAAGTATTTTGTGAAGGGCGATGTTTCTCTGATTTCTTTCTCAGCCCATTTATCATCAGTGTACAGGAGGGATACTGATTTTTTTTAGTTAATCTTGTATCCTGCTACTTTATTGAAAGTATTTATGAGTTGCGGAAGTTCCTTGGTAGAATTTTTGGGGTTGTTTGTGTAAACTATCATATCATCAGCAAATAGAGTTTGACTTCTTCTTTTCTGATTTATATCCCCTTGATCTCCTTTTGTTGTCTTATTGCTCTAGCTGGGACCTCAAGAACTATATTAAATAGATATGGAGAGAGTGGACAACCTTGTTTTGTTCCTGATTTCATTGGAATTGCTGGGAGTTTCTCTCCATTTAGTTTGATGTTGGTTGTTGGCTTGCTGTGTATTGCCTTAATTATGCTTAGGTATGTTCCTTGTGTCCCTGCTCTCTCCAAGTCCTTTATCATGAAGGGATGTTGTGTTTTGTTGAAAGCTTTTTCGACATCTAATGAGATGATCACGTGGTTTTTATTTTTCAGTTTGTTTATATGGTGTATTATGTTGACAGATTTTCATATGTTGAACCATCCCTGCATCTCTGGGATGAAGCCAACTTGATCATGGTGGATGATGGTTCTGATATGGTCTTGGATTTGATATGCCAGTATTTTATTTAGTATTTTTGCATCAATGTTCATGAGTGAGATTGTTCTGTAATTCTCTTTCTTAATAATGTCTTTATGTGGTTTGGGTATCATAGTAATTGTAGCCTCATAAAAAGAGTTTGGTAATGTTCTTCCTGTTTCTATTGTGTGGAGCAATTTGAAGAGTATTGGAATTAATTCTTCTTTGAAAATCTTGTAGAATTCTGAGCTGAAACCATCTGGTCCTGGGCTTTTTTTAGTTGGGAGACTTTTGATGACTGTTTTTATTTCTTCAGCAGTTATAGGTCTGTTTAATTTGCTTATCTGGCCTTGATTTAATTTTGGTAAGTGATATTTATCCAAAAGTTGTCCATTTCCTTTAACTTTTCCAATTTTGTGGAATACACGTTTTCAAAATATGACCTGATGATTCTCCGTATTGCCTCCACATCTGTTGTTATGTCCCCCTTTTCATTTCTGATTTTGTTAATTTGAATATTCTCTCTCTACCTTTTGGTTAGTTTGGCTAAAGATTTGTCTATTTTGTTGATTTTCTTGAAGAACCAACTTTTTGCCTCATTGATTCTTTATATTGTTTTCTTTGTTTCTATTTTGAGAACTGGATTTTATAAATTGATATTGGATTTGGCAGCATTGCTGAACTAATTGCTTCTAACAATTTGCTGATTTCTTCTGGGTGTTGCATGTGGAGAGTCAAGGCACCTGTGCATTCAGTAGAGAGGAGGACATAATTTATGAGTTTGGCTCAGTGCTATAACCATTGCTGTTGGTGGACTTCCTGTCTACCTGCTCTGCCAGAAGACTCTTTCGTGTGGTTTTAAGGCATCCAGAAGACTGTCTTGTGTGGTCCTAAGGCATCCAGAAGACTGTCTCATGTGGTCCTAAGGCATCCAGAAGACTGTCTCGTGTGGTCCTAAGGCATCCAGAAGACTGTCTCGTGTGGTCCTAAGGGATGTGCTCACTTTGGGAAAGTGAGTCTCTCTCCCTTTTCTATGAATTTTATCCAGCCCAGTGCCCAGAGGAAGAACAGTGACTCTGCCTTCTTTTGCTTACTTCCTCTAATTCCTTCCTTATGGTGTAGGGTTCAGCAGCCGATGACAGAGCTTCCCAGTGTCTGAATTCTGAGTGATCCCTGCTCATCTCTTCAGACATCTCTGAGCCCTTATGCCTACCAGGACATTCTAGGTAGGTGATGCCGAATGGTGACTTGAGAGACTTTCAGCTCAGACTTGGTGTGAATCTTCTGTCCCACTTTGTTGGTGAGACAAAGATAAGATCTTATAGGCAGAGTTCTGCAGAGCGGACAGTTGGCCACACCTTTCCTTCTCTCTGTGGTACTGACCACTGGTGGATGCCTTCCACTCCTGGCACTCTGATTCATTGTGACATTATTCAGGAACCTCGTGCCTTCAGACGTAATTCGATCTCAGCACCTGTAATGGATCATATCCCAGTGCCTGGCTGTTCCCATGGCTAGTTCCAGCTCCCAATTCTGGCCTCTTATTGTCCCATGTCATTGGACAAACTAGCCGCAAAGTTTGTGCAGTGTGTGTGTGTGTGTGTGTGTGTGTGTGTGTGTGTGTGTGTATTCCAGGCCATGGGACTCCAATAAGGGCTTGTGTTCCTCAGGGTGGGGTAGGGAGTAGTTTCAGTTTTGGGGACCAAGGCAACTAAGGAGTGGAAGATTCTACCTTGTGACTTGGTGTCTTGGGAATTAGTCTGTGTAGTGTGTATGTTGGGTGTAGATGAAAGAGACACTGGTCTGTCTGGTTCTAACAGATCTTTGTTATACTTTAGAACCACTCACCTAGCCACACCTATCACCTACTAATAGTGGCCATCTTGGTGGATAATTGTAAAAAAAACAAAAAAGCAATAAAAGCAACCTGTGCAGCTTGGAAATGTCACCAGTCAGTCGCTCCTGTTACAACAGATATTCATGTGTTTCTGTGGCAACAGGACTCATTGAAAGGCACTAGAGCCAACTTCAGGCAAATTGCTTTCTCTTCTCACCAGCTGAGAAGGTGGGTGGGTTAGGCAAGAATTGGGTGTGATAAAAACAGGGAAAGGGAGCTGGAGTCCTGGTGTGGAGGAAGCATCTGTCTTACATTACTCTCAGAGAGTGCATGAAGGCTCAGAGTCTGCAGGGAAAGAGAAGCTGGCAGGCACCCAGGGGCGTGGGATGGGGGTGGAATTGAATACTGCATAAGCACCCTGAGTTTTAGTTGGCCCCGTGCCCCACCCCATTCTCCATTGTGGTGTAACTGCCTCACACAACTGTTTTGATATCTTGGGCTGTGTTAGTAGAAGCTCAAGGGGCAGAAGGAGGTGGCAGGCTCTCTCCTCCCAGCACTCATTACACCGGCTCATTCCCGAGCATCACATTAAAGAGGACTCAAGACAAGCCAGGATGCACCCTAAAGAGTCCTTCAACACACCGGTGAGTTGAGTGGGCTTGCAACTACGCCATAGGCGCATAGTCTGAGAGACAGAGAATGCTCGTTATACCTTGAGTTGGAGTTGTATGATCTATGAGTTCCAGGGCAGAAACAACCTTGGATTTTTAGCTCCCATGGAAGAATGGTTTTCAAAAGGCTAGTCACTTAAGAGGGAGAGAGTCCCTTCTTCCTAGAAGTGCCCAACCAGAGCCACTTGGTGGGAGACTGTTATAAGGATTCAAGCAACTAGAAAGTATTTGATTTGTGTTTGTTTTTCTCATCCCTTGAGCCAAGAGTTGTAACTGAAGAAGGCGCTGGGATGTGTGCTGTGCACTCAGCTCTGATCTTGCAGTGGCACCGATGGGCATCCATTTGCACATTCTCTCAACATGTTAGGCATGATAGAGAAGAAGCGTTAACAGTTTCATAGCCTGTGCGAGCTCCATCACCAGTGCATGGCTGTGGGTTGACCCTCTTAGCTCAAGGTTACAAATGTCGCCATCACATTAGATCTCCCTATTAGAGGCCAACGCCATCCTATAGCATGGCAAGGACATAGAATGTCAGTGCCCACATCTGTCAGCAGTCAGTTTCACTTCTTTTTCATTATGGGAAGATGATGAGATGGGAATAGAAGGGAGGTGAGGAGGGAGGAGAAAGTGGAAGTATAAGTGCTCGCTGTGACTATTCACTTCTTCCCTTGGCTGACATACTTCCTTTGTAATTTCTGAACAGGTGTGTGTGGGGGGGGCACTACTGAGAAGAGTTTTCACAGCAGGACCTGGAAACAGTTGACTGAGGGGGTCCACCCTAGGCGATGCCTGGCCACATTATCTAAAACGGAGAAGATGTGGTCTCTGGTTACCAGATGGGGTGGGATGAGGGGGTGGTGTCTTCCAGCCCAGGATGCGAGGGAGCGAGGGAGGCCAAATTGGGCCAACTAACTAAAAGTTTTCCAGAGGAGGGGACGCCTGCGGCAGCCCCAGATCACCGCCTAGGTCAGTCAAGGTTTCTTTAGAACCCGATTCTGCCGCGCTGGACAGATCCCCACGTGAGTGGAGCAAGCCAAGGACTCCCGGGAAAGCCCTCCAGACACCCGTGAGCGTGGAGACAGCAGGTGCAGCGGCCGCAGACCTTCTGCCTGTTGAGGGGCTCAGGGGTGCAGGCAGGAGCCGAGCGACCACAGGCGCGTGCGCGGGGCCGAGGGCCGAGGCCTGCGCGCAGCCCGGGCGGCTGCACTGCGCGCGCGCCGAGCCGCGCGTGGGGCCCGGTTCCGGCGCGCGCGGCGTGGAAGACGACGGGTTGCTGCGGCCCGGCGGGAGGCTCCACAGAGGCCACGGGACCCCCGCCGGAGGGCGGGAGCGCGCCCCTGCGCCTCGCCTCTGTGCCCCGCGTCCGCAGCCGGCGCTCCGCGGGGATCCGGAGCTGGCAGGTGGCGGGACACTGGGGGGCGGCGGGGCCCGGGAGGCCGGGCCGCGGGGCGGTTGGCGGTGAGGGCCGCATCGGGGCGTCCAGAGGCCTCCCTGTTCCCAGGGTGGGGAGGTGGGTGCTCGAATCGGTTTCTCTTCGGCTGAGATGCGTGCTCTGCTGGGGCTCGCACTCCGTGGACGCCTGGAGTATTTCCCACGCGCGGGGCTGCGCACCCTGGTGGGTTTCTCCACGCGCGCCGGTCTCTTCAGGTTCCCCCTCGCCTCCCCTTCTGAATTAGATCTTTAAGAAATCCTTGGGCACGCGTGTTCAAAACTAAATTGCCTCTACCTCACATCGCTGCTGGGAGATTCCTTCATTCTGATTTGCATTTGGGAAGTTGCAGAAGGGTGTGAGCAGAGACCTGTCCCCTGCAGAATCGCAGGAATTAAACGAACCGGTTCACAACTATAGACAGGACGTGGTTCACTCATCCAAACACTGGGTAGGCCCATAGGATTCCGAGCCTGTTCTGTGACAATGTTTACTCATGTATCAAAATGCTATTTTGGAGGGTTTGTAACTTGGCGCGGGTTCCGGGCTACACTGTTTGGTATATTGTAACACCAGCATAGCGTTAAGAGTGCCCTTTCTTCTGAAGTGTGTTCCTGAGCCATCTGATACTTGAGCTGCAGTTGACTCTTGCTTTGACGTTTGTCAGTCATGAGTCTCCTGCCTAGTTTAAGTTGACTCCGTGGCAGGAGAGCAGGTGGTGTAGCACACAGTGTCTGGAAGGAAAGCGGAGGAGACTTGGAAACGGCAGGATTCCAGCTTTCTACATTCTGACGATGCAAAATCATCCAGGTTTAAGTTTAACTTAAATAAGATGCGGCTTTTGGCAATGCTTTCATTTGTTAGGGACTAGGGACTGCTTGCACTCAAAGATCCTGACACACAGCGGAGGTGTTTGTATCTCTTTTGTACATTTAGTAGATTTAGTACACGGTGCACTGTTCGTTAGATTTAAATCCAGATCTGGTTTCCCAGATACAACCCCAATAGCAAGGCCTTTAAAAAAAAAGCGATGATTATATTGTTGCCATTTTGCTTATAACAATCCGAGTTTGGAATATATACTTGTGAGCTTGTGTTGACAATCAGCTTCACTCTTTCTTTCACTCTGTTAAAACCCTTTAAGGCCTCTGGTTGCTTTTAGCCTCACTGTTCTCTTAATTATTTATAATTATAGTGCTAGAGCCTTGCTTGGCACTTCAGCCTTCATTTCTCATTCCAGGCATCGGTAAGCTGTTTGTGTTCTGAAGAGCCGAACTGTTTTCCTTCTGTGCTGGGTAGGAGGGTGCCCATGGCTGAAATGTCCTTCTGGTTGTGGTTGCATCAGCCACATGCAAACTGATCCTTTAAAACAGGGCATATTAATCAACCCCAGGTATATAAAACAGGCATACAAATAAAACAGTTGTTGACAATAAATAATATATTTTAGAACCACTCTTTGGTATACGTATGATTTTACTATTTATTAAAGATGGAAACAGATTTGCATGATAAAGAGATAATTGTTTATTTTTACACTTAAGTTGGATGAACATTTGATGCTACAGGATACAGAACATCCTCAACGTTTTGCAGAATTCATCTGTAGTGCTGACAAAGCTGTTTTGTATCAATATAAATATCATAAGTGTACATAATAAACATATGTATATTTAAGACCCTTTCAGAAGTGGCTGGAAATTCTGCCCTAATCCAAAACCAGAATTAATTTATGATTTTTTAAAAAGAAGATTTATTTTTATTTTACATGCATGAGTATTCTGCTTTCATGTATGTTGGTGCCTGGTGCCTGTGGAGGCCGGAAGAGGGTGTTGGGCCCCCTGGAACTGGAGTTATAGGAACTGGTGCTGTCATGTAGGTGGTGGGACCCAGCCTGGGTACCAGAATAGCCAGGGCTCATAACTGCCGCGTCATCTCTTTAGTATCAATGTTTTTTAAATAATCTTAATACTTTGAGACAGGGTCTCACTAGGTAGCTCTTGATGTCCTGGAATTCTCTATGTAGATCAGGCTACCTTGGAGCTAATAGAGACCCAAGTCTAAACACATGTGCTACCATGCCCAGCTAGTGATTTTTTTTTAAATTTAGAATACAAACAGTAATTAACAAAATCAACATTCTAACAAAATCTAATTCTAAAATATGCTAATTTGATGCTTCCGTGCTGAGGAAGGACAATGGGCACTTATTAAAAGCCTTTGTTTTCCGTAATTAAGCCACTGTATTTGGGTAAGAGCAGAACTCTGTGAAAAGCACTGCAGCCCATGACGGACACCTGGGCTTGCGTCTGGGTGGAGCTGTTTCAGGCAGTGTCAGGTGTCCTTGCATGGCATGTCCACGTGTGCAGTGCTAAGTGCACACACGGTGTCTTCAGAACCAAGGCTGGAGTGAGGTCACATGGTAATACTATAAGCACTGTCTCAAACACCTCGGATACATTATGTATTTGATTTTGTATTTGTTTTAGATGATCATACATTTAAAAACCTGAACTATTTTAGATCACCGTGTGTGTGTGTGTGTGTGTGTGTGTGTGTGTGTGTGTGGTGACAGCTAAACTTAGTTGCCTGAATCCATCCCCAAACCCAAGCCTGCAGTTTAAGAAAGTTTGAGCTAGACCAATGGAAATTTTAATTTTAAAAGCCCCATGTAGGTTGTAGCTGCCATGTTGGCCATCCGAGCCCTTAGTTATTAGGTCCCAGAAATCCTATGCGAGCTGTCTTATATCTATGTCCACATAGTGCCCAGCTCTCCTCAGTTACAGCCCTTACTCTGCAGGAATTGTTCTTCCTTGTAGCATCCGAGCCCCGGGCTGGAATCTACAGGACAGAACTCCTTTCCTTATCTTTGGAATGCACAGCTTAGGACTTCATGAGAAACAGTGTTATTGGGTGTGTGACATTCATACCTGCGATGACGGAACTTCAGGGCAGGTGTCTGATGTGCTGTCTAGGGCTTGGGACTGCTTTTCCAGTGTTTTGCCTGTGGCAAATGAAAGGGTCACTGGAGCTGTGCTTTTACATGGTTTGTTCCCAGATCTCGTAAGAATAAAGGCTCACATACTTGCAATATGTGTGTGGTGGGTGAGCAGATGTTTTGTAAGTAGCAAATAAAAGGACCCTTGGGGTTGTGCTTATAAAATGTACATAGTTAGTCTTGTTTTGGGATTTCTTGAAAATAAGCACCCACGGCTGACTGTGATGGGAAACTGGCTGAGTCTAACGTGGACACAGCTTGGGTCTCCTCGTTAGGCGAGAGGCTCCAGTTATACTGTCCGTTAGCCGCATCTCAAGCACTGGGGAACAGGCTGAGGTGTAGCTCAGTGGTAGAGCATTTGCCTAGCATCTGTGAGGCCACAGGTTCAATCCCCAGCATCACAGACATAAACCATTCTGAAAGAATTTCATGGCATGGTTGGTTCCTTTTGGAGGCCCGATGGCCCAACCTCTCTGAAGACGCTGCTTGACACTTCTCATTACTGATGTGCAAAGACAAGATCAGGCTGCTTGGAAAACCGTGAACTGTTGGAGCCCTGTGACAATATGCTTTTACTCAGAAGTGGTTTGAGTTAGTGGAGTAAGATGAAATTTCCATGGGCCTGAAAGTTTGGAGGACGTGGTTCCAGTTATTAAAACTCTAAGACATGGGTGTGCCCAGTTAATCAGGGATCATGTTCTCAAACCAGCCCTTACCAGCTAGCCGAAGGAGATTTTGCAAACAATACCTACTCAACTCAGATCAGTAGGCCTCTATGCTTGATCAAGGTTCCAGGTACTATGGCCTTTCAGATCTAGAAAGTGTTTCTAGGGAAGGATTCGGGAATATGTGAAACTTGTGTGCTGTGTAGTTTGTGGTGAAATAAAAGATAGGGTGGGTTTTTTTTTTCCAAGAAGGCAAAGAATTTTTTGTCATTAAGGTGCAGAAATACAAAGAATGTTCCTCATGCGGGTTAGGTAACACTGTGACTTCCCTGGTCTTGAAGTGTTGATGGAGGCTGCTCATTCGTTCCTGGCCGCCCAGACCTGAAATAACCGCACAGAAACTGTATTAATTGCAATACTGTTTGGCCAATACCATAAGTGTATTTCTAGCTAGCTCTTACATCTTAAGTTAACCCATTTTTTAAAATTAATATGTGTATCACCACGTGGTTGTGGCCTACTGGTAAGTTTCCATGGTAAGGTTCTGTCCAGCGTCCTACATGGCTTCTCTCTGACTCTGCCTACTCTCTCTCTATATATGTCTTCTTGTTTGGCTATATTCTTTCCTGCTATAGGCTGAAGCAACTTCTTTTATTAACCAGTAGTAATAAAACATATTCACAGCATACATAGGGGAATCCCACATCACTGAAGTGTCAAGTAAAACAATTAAATGGATTCCATGTCTTGTGTAAATTACCTTTCCACCTTGGATCTGGAATTTTAATGTTTATTATGTGTGTACAAAATGCTAGTTTTGTTCTTGTGGTAGCCGACAGTTGTGTAAAATGTAGGGTTTTTTTTTTTGGTTATGTGTGTGCACGTATGTGTGCATGCTTCTGACCAGAGGTTGATGTCACCTGCCTTCCCTGTAGCTTAACCCTGAGATTTTGGTTTGTCTAGTCTAGGAAACAAGCCTGCCCTGCGGTCCCCGTCTCCATTCCTTGAGTGTTGTTATTGCAGGTGGGTCACTTCGCCCACCCTGCTCTAATGTGAGTCTTGAGGATCCTGACTCCAGACCTTACACCTGGGCACCAGACGCTTTACCTTCGGAGCTGTCTCCCCAGATGTAGGTTATTCTTTAAGGGTCTTCACAATCTGCAAGAAACGAAAGGTACTTTTGGGATCACAACAAGACATTTTTTCATCACTTTGCTGACACATTAAGAGTATAGGAAACGTGTCTGCATCCCCAAAGTGTGATTACAGTCGGATGACTCTTCCTAAAACACGGCTTTAAGTGTGCCAGTCTCTCTTGGTATGCCAGTTCCCCAGTGCTTATGGAGTTGAGTGTTTTTTTTTAACCAGTTAAGAACTATTGTAGATACTTCCCCACTAAAGAAAACCCCACTCCAAACCCAAACTGGAGTTGGCTTTACATCCTCCGGCTCTCCCAGCTGTGTGTACCCTACAGCATGTGGTCCTTTTCAGTGTCTTCCCAGGCTCAGCTCAGGGTATGGTCTGATCCTTTGACATTCCCAGAGCAGTTTCTGGTACTCACCGATGGGAGCACGTCCCCTTCTGTGTCATCAACTGTGCTCATCGATGATGCTTCATTTTAGAATGGATTGTAAGCTATCTGCCACGCATGGCTCCCAGCCACCCTTTTGTGTAATCTCTGAAACGTCCAAAACGGGGCCTTGTGTGTGGTGACCGTTATGGATGTTTACTAAGTTAGATTTTTTGGTTCCAAAAGGACGCTTCCTACCTACTGTGGGGAATATTTACCCAGACTTGTTACCAAGCAAGCAGGGGCCTGCAAGTAGAAACTTGTAGATGGGGCGTGTGTGATGAGAAGGAAGGGGCTGTGTTAGTGGCGTTCCTTAGTGTTTGGAATGACTGATGGAGATCACTACTGCTGTTTAACACTGAAACCTTCTTTTGTGTTGTTCCTATGTATGCAGCAAGGCTAATGTCGAAAGAGTCCATGAACTGGGTGGCAGATACTTTCTACACCAGTTCCCCCTACAAAAAGTTTGAGATTCCTTAACTGTAATAAGAATGAGGCTAGTTTATTTAATCTGTAACATTCCTGTGCACATAAGTGTATACTCTCTAAGCCAGAAGAGAGCACACTGTTCCTACTAGTTCTGCTCAGGGAGAGAAAAGGTCTGAAGTAAGTGGGGAGGAAACCTGTTAGTTCCAAGCGACTGTTTCCTTGGAGCTGAGCGGGCTGTTAGTTTAAGATGCTGTCTTAGGGCTTCTATAGCAGTGATGAAACGTCATGACCAAAAACAACCTGGGGAGGAAAAGTTTATTTCATCTTACAGTTTTGTAAGTCCATTGTCCAGGGAAGCCAGGGCAGGAACCTGGCTGGAGGCAGGAGCTGACACAGATGCCTCAAGGACTGCTGTTTACTGGCTTCCTCCTCATGGCTTGCTCAACCGGCATTCCTTTGGTACCCAGGACCACTAGCCCAGGGATAGCTCTGCCCACAGTGAGCTGGGCCCTCCCCCATCATTCATCAAGAACATGCACCATAGGTTTGCCCACAGGCCAGTCTGGTGGGGGCATTTTCTCAACTGAGAGCCCTTCTCAAATGACTCCGGCCTTTTAAGGTGACATAAATCTACCTAGCAGATGTATGCTACCCCAATGTTAAAAGCATACACAGAATCATATATGTGGTATATCTCCTACTAGAATAAGCTGTTAGTTAATTTTTTTGCTTAGTTATATTCTTTGTGTTAAATATAATCTAAAGTCATTTGGTCTTGTTTATATCTAAAAATAAACATAAGGAATTCAAAATATTTCAGAACAGAAAGAAAAAAAAAACCCTAAGTTTTAGTTGTACAGTTAAATTTCACGTAGCATTTCTCTGCTTTCTGTGGTATTCCTGAGATGTAGGCGTGTATAACACAGGTGTAGTTTAGAGATAATTCCATCTTCATACTGATGTTTTCTGGGAGAAGGGCTATGAGGAGTCACAGCCCTCCTCCTGTCTCGATGGAGTAGACAGACCCCCACATTGCCAAGTGGGACAGACTCAGCCATTGCTTCCATTGGTAAAAATGAAATAACTTTCAGGGATGTTTTCTGAGATATTAGAAAGTAATGGCCATCTGCTGAACTAAAGCCTTCCCCGAGGATGCGCATGGGACATGGCTCCAGTGGCAGACCATGTCACATTATGAGATCCAAGGTTGCTTTACTGGGGACCTGGCTTAATGCTGCCCATTTGGGTTAGCTCAGCCTTGTAAACAGGTTCTCTCTTAGTGGTAAGTTAATTTTAAAAAAATAAGTCTATTAGAGTTTCTCTCTCACGAGCTTTGTATTGCAACAGTACATGGGCTGCTGATGGTGCAAGGCTGTGGGAAGCGGCGCATAGTTCTTAAATAACTGTTTGCTCAGCCATTGACGATGTCCGGTTAACTGTATGAAACTCTCAGGGGTTTTGGTGACCGAAGGCAGTCATCCTAAGTTGTGTGTCAGTGAAATGCATTCTGAGTTTTCCTATCCCATTGTAGGTGGTTTTCTAGAAGATGACCATAGAGGACCTCCCGGATTTTCCTTTGGAAGGAAGTTCGCTGATCGGAAGATACCCGTTTTTGTTCGCAGGCTCGGACACGCCGGTTATCTTTTCCATTTCCGCAGCACCAATGCCTTCAGACTGTGGTATGTCCTGGGTCTGTCTATTGTACCAATGCCTTCGGACTGTGGTATGTCACGGTCTGTCGTACCAATGCCTTCGGACTGTGGTATGTCACGGTCTGCCTATTGTACCAATGCCTTCAGACTGTGGTATGTCACGGTCTGTCTATTGTACCAATGCCTTCGGACTGTGGTATGTCATGGGTCTGTCTGTTGTCATGAACTGATAGCCAGACTCCTGTCTCAGGTTCTTTCTGCACTCATACTATTTTGAAACCATTTGCTGTGATTTTTATAAGATTTCAGGCTTTTCCTTTTTCAAAACCACAGTTGCTTATCACAATTTCTGCCCCTAAGCTCAATGCTTTATTTCTGCTGTCAGCGTTTTTATTATGTAGAAACGCTGATTTTAAACACTTTTATGGATTTGGAGGATTTTATTTTTAGAATGCAATGGTGCTCAAACATGTACCATTCTGCTACTGGTGTATTAATTTTGGTTAAACAGACTGACATGCAAAAGCATCATGTGCTTATGCAGGGCTAGTGTGAGATCTTCATGGAGGCCGGAATGAAATCAGCTTCTATTGAAGCTGATCCATTTAAGTCTTCTCTGTAACACGTAAACTTGGAAGGGGTCTAGTTTTTGTACTTTTGATTTATTCCCTCCAAGAATATATTTTATAAGATAGTTGATAAATGGATAAAGTAATTTTATGGAAACAACAATAGAGAATATGGAATTGTAACAATATAGAACTGGTACATCTCCACTGTAGTTGGGTTTTCAGCATTTCAGTTTGTTTCTAGAGGGATAATTTACCTTTGGGATATTAAAATCTTAGTAGATTAAAGTTACTACACTAAGAATTTGCCTTAAGAAACCCTGATATCTATTCTAGTACTTCCTCATTTCCAAGTGTGTTCTTTCTGTGTCTAGATTCTGGTCATAGCCCTCCAAGGACTTACCTGAAACATACTCATGTTGGCTGCATTTATTTCAGCTCTAGCAAATTAGTTATGGGGGGAAGCCTTGAGCAAAAAGCACATCGTGTTTGCTCACCATACTTACTTCATCTTGAATTAGTTACCGTATTTCCTTAACTAGACTGTCAGGCTTAGCATGGAATAACAGGCATATTATTTACTTATTTGGCTTACCTAATAAAGGGTAAGGGAGTCATTTGATGTTAGCTGCTCAATTTTGGCTGATTATATCCATAGGGAGATGATAATGAGTATTGGCCCCTCTGCCTAACTGGAAGTAAACATTGCTTCTCTTAGGGTGACAGACACTTGGCATCTGTGTAGGCATTCCCATAGAGACATTTCATGGGTGAGACCTCTGACATAGCCAGTCAGTCTCTTGCAGAGCCTCACTTGTGGGTGTATTAGTTATTCTGCTATTACTGTGATAGAAAACCATGGCTAAGACAATTTAGGGAAGGAAGGGTTTATTTTGGGCTAACGGTTTCAGAGGAGTAAGAGTCCACCATCACCATGGGGAGCGGGGCAGCAAGCACCAGACATGCCAGCAGGAACAGCTGAGAGCTCACACTTCAACCCACAGACAGGAAGCAGAGAGCACTAACGTGAAATGGTGGGAGTCTTTTCAAACCGCAAAGCCCATCCGCAGTGACACATTTCCCCCAGTAAGGCCACCTCTAATCCGTCCTAAACAGCTACCGGCTAGGGAACAGGTATTCAAATGCCTGAGACTCAGGGGAGACAGCTCATTCAGAACACCACACCAAGAATCTAATGGGATAATATTCCATTGTTAAGAAGCTTCAGTTATAGGTTTTTTGCCTGTGGACTCAAACTGTGTCTCCCTGGACTCTGGGACTTGTTTGGTATGTGGGACTCACAGTGCTAAATAAGATAGAGCCTTCAAGGATCTGGGGACAGCGAGAACACTGTCTTACTCTCTGCTTCCTTTGATTGCACGTTTCTTGTCTCCTTATCAGTGTCGGGTGCTCAGAATTTCTAGACTCCCATCCCAGGAGTTTCTTTACTAAGCATTACCAGTGTTGCCTTAAAGAGTAGTGTGCAGAATGTTGGGCATGGTGGCGCACACCTTTAATCCCAGCACTTGGGAGACAGAGGCAGGTCAGTCTCTCTGAGTTCAATGCCAGCCTGGTCTATAGAATTAGCTCCAGGACAGGCAGAACTACATAGTGAGACCCTGTCTCAAACAAAACAAAACAAAACAACAACAACAAAAAACAACCAAAAAACCAAAACAAAACCTAAAAATAAAAAAGAAGAGTAATAATCCCATCCTAGTTGCTAGTCAAACATTAATAAGTATAACCCATTGCTATTATTATTTAAATGAGCTGACTACTTCCTTATCATTTGAGTGTCTTAAAAATTAAAACAAATTTATATGTGTATACGTTTTGTCTGCGTGTGTATCTATGCGCCATGTTTGTGCCTAGTGCCCTCGGAAGCCAGAAGAGGGCATTGGATCCCCTTGGAGGTACAGACAATTGTGAGCTGTCATGTGGGTGCTGGGAATTGAATCCAGGTCCTCTGGAAGAGCAAGCAGTATTCTTTCTTACTGAGTCATCTCGTCAACCCCATTTGATTGTTTTCAGTTACTGAAGCATTGTTGCAGGCTTTCCCTACCTCCAGGGCTGGTGTTCTTCTCTCCACACTTCTTGCTTATTTCTCCTGTATTTGCTTTCCAGATCTTTGCTACAGTCTGTCTCTTAGGCTGTTAGCATGGTATCTTGGAGCTCATTAGAAAGGCAGTCTCGGGCTCAGCAGAGAATTACCAGGTTAGAGTCTACATTGTAACAGGATCCCGAGGGCTTGTCTCCATCAGTTTTGGAGCAGCTGTGACACAGAACAAGAACATGAGTATCTCTGTCCCTCTTCAGTAAATCCTAGCGAAGGTTTGATTAGAACTGAAATTACTTAACTGCTCTGTAGAGAACTGACAGCTTTAAATTGTTTCTCTTACAATCCAGGAGTATGATGTTTCTTTTCTGCTCAAGTCCTGTACTTTTAAATTTTTCTCTAAATGAGACTCTTATATTTATTGGTATGCCTGTTATTTTTATGTGCTTTTGAAATGGGGGTGTTTTTCTCATTATATTTCCCCTTTTATGTAGGAATATTTTTTCTGGAGAAAATAATCCACTTGGCTTACACACATTTCTATCAATACTAAGCCACAGTTGGCATGATGAATTTATGACATAGTTTTTTCTTTTTTTTTTTGATTTTCGAGACAGGGTTTCTCCGTAGCTTTTTGGTTCCTGTCCTGGAACTAGCTCTTGTAGACCAGGCTGGCCTCGAACTCACAAAGATCCACCTGCCTCTGCCTCCTGAGTGCTGGGATTAAAGACACGCGCCGCCACCGCCCGGCTGACATAGTTATTTCTGATGGCTTGAAAGAAAATGGACCCTAAAGGGAGGGATACTGTTAGCATATGTGGCCTTGTTGGAGTAGGAAATGTGTCACTGTGGGGGTGGGCTGTGAGGTCTCATAGATGCTCAAGCCATGCCCAGTAACAGTTCATTTCCTGTTGCCTGCAAGTCAAGTTGTAGGACACTTGGCTACTTCTCCAGCACCATATCTGCCTGCACATTACCATATCACACCATGATGATAATGAACGAAACCTGTGAATATGTAAGCCCCCCAATTAAATGTTTTTCTTTTATAAGAGTTGCTATGGTCATAATATCTCTTCATAGCAATAGAAACCCTAACTAAGATATTATTGTTTGATTTAGCTAAAAAAAAATTTCACATAGATTCAGTTCAAGTCTTCTCTATTTCTCCTCTGAGAGTGTTTCTCTTGTTCCCAGAGTTAACCACTGTAATATAGGTAACAAGATAAAATAAATTATCTGATTATTTATACTTATATTTAGTGTGAATAATCAGATCATCTATTATACTTTGTTACCTATGTGAAGACCTGCAGCAGCAGGTAATATAATTTTGTATATTGACAGTTTTATGTAAATGTCTGTATAATTCTATAACTTAATTGAGTCACTAATACACATTTTGAGATCTGTTCTTATCAACATGTGTGTTATCTTTTAATGCAGGTATTTGCTTGTTAACATATTTCATCAATTCCTCTAAAGAGACATTTCATCATTCCCCCCTAGTACCATCAGTGCTAGACTAGGCATTCACTTTTTAAAAATATCTAAAATTAAAATGTAATTATACCATTTTACCTTTCCCTTTTCTTTCTCTAATCCCTCCAAGTTCCCCCATCCCTCTCAAATTTATGCCCTCTTTTCCTATAAATGTTGTTGCCACACACACACACACACACACACACATACACACACACACACACACACCTGCTGAGTCCTGCTTGCATGCATATGATTTCAGGACTGATGACTTGGTATTGGATAACCAGCTAGGGAGCTCATCCCTGGGGATGTCTAATTCTCTCAGCAAAGAATGAGAATTCTTACAGGGCGTGCAGAAGAGACTCCTCAGTTGTGTCCTCATATGTATTTAGGAGTGTCTCTCCATTAGAAATGGCCAATACCTATGAAAGTGGCTAGGGGATGAGCAAATGAACTGAACCAAAAACAAATCCCTTAACTGCTATTGCAAGAAACACACCTAAGTTTGTGATTGAGAAATGACGCGAGGCGTTTCTCCAGGTTGTTTGCTAACCTGTTCTTCCAGATTCTTCTCTGTTGATGGTGTGATAGCCCTGAGGCATTCTCCCAGGCCTGCCTTCTTCTCCTCCTTTCTCTGCATCTGCAGGATGCGCTGTGGCACCTCAGCAGGCCCACCTGGTGACTCTTGTCTTGTAGGAGAGATTGTGAGTGTCCCTGTCAGGAGGGATTAAGCGGCATCCAGGAGTGCAGTGAAGTCAGGCATTAGCTTATTCAGCTTGAACCAGCCGAAAAGGTCAAGTGGGCTACAGTCAGGTCCAGGCTTCCCCTTTCCGGTCCAGTTTGCATTTTTCCAGACACTGTGCAATAGGGCTTCAGTTTTCCCGGGTGATTAAGATAAATGCGTAGCAAGACGCCCGAGTGAAGATGCCTCTTCCTAAGTAAGCTGGTGAGTTGTCCAAGGCCGTGTGGTGCCTCATGCAATTCTGACTGAGGAGTCTAAAGGTTCTTGTCATACATAAGACTCCTTGCAGTGAAGTTCAAGTGCAGTGTTTGTCGTTGTCTTTTCTAGGAAGCCAGGTTCTAATGTCTGGGCTTTTGTCTTTGGCAGCAGCTCAGGGGTGGTTCTGAGACCTGGTGGAAACTTACCATGATATTGTGTGGTAGTGCTTTTCACACCAGGACCTGTCATGGTCACTTAGCACACGATTAACATGAGAACATCTCCTTTCAGGACGTATCAAGACTCTTAAGCCTCTACCCCAGAGCTTCTTACCCTTCCTGGTGCTGAGTTCCTCATGTTGTGGTGACCCCCAACCATAGTTATTTTCATTATTAATTCATAACTGTAATTTTGCTACCATCGTGAATCTTAATAGAAATAGCTATGTTTTCTGACAGCCTTAGGTGACCACCATCGAAGGGTTGTTCGACCCTAAAGAGGCCATGACCCACAGGTTGAGAACCACTGGTGTGCCCAGTTTGTGACATTAGCTGTCTAGGTGTTTAAGGGACAGTTCAAGGTGTTTGAAAGACATGCAATAAACTACTTCCAGTCAGTTGGGCTCCTGGATTCGTGCCCGAATGTCTAGATGAGGTGAGGACAGGTGCTCTCAGTGGATGGGCTGCCCGGGCTTCCAGTCTGGATGTTTGGCGATACCACCTGATGGTTCCGGCAGACTTTTGAGTAACCTGTGTCGCAGCAGGCATGTGATTTGTTCATGTTTGGCTGGTGGCTGTCTCCCTGAGGTTTACATGGAGATTTTGGCTTCAGCTTAGAGAAATCAGGGGAAAGGCACATTCTGAAAGTTGAAAATGTCATTTTGGAAAGTGCTGGCCAGGTATTGGGGGAAAACTAGAGAAACATAGGATCCAATCAGGCGTACAGATGGCTGGAGCCTCGGAGAGAATGGGCAGGGTGAGAGGCTGCTGACAACGGGTGCAGCGTAGTTCTCTATGGAAGTATAATTTATTTTTTCCTACCACCCACATTTCTTACCAGAGACAATCACAGTGAAGCTAACTTTGCTTGTAAGTTTAGTCTATTTAAACTTGGCCTGGGTATTCACAGGAGCGCGCCAGAGAAACCAACTCTGCTCCCTCTCAAAGAGGACATTCCAGCCAGAGCTCTGCCGATGTCCAGCAGGCTTCACTGGCGCTGCAGAGTCCGCCAGGTTTCTTCAGGCCATGTGGTAATGTGGAGCCTCAGAGCAGACCTAAAATTCATTCTAGGCCAAGGCATCAAGACAAAGCCTCACCCACCACGACCAGTTAGAAGGAAAACAGGTTCTCCCGAGCTTAGCGTCCTGAAATGACAATTGCACAGCAGAGCTCGTGAATTCTGGATTCACACGGGGGTGATTTCAGAGACAAAAAATGCTGCCTCCTTTCACTTGTAAAGGCTCATTTTTCTAAACTGCTGCTAAGTTGCAGCCCTTAAGAGAAAAGGGGCACTTTAAATCTGGGCAACAAAATGTTGACATGCCAGAAATATTTCAAACAAGGTCATAGTTACCTGCCAGTTCTGTGAGCCTTGCCCTGCTGAGCCCAGGCCTGCTGCCTCCTGGTCACTTACACAGGGCGCTGGAGGCTCTCACCCAGCCAGTAGTGTGATCTTTAAGTTACCAGAAACCCCTAGTTTACAGGCTCCCCGATAAACCCTCTGGCAGTTTCTTAGTGCTTATAACCCTTTCAGAAAGGCATTGGAGAAAAGAAGAAAGCTGCAGATTGTTCAGGAGTTCATTATGATGGTATTGCTGTAGAAAAGGAGTTATTCCCCTGACGTTGCAGACTGTTTGAACCGTAACTGATAAATTGGACCAGGGCCTACCAGATTTCTAAGAATTTGCTACGGCTTCTGGACAAGTCACTGATACTTATCTGTCAGTTGTCTGTCCGTCTGTAACAGAAGTGTCACATCATAAAGAGAGTCAAGCAGCTCTTGCCTTTTGTCAGCAGTTTAAGCTGCTCAGTTTAATATAACACGTTGACCTCTAAGTAGTTTCACTTTTACTTGATAATTCTTCCCAAGCAAATAAGTCTAATTAGTAGAGTCTCTCTCTCTCTCTCTCTCTCTCTCTCTCTCTCTCTCTCTCTCTCCCCCCATTATATAAGGAAAGGGAACAAAAATCATTTTCATTAGAAAATTTTGGGTTCCTCTGAGAAGCCTGAAAGGTAACATGAAGTCAGAATGACTTTAGAATTTGAGTTTTGGGAAGTTTGAAAACAAAACAATATAATTCGTGATCCTAGAGAAGCTAAATGAGAAGGTGAACCCAAAGAATAACATATAGGCATCCTCCTGGATATTGGAAGTGGACAAGATTGCCGGACAGTGGTTGGGAACACAGGGATGAGGGTGGGATGGGGATAAGGGGAGATGGGGAGAGAGAAGGGAGAAGGGGAGGATGGGGAGAGCTTGAAATAAAATTTGAAAAAAAATAATAAAGACAAAACAAAACAAAAAAGCAACAACAAAAAAGGGTCACAGTCCAGTTTCCCATTCAGCCGAAGTGACAGGAATTTTAAACACAAATAGAAAAGGCCATATAGTTTCATTGAAGATGAGCAAAACCTCTTGTTGTTTTAATTAAAAAGCTGGAGCATTCAAAGACTGCACAGGGCACAAAAGAGTACCTTGACAGATGCAGAATATCCATTCCTAGGAGGATTTCTCCAAAATGAAAAACCCTTCATATTCTACCACCAAGAACAGACCAGGACTGAAGGAAGACCTCATTGCTATGAAACCAATGGCAACAGATCAACTTAAGATTTTGCCACTGTGCACATATCTGAGCCCTTTTCTGTGTCCAAACCCCTATGGCCATTTGGCTCTGTCCTCTTCCATAGAAAGCTTCTATATTCATACCTAATACCCTTTCTTGGCTGTCGTGCTTGCCAATTTTAGGTTGTTGGATGTATCATTTCATAATTTCTAGACACACATTTCCTTAACATACAGTTTTTCAGGGAAGCACAAGACATATTTATTAAACCCAGATAATGGTTTACTCCTCTGACTGAAGGTGGATAGTCTTAGGTTTAGCAATTGATTTTTATTTTGTCATGTTGCCTTATATCAGTTTAATGGACTTAAAGCTGTATTAAATGACTCTCAAAAATGTTACAAGACTTTGCATAGCTAACCCTCTTATTTTTCTTACTCAGGATTTTTTTTAATGTAAAGATAGCATAAGCTAACTAGTAACTCTATAATAAGCTTTTTTGAGTAGGAAGCCAAGTAGAATTTGGGTTAAATGCTGCATATATTTCTTGCTGACAACTCTGGAGCCATATCTTTTTTTTTTAAAAAAGTAAATGAATAGGATTTTCACTTACTCAAATCATGTTCTGAGAAGCATTTGAGTTAATTCTTAATTTTTTAGATGTTTTAGTAATATCTTTTATTTACATCTATTTAACAACACAAATACACATAAACAGATCTGAACAGAAATACTTTAGCAGTGTGCCAGTAGAATAGCAATAAAAGGCTTCCTCGTCATCTTAGTTAGGGTTATTATTGCTGTGACGAAACACCATGACCAAAGCAGCTTGGGGAAGAAAGAGGTGCTTGTTTACTAAAGGACATCAGGAAATGCAGAAGAGTAAAGGACATGGGGACCTCCCACTTGGTGTGGTTATTTTTACCTGTGTTATACCATCGATAAGAATCTGATATCTGCCATTTGTGTTTTGGGAGAGATATTGATGAAATTTAATGATGTCTCTGGGCCTCAAGAAATCACGTTTGCACAACCCAGGCTTTGAGACCTGGGCTCACACGTGTGATTTTCAATGCATGGTACTTGGGCGCCTCACTCTCAGGACGCTTTAAGCATGACTCATTCTTGGTTTTGAGACTTGCTTGATGTTACCAGGCTTTTTTCTGGCCTCTGAAAATGTTTGTATCAGTTGAGTGTTTGCCCCATTACTTACCTCCAAAATGCTTGAAACCAAGCTGGGCAGTGGTGGCCCAGCCTTTTAATCCCAGTACTTGGGAGGCAGAGGCAAGTGTATCTCAGTGAGTTCGAGGCCAGCCTGGTTTACAAAGCGAGTTCCAGGACAGCCAGGACTACACAGAGAAACCCTGTCTTGGGGGATAAAAAGCCAAAATGCTTGAAACCAATAATAAACCCAACTTGCACGGTTTTGTATTTCAGAGTTTTCTTTCTTTGATCCCAACGATGCATCATGTCAGGAAATTCTCTTTGATCCCAAAACTTCAGTCTCAGAATTATTTGCTATTTTAAGACAATGGGTTCCTCAGGTCCAGCAAAACATTGACATTATTGGAAATGAGGTAAGCATGGCTGGCATGGTAAGCTTTGTGTTCCTGCAGCTGGTGATTAGATTATTTTCTCCTTCTGAGAGGAGAGATCCCTGTGGGGAGAAGCCCGTCACAGTCTCCGTCCCCACGGAGCAGTAGGCGTGCTGCCTGTACGTCCCACCCTGTGCTCTGGAGCCTGCCCTCTGTCATCGCAGACTTCTGGTGGGAGCAGGGAGAGGCACTTTGCACACCCTTTCTTTGTACAAAGTAGTTCTGCAGACTTGCATGCGTTTCATGAAGGTTTTGAACACCATCACATTCTTTCTACACTTTGGGGTTGTCTGGTAATGACCTAGGCTTAAATATCATTTTAAAATGTTCAGCTTTTTGAGGGAAAGTTTGACACATGTTGTAATGCTGTAGGAAAAACACACATTTTTTTTCAAGTATTATTGTAGCCATTGGAAAAAAAGTTTTGCTCATTTTTGAAAGAATGTATTTGGAGTAACATCATGTTGGAGTCATCTTTAAGAACGGCCTCCTCAGCAGTGGGATATCCAGGAAGAGTCCTGCTGAGGCGCCAGTGTTGGTGGTGTAGCAGAGACCAGGGACCTCGAATCAGACCAATGATTCTCTGCAATGAACGCCTGCATGTAAAAATACATGGACAAAAGGGTTTACTGTGTGACTCTCTGTGTCACACTGCAGCTTCTATGACAAGATTTTTCCCTTTCTTCCTTTTCTGTAAATCTTAAATTTAATTTTGTTTTATTTTGGGCCGGTGGTGGAGGTTGCAGGGACAGAGTGCGGATGCAAGGGAATGGGAGATGGGTGGGATCAGGATGCATGATGCGAACGGCACAAAAAATAAATAATAAAGAAAGTTAAAAAAGGATGGCCTCCTGCCCACAGACAGGCTCAGGTTTCATCATTGCAGAGTGCAGGTTTGAGCGCAGTGTGATTGGACGGGCCGAGTCAGTCTGACGGCTTAGATGCCGTGGTCGTCATACGTAATTGTGGGCTTTCTCAGATTACGTTTTCAACTTTGACTTCTTTTTATTTTTTGTAATTAAAACATAATTACATAACTTTCCTCTTTTCCTTTAACCCCACCCAGGTACCCTCGTTGTCCCCCCAAATTTATAACCTCTTTTTCTTTGTAAGTACACGTATATGTGTATATATCGATTACTGAGTATAACTACAACCTGCTCAGCCTGTATAATGTATGTATGATTTCAGAGCTGACCATTTGTTACTGGATAGCCAATAGGGAACTCCTCACTGAGGAAGACCATTTCTCCTGATCTCAGCATTTCTTAGTTGCCTGGAATTCCTTGTCAGGTGGGGCCATGAGATAACCCTTTCCATGCTAGCATGTCTGTGGTGTCCTTGTTCAGGTCTTGCTCAGGCAGTCATATTGATGAGACTTCATGGGTATAGTGTCTCTGCTGTTTCTAGGAGACACAGTTCACAGCAAATTTCGTGTTCCTCTGGCTTTTATGGTCTGTCTGTCCTCTCTTATGCTGCAGTCTCTGAGCTTGGGCTTGGGAGCTGAGTTGTAGCTCAACTGGGGCCCACACACCTTTTCTCTGTATTTTGACGAGGGGTGAGACACACTTAAATGTGGGCATATGGATCACTATTTAGAATATAATTAAGAATTGTTCTGGTTCAGCAAAGTGGCAATGGTAGGTTCTGCACAGTCCATGATGCCACTATGCCTGGTAGTTGGCTGGGTTTCCTGTATCAGGCCCTCTCTTCCTCTTGCTGAACTACTGGTTACTGCCAAGGTATGGCTGTCACTGCTGCACCCTTAGGGCTATCATGCCACGGGGGCCACTGTGGCTCATACTATCTTACCTGGGTAGGACTGTTGGTTACTTCCTTCCTGTGAGTCTTGTGTGGTGCCTTCTAGTGCTACGGAAGCTAGTTTTTGGGGAGGAGATGCCAAGTCAGATCCAGCTCAGGTTCTCTGGGTCTTATGTCTTAAGCATGGTGGCTTCAGCAATAGGGACTTAACTTCCACTTCTAGGAGGTCACCAAGGGCAGCAGCCATAGCCTATGATATTTTGAGAGTCTCTTGGACACCTACACCTGACCAACAAGTCAAAAGGGGAGTTTTTATGACTGGTGTTGAGGTTTTTGTTCGTCTTTGACTTTTGGGGTAGAGGAATGTTGTCAGCCCAGATGGGAAAATTTTTATTTGAATTATAGATGTATATGGTTTTTACATGTATTATATGAAAATTAGGTAAATAGGTATATGGTTTCTTATGACTGATTCAAACGTACCTACTATTATTTCACCTCTTTCCTCAGATTCTCAAGAGAGGTTGCAATGTAAATGATAGAGATGGACTGACGGACATGACTCTGTTACATTACACTTGCAAGTCTGGGGCTCATGGCATCGGTGAGTATGTGGCTGGCCCCTCCTCACTCTGCATCTGTGCCTGTGTGATGTCTGTTGCTAGCCAGTGACCTGGGCAGGGCATCCAGCTGACCATCTATTGAGTATATGTGGATTCCTCCCTCCCACCTCCTGGGAAAGTCTTGATACCTGTGATTATGTCTCAACATTTTCTGCAGTAGGCTTTGTGCCTAACTGCCCAGTAGTTGAGATCCCACCCAAGAATCTTTCAGATTCTTTCATGAAGGCTGGGTCATGGTCAGTTCTCTAGCATAGCAGTCCTTCAAGACTTTAGGGTATAGGCTTATCTCTGCATTCTGTTCCTACTTATGAAATGTGTGCGGCATATGTCCAAAATTGCTGGTCTTCGGTGCTTTACTAGGGAGTAACCTCTTTTACTAGACTATGTTGTGATTGTCTGTCCTTGTTTCAGTAATCTGATACAGAACTTAGATTGTTAGTGCCTTTTTTTTTCTTGTAATCTACAATGTGGCTATACTTCCATCCAATCAAAATGAATTTATAGTCTGAAAATGATAACAAGACAAAATAGTAGCCCAAATATTTTCGCACTGAACTGACATTGTTCTTTTAATGTCTTCATTGTAGTCTATAGTATGGAGGTCTTAGTTCATTCAAATAATTTCTTACCGTGCTCTTAGGCTGTCAGAATTTTACTCATAATCAGTAATGGCACTGTGAGCATCTTCACTGTGTTAATTCACACTTCTGTGGGAGCGTTTGCTTGGGATTAACTCTTAAAAGGTAAGATTTTTGCAGTAAAAATGTAGGTCCAGTGTGATGTTTGCTTTGGCTTTTAAAGAAAGACATTAGAGATATACGCCCTGGGAATTAAAATATGTACAGAAGAAAAATAATTTATGTTTCTTTTCCTCAGGTGATGTTGAGACAGCTGTAAAATTTGCAGCTCAACTTATTGATCTGGGAGCAGACGCGAGCTTGCGGAGTCGCTGGACAAACATGAACGCCTTGCATTACGCTGCATACTTTGATGTCCCAGAGCTTATAAGAGTGATTTTGAAGACATCGAAACCAAAAGGCAAGTGCTGGCGGATGCCCGTTACCAACAGGTGTTCCATAATGGCATCCGAGTCACTGTTGAGGGGGGCTTTCTCCTAATGCCCTTTGTTTTACTTCTGAAGTAGTTAAGAATTTCTTTACTGTCTTTTCACAAAGGCTTGGTCCAAAGGGGAAAAAAAACCAAGCGTTTTCTGGGCCTTCCTGTCTCTACAGATGCCCAGTGTAGTGGGGCTTTAGTCTTGCTTGGGAAGCCAGGTATAGAGCAACAGAGTGTTTGGACTGGCATTGAAATATTGGGGGGGGGGGACAACTCTTTTTTGTTGATTTTTATTGAGCTATACATTTTTCTCTGTTCCCCTCCCTGCCTCTCCCCTTCTCTTCAACCCTCTCCCCATGCTCCCAATTTTATCAGGAGATCTTGTCTTTTTCTACTTCCCATTTAGATTAGATCCATGTATGTCTCTCTTAGGGTCCTCATTGTTGTCTAGGTTCTCTGGGATTGTGATTTGTGAACTGGTTTTCCTTGTTTTATGTTTAAAAACCACTTGTGGATGGGTACATGTGATATTTGTCTTTCTGGGTCTGGGTAACCTCACTCAAAATGATGTTTTCTAGATCCATCCATTTGCCTGTAAATTTCAAGATGTCATTATTTTTTCTGCTGTGTAGTACTCCATTGTGTAAATGTACCACATTTTCCTTATCCATTCTTCAGTCGAGGGGAATTTAGGTTGTTTTCAGGTTCTGGCTATGACAAACAATGCTGCTATGAACATAGTTGAGCACATGTCCTTGTGGTACGATTAAGCATTCTTTGGATATATACCCAAATGTGGTCTTGAGGAAGGTTGTTTCCTAATTTTCTGAGAAATCACCACACTGACATCCAAAGGGGCTGTACCAGTTTGCATTCCTACCAGCAATGGGCAAGTGTTCCCTTTTCCCACAATCTCTCCAGCATAAGCTGTCATCAGTCTTTATGATCTAGGCCATTCTTACAGGTGTAAGATGGAATCTGAGTTGTTTTGATTTGCATTTCTCTGATGACTAAGGATGTTGAGCATTTCCTGAAGTGTCTTTCAGTCATTTTAGATTCCTCTGTTGTGAGTTCTCTGGGGGTTTTTTTTTGGGGGGGCTCTTTTATCTGTCATTCCTCCCAGAATTTTTTTGATAAATTTTAGGGTGCCCCTACATGCTGATGGTGATATCCTAAAGTTGATATTTTTTCTGGTTCTCCTCTCTTAAGAGGAATAAGAGCAACAGAAGGAGTCTTCTAGCTTAGATAGAGTGCCCAGTGCCATCCCGTTTCAAAGACGTCTTAGAGACTCAAGAGCCAGTCCTCTCAGTAGGCTAGTTTCTAGCGTCTGCTTTGCACAATCGTCTGGTCTCTTTTAAAATTCTTTCTTTCCATCTTGCGAGTGATGTTGGGGAGAGAGTCCTTCCATAGACCTGTGTTCAGTAGTGTAGGCCTGTGTTGTCACAGGTGTAAAGTCATGCCAGTGTGGTCCTCTGCAGATAATGCACAACTGTGGAGCCAGAGACTGTTAAACCCTTGTAGGAAACATAACAAAATAGGATTCTCCATTCCAGATGACTTCCGGCTCAAGCATAATGCAATGTGATTTACTGTGATTAGAATATATTTAAATTGCAAGGTTCCTTTTCTTACTGTGGGGTCCAAATTCATCTGTCGAGTAGTGTCATGAATCAGTATTTAAGCACTCCTATCTGCAGGGACTCGTTATTGTTTTGAGGATTCCGCACAGATATCTGTTTTTCTCTACAAAAGGCTGACTAGTAAATAGCTGGTTTAGCTTTCCAGAAATCTGGTGTCTGTCACAGCCACTCATTTCTGCAGGTGGAGCATGGGTACAGGCTCAGAGAACGCGTCTGTGAATAAGTGTGCCTGCATTCCCATGAAAGTTTGAGAAACAGGGGCTAGGGTTCATTTGCTGACTCCTGTCCTAAAGCGGACTTCCTTGCTGTGTCTTACAAGGTGCACTGCATTACAAGGAGTGTGTAAGAGTGTAGTGAGCAGTCGTGGAAAGCTCGTCATTTCACAGACACCAATTACTGCCGTTCACTGCCTCTGCTGCAGATTATTTAGGATAGCTGGAAAACTCATGGCTTATCCCTCCATTTACAAGGAATCACACTGAAGTAGGAGGATATTCATTTGGCTATTTTAGACAGATTATAATTATGGAGATTTGTCCCCCTGTGAAATACTGCATCTGGGGGGCTAAGTCTCCAAAATGCTAAAATCCCCTCCTCAACCCCCCACCATCGTCTTGTAAATTGTGACTGCTGAATTTAAAGTTGGAGTTAATATATCTTTTATGTTTAATTGTAGATGTGGATGCCACTTGCAGCGACTTTAATTTTGGGACAGCCCTGCATATTGCAGCGTATAACTTGTGTGCAGGAGCTGTGAAAACCTTACTGGAGCATGGAGCAAACCCCGCGTTTAGGGTAAGAGGTTGAAGCAAGAGAATGAAACATCTCACGGTGTCTCCAACCAGGAGCTGAATTTGGATGTTGTTATTTATCTCCCCACATCCTGTTTTCTCACTGGCCTGCTGGACATCGCAGAATGTCTTCATTTGGTTACTGCCTCTCCTGCTTTAATATAATAGGAACTCCTCATTAATCATATATATATATATATAATATTATAGTATAATATCAACTCTCCCCAAGTAGATGTTCAAAATTCTTCTGGAGATCCTGTTTGCAAGCTCTTCCTTGAGAGACCTACGTGAGATTATTTTTTTAGATGACAGGTTTTGAATTATATAAATACCATGTAACAAACTGGGTTTATAGCTGGCTATTATATCTTGTCACAGATAAACTCCTTCTGGATACAGTCTCTCCTTAGGGAGAATGGAGCAAGTTTCTTGATTGCAGCTTAGGGTACAATCAATATTAGATAGACCGTTGTCTCTATTTCTGAAGTCTGAGTTGCTGCATGACCAGGCAGATGGCTGAGGTCATAGAGCCAGTTTGGCAACTGTGGGATAGCAGAATGTAGTCTTGTGGCCCTTAATGACAGGATAGGTTCTGAGAGACATCATGGGGGAGGGAGATTTCTTTTCCTCTGTGCAAACTTGATTGAGGGAACTTATGAAAACTAAGGTAGCTGTGAAGTGGGATCACTGTGTATATGGTCCCTGGTTGATGAAATGTCTGTAAGGAGTGTTCTCAGATGTAACTGGGTCTTGGATTGGGCAGCTAGGCACCCTGCTACTTCACCATGTTCATGTGTGGCCAGGCATCTCTCTCTGCCCTGGTACTGGCCCTTCTCAGTGTACAGAATGATTGCCTACCAGACCCCCTCCTCTCATTTCCTTTGAACCCCTGGGTAAATGCATCTTGTCATTGGGGGTTCCTGCACCATCTTTATGTCACCAGCTCCCCTACAGCCACCCCAGTGCCCATTTTCTCTGTGCCCTGGTGTCTTCCTACCACTCAGCTCCTGGTTAGCACACCACACAATCTGTTGATGCTGTCCTACAAGGGTGTGCACTCTTTGAGGGCAGCAGAGTGTTTTTATTCCTTCACTGGTATCTTTAGCACCTAGAATGGTTCCTGGTACTGCAGAAGAGTTCGTTGAGAAGACTTGAGTAAATAAATGGCTGTGTCTGACTTTAAAACCCTGCACTGAGAGTTGTGGGTGGTTCTCTAGTGCTCTGAGCACGTAAGAGCTAAAGATTTTTTTCCCCTTGTCTCTGTGGTAGAATGATAAAGGACAGATCCCGGTGGATGTTGTTCCGGACCCAGTGGACATGCCTCTGGAGATGGCCGATGCTGCAGCCACTGCTAAAGAAATCAAGCAGATGCTCTTGGATGCGGCGCCTCTGTCCTGCTCCATCTCTAAGGCCGTGCTTCCAAGCAGTGATCATGCTACCAGCAAGGCCATGCTGGCATCTCTTGGCCTGAAGTTGGGAGACCGTGTTGTCATTGCAGGACAGAAGGTATAATAAGTCATTGCAGTCCCCGAAGTTGTTCTTACTGTTGTCACCTCTGGTCTGTTTCTAGGGGTTGTGTGCCACATGGTCACAATTTTGAGGTTTTTTTTTGGAAAAACTTCAACACACATGGACAGACAGAAAAATACTTGCCTGAAAGTGTGTAGTCTTTTTTTTTTTTTTTCGAGACAGTTTCTCTGTGTAGCCCTGGGTGTCGTGGAACTCCCCTTGTAGACCAGGCCGGCCTCGAACTCAAAGGGATTCACCTGTCTTTGGCTCCCAAGTGCTGGATTTAAAGCTATGCACCATCACCGCCCAGTAAAAATATGAAATTTAAATGTACGTTTGCTTGTGGGAAGCAGTTTAAGAATATGAGGTGTTTGAACTTGATAGGAAAGTTCTCTGTATGGGAAAAGTGGCATAGAGAACGGTTGACTGAATTTAGAGGCAGGAGCTGAGAAATGGCCTCTCTGTCTGCTCTGGATCGTCCCTGCCAGTGGCTCTTCTCCTGCCAACTGAGCGAAGGAGGCCTTCATTACTGTTCTGTGTTTGCCTTTGAAATCTCACAAATAGGGAACATTCAGATACCACAAAACTTGCAGATGGGAGGTCAGCCAGTGCCTCTTTACAGAAAGGCTTGATAGATAGGCGTAGCTGTGGTTCCTGTGTGACCTTCACTGTGACCTTTGGTCTCTCTCCTTTGACACCTCTTTGGGGGCTTCCTCCTCCCTCCAGGGCTGGGACTTGAGCACAGTCTTGTGAAGTGTGGGAAGTGCTGGACCACTGAGCCACACGCCACTCATCAGCAGTGTTTATTTTTAGTTCTGAGGTAATATGAAGCTCCAGGCGTGGAGAGAACAGGGAACATGTGCCTGGACGTTAACCTTCCAAAAACTGCTCACATCTCAGTATTTGGATGGATGATGAGGGCTTCTCAGAGAATCCGTGAAGCTGAAGCTTGATCTAGTATGGGAAACTGGGTTGCAAAGAAACAACCACAGATTCAGATAAATGGAATTCACCTGTTTACAAATAATAGGACATTAGTTAGCTTTTTACAGGTTCAATTAAAATGCAAGGAAATTGAATATATAAAATACATAGAATATATAGCTTTTAAAAAATTGTTACTGAACATCAAGTCTTTGTAGCATTCCTGTAATTTTGTCTTAGAGGGGCTTTGAAGAGTTGCAGTGTTTCAGAGATAGGTTTTCTTTGATGAGGACTGAGGACTACACTTACTTGTGTGTATAAGAACAAATTTTAGATTGTTATTCCGGTTATGCTGGTTTACATATAAGTAACATTGAACAGATAGATCAGTTTATATTTTGGAATATATATGTATAAACTTTTAATTGCTGTGTAACAGTTAATGGAAGAAGAAGCCATGAACTTGAAAGAGAGCCAGGAGAAGTATATGGGAGAGTTTGGAGGGAGGAAAGGGATGGAAAATGATGCAATTTTATTATCTCAAAAATAAAAGAAAAAAATTATTTTATTTACTTTTTGGTTGGATAATTTTACTTCCAAGTAGAAGCGTTTATTACGTAGCTGAGAATGATTTTGAACTCCAGATCATCCATCTTCCCTAAAGCTGAGATTGTAGTGTTTCCACTGCATTCAGCTAGTTTTGTGTTTACTGTGTGTGTGTGTGAGAGAGAGAGGGGGGAGAGGAGGGAGAGAGAGGAGAGAGAATATGTCTGTGTATATGTATATGTACATAAACGTGGAATCCTGG
Organism: Alexandromys fortis; assembly: GCF_014885135.2. Classification (NCBI taxonomy): domain Eukaryota; kingdom Metazoa; phylum Chordata; class Mammalia; order Rodentia; family Cricetidae; genus Alexandromys; species Alexandromys fortis. Next base: position 197,083 of record NW_026068019.1, read on the forward strand.
AGGATGACTTTAGGTGTCTCCCTCAGTTGAGCTCTACTGTACTTCTTGAGACCCAGTCTCTGCTGAGCCTGTAGCTTGCTGATTCTGCTAGACTGACTGTCCAGCAGCTCCAGGGATCCCTCTGTCTGCATCTTTCCAGAGCTGAAGTTATAGGCATGTACCACAGTGCTTGGCTTTTCAGTTTGGGTGGTGAACTGAAGTCTTTATGTTAAGAGATCATAAGCTCTCCTCGACCCCCTTGAGTTAATTTTTGAGAGGATGAACTATAGCTTGGGTTTGTTTCTTCTGTTTTTAACCACATGGTTGCTTCTTTGCTGCTATCCCATGCCTTGGGCTCTTCAAACATCCCGTGACCGTGTGTGTGTGTGTGTGTGTGTGTGTGTGTGTGTTTTTCTGTTGGTCCTGCCCTGTTCTGATGACTCCCCCGTCTTCAATGCCATCATCGCTTGCATTGGCAAACATCCAGCAGGTGTTAGGACTTCAATTTCCCTGCCAAACTGTTTTGATATTCTAGTTCCTTTCCTTTTAGCATTTAAGTTTTAGAATTCGTTTGTTCATTTCTATTAAAAAAAAACCCTTATGAGATTTTGAATTGAGTGCTATTGAGTCTAGATTTGGTCAAGTATATTTTACATCTTAAGCACAATATCTTCCTGCATTCATATGAGTTTTGAATTATTCAATCAACTTCCATGATTTTAATCATTTAAGTATTAAATTTGCTAGATTTAGACTTAATTTTTCCAATTTTTTTGTGTGCTATTGTTGAAATTTCCTTTTCTGGTTGTTCATTTCTAGTATATGGAAATAGTTGATTTTTGAATATTGACCACCTGTCCTTAATTTTTTTACTCTGTGGATTCTCTGTACAGAATCATCTTGTCTCCTCATCCTTCTTCTTGTCTTCCCCCTTCTCTCTCCCCCTTTTTCTAAGTGAGGTCACATTATATTGCTAGCTGTGGTTTTAGTGTAGATGTCTTTTGTTAAGTTGAAGAGGTCCTCAGTTGCCAAGTTGTGCCTTCTCTTTAAGCTGTCGTCATGGAAGGGTGTTGCAGTTGGTTGCAGGCATCTTTTCTGTCTTTCCCTTCAGTGTGTGGACAGGAGGATTGTGCTGGGTAATTCCCTCCATGACATCTTTGCATCCCTTCGTCACCATGTGGTAGTCTACTTATTGCTGTCGGACTCTAAGTTTGTTGAAGATGCCTGTGTTTGTGCTCCAGAGGGATATAGATGTAGTTGCTTGTGCCTTTGGCCATTTTTAATGTCAAGGTTATGTTGGTTTTCTAAAATACCTTGGGAATCAGTCCCTTCATTTAAATTCTAGAAGAGGTTGTATAAAATTTGTATTTTGTTAAGACATTTTTGGTAAAATTTGTCATTGGAGCTGTCTGTTCTTGGGAGCTTTTTTCTTTCTTCAGTTTTAAATCACAAATTCGGGCATTAATTGCATTTTGAGAGTCTGTATCTTCCAAGGAACTGAAATGTTTAACAGCACCTGTGAGATGAATGGGCAGGCAGCACTGTTCATAATATCAGCTCATTTTCTCAAATATTGGCCACTATGTCCCCCTTTCGTTGGTGATGTTGGCAATTTGTGTCTTTTAGCTCTCTCTCTCTCTTTTAAAAAATGGCTTCTGTATAGAGGTTTAATAATTTTAATTTTCAAAAAATGTGTTACTGGTTTTATTGATTTTCTGTATTATTTTTATGTTCTTAGTTTATTTGAATATTTATTAGTTTCTCTCTCTGGCTTTGGGTCTTAATCTTAGTTTGTTGAGGTGGGAATTTAGACACTTGTTTTTGGCTGTTTCTAAGGTGCACACTCATATTCTGATAGACTAATTTTCATTCAAATATTTTTTTAAAGTTTTCCTTCTGATTTTCCTCTCCTTCACCATGGGTTATTTATAGGTACTTGGTACAATTCCATGTATCCAGAGAGTATCATGTATCTCCCTGCTAATGGTTTCTAGTTTAACTCTATTATGGTTCAAAAACATATTATATGTGATTTCTATTCTTTCTTAAAATTTAACCAGGCAGTGGTAGCACACATCTTTAATCCCAGCACTTGGGAGGTAGAGGCAGGCAGATCTCTATAAGTTCGAGGCCAGCCTGGTCAACAAAACGAGTCCACGACAGCCAGGACTACACAGAGAAACCCTGTCTCAAAACAAAACAAAACAAAACAAACAAAACAAACAAAAATAAAATTTAAAATTTCTTTTTTATTGCATGTGTCTGGGTGTTTTGCCCGCATGAATGTATGTGCACCACTTGTGTACCTGGTACCCACGGAGGTCAGACATGTACAATGGATTTCCTGAAACTGAAGTAACAGACAGTTGGAGCTGTCTTGTGGGTGTTGGGAGTTGAGCCCTGGTTCTCTGGAAGAGCAGTCAGTGCTCTTAACTGTTAAGCCATCTCTCCAGCTCTGTTCTTTGGCACTTATATGCTCTGTTTTGGGTGGGGTACTCTATAGATAGCAGCTTAGTTGAGTTGGTTTATAGCTGGCTTCCTTTTTCTCTATGTATCGTCACTGATTTCTGGTCAGCTCAAATCTCTTGGTAACTGAGAGAGGTGAGCTGAATCCCACTGCAACATGGACTTTTCTTTCCAGTTCTGCTGGGAAAGAACATCACCTAGGAAGGATCCCATGTCTTCCTGGTAAACTCCTTTGCCATTTAAAAAGTCTTGGCAAATTTGCTTTCTTATTCAAAAGTCTACTTTGAAAGACTTACAAAGTACTATTGCTAAGAACAGGGCAGTTAAAATTACCGATAAGACTGAAAACCTGTTTTATGTTTTCTCTAGGTCGGGACATTAAGATTTTGTGGAACAACTGAGTTTGCAAGCGGGCAGTGGGCTGGCGTTGAGCTGGATGAGCCAGAAGGAAAAAACAATGGAAGTGTTGGGAGAGTCCAGTACTTCAAGTGTGCTCCCAAATATGGTAAGGTTGAACCACGTTCTGCCCCTGATCAGTTCTGCTTCATTCTTTCTTGTAGCTTATATAGGAGGGTGTGGACTGAGGCTATTTTCCACGCAGGAGCTGGTCTATCTTGTTTCCACTGATGGGAATGTTTTAAAGGAGGGAATGGTTGGAGGAGGAAGGTCCTTGAGAAGTTGAAAGGGTTGTGCCAGGGTTAGCCTGGCGTCAGTCCAGGCATGGCTCACTCTCCCTAAGGAGAGAGATTCTGGGAAGATGTTTCTGTTTTCTCAGAAAATGAGAAGTGAGGTCATTTTCTGATGTAAGGAGAGGACTGGGGGTGGATGGAGGTGGGAGAGAGGAGGATGGAGGTGGGCAGTGAGGAGAGAAACTCGACCAGGTCAGGGCAGTGCAGGGGGCAGCCACGGGATGCCAGGGACCGACTGTAGACTTGAGGACACAGATGTAGAGTAGTTAGCAGGCTGCAAGGCTAGGTCCTCTTCCCGTCAAGGCTTGTCAAACTGTTTGGGAATGGGTGCTGACGAAGAACAGAGTCTGGTTTACTTGGTTGTTCTTTTAGAATGTTCTACTATAAGAAGTCTGCAAGAGAGCTGAGGACAGACAAGCAGACTGAGTAGAGGGATGGATGTTAGAATCCAAGGTGGTCAGGGAGAAGAGCCCGCATGCTGGGATCTGTGGTTCCCGATCCAGGGACCTGGTTCCAGGTTGGAGCATGCAGCGATGCTGTGGTGGTTTAGAGAACCAGTTCACAGGAGTCACAGGCATCTCGTACTGACTGGTGAATGGAGAGTATGCTAGGATTGGCTTGTCCTTTCAGGGAGGGAATTTCTGCCTCTGCCCTGGGACTCACTGGGACTAATTGTGCGTGCACACCAGTGTGCATGTGGAGGCCAGAGGTGGTGTTCCGCTGGATCTTGGGACTCAGCTGCTCTGGCCGGCCAGCCCTGAGCCTTGGGGAGCCTCCTGTTTTCTGCCCCAAGGCACTGGGATTACAGTCACATGCTCACACGTTGTATTGGTGCTGGGTGTTAAACTCAGATCCTAATGCTTACAGTTCCCAGTTGAGCTGTCTTTTCACCTTCTCGGGGGTGGTTTTGAGGGGCAGACAGTTGAGTAGGTGGGGGGCTGTGAAAGGAAGCGGTTGAGGTGGACGGGCCTGCTGCTTAGCGTGTCTGAGCACTGTTAGGCAGCAGGTTCTGTAGCCTGGTTAGCAGCTGGGTTCTGTAGATCTGCATGTGGTGGTATCAGGCCACAGAGAGGGACTTGGCTCTCTGGAGCCAGCGAGCTGATGGAAAAGCAGTGAGAAGGGCTTTGACTCTGTCCCTGAGCTGGGACAGTCCTTTCTCTTCCTGACAAACGTTTGTCTGAATGTCTTCCCTCTGCCCTCTTCCCTCCTAACATCCCCCCTTTCTGCTTTCTCTTTCCTTCACACGCTCAGACATGCTGAGGTCGGTCTGCTGTTCTCACTATGTTGTTGTTTTTCCTCCTCTCTGACATTATCTCCATGGTTGCCCAGCTCAGCGGGAAGGGGGCAGCACCCTGATGAGAACTGGGGGCTTTGGCTGCTGACTCTTCCTCAGCTTCAGGTTGGGGCTGTGTGATCCTCGGTCTGGCTCCTATAAAAGGGGAGAGGGCCCGAGGCGCAGGTGAGGATGGAGTATACTGGGCGATATAAGCTACCTGGGTGGGGACTGTCAGCACAGAGCTGTCGGCTGCTTAGCTGGCGCCTGTCAGGTTATATAATTAGTACTGGTTTCTCTCTGTCACACACTTAGGGTAGACCCTTCTCCTTGTCTATTTATACTTTTTGCTTATAAAAATGCTCAGTGTGTAAGACATAAAAGTCATAAAACAGGAGAAGGAAGAAAATAGAAATCACTTGCATATTTTTGATATGTTTTAAACTTTTAATGTTTTTCTTTGAAAATTTTACATATTTAATCAATGTATTTTGATCATCTCAGCACACTATTCCTCTTTCTGGCTCTCATAGATTTTATATATGTATGTATACATATATATTTGTTATATATTCTACATTTTAACTGGATATCATTATAATTTGTGTAAGTTTTTAAATATTTCTCAAAATGTGATTTTTTTAAAAAATGGCTTCTTTTCCTTTAAGTTTTCCAATTTGATGTGTTAAAAACTTGTTTTTCATTCTTTTTCTCAGCTCATGATGAGACAGAAAATTTTTTATTTTAGTTTTATGTATATATTCATTGTGTGTGTGTGTGTGTGTGTGTGTGTGTAGGACAGAGGTTAACTTTGGGTATTGTTCCTCAGGAACCATCTTGTTTTTTGAAGCAGGGTCTCTTTCTGGCTGGAGCTCACTGATTTGTTGAGGCTGGCTGACCAGCAGTCCCCAGAGATGTGCCTGTCTGCTGGGGTTGCAGGCATGTGCTTTCAGACATGTTATGTTTGTATAGCAAGCACTTTACCAACTAAGCTATCTTCCCAGCCTTGCGCAAGAAGATCCTAAATACTTAGTTGTGCCTTGTGTAAGAGAGAAACACACACAGCACACACACACGCACACACACACAGCACACACACACAGCACACACACACACAGCACACACACACATACACACACACAGCACACACACACACAGCACACACACACACATACACACACAGTGACAGACAGGAGAGAGAGAGCAATAGAGACAGGATTATTTGGCTCCTGTATATTCATGGTTGTCCATTTAAACTGAAATATTAGTATTTAGGAACTGCTAAGAGTTTAAAAAAATTCATTTTTCCAATTTGGTATTCGGGTTTGAACTTTACTCACAATCTTTTATGATATTTAATATACAGCTAAAATATTTTTCCTTTATGATGATTATATTTTATTTTCATTCCTTAATAAATGTAATATATAATTGTTCTTGATGATATATAATTCAAGAGCTAGTTATAAATTACATATTTTATTCATGTGGAAATGTTTATATTTTTCTGTACATAATTATGGATCCCATTAGGAGCTTTGCTGGAACAGGGTCAGGGGTTTAGTCTGAATTTTTCTCTGATGACTACTTTTGGCAGCCAAGCTCAGAACAGGATCACAGACTTTTAGTCACACATTGGGACGGTGTCAGTCAGATTTGTGGTGAGCTTGCTGGCATGGGCTCATGAACTCACTGGAAGGATAGGCAAGCTTGGTAAAGTAGAGCTGGGAGCCTTGGTCTTCTGCTTCTGGACCTTAAATAATCAGAGGTAGGTTGGGATGTGGGGGCCATAATTTAAAAATTAAGGTCATGCTCCTGCTGAGTAATGTTGGTGTACTGAGTGAGGTCATTGCTAAGGTGCCTGAGGTGGAGGGCAGTGCAGTTGGGGATTCTCTCCTTCATTCCTGCCTCTGGTTTTGTGCTGTGTTTATACACAGAGTTAGGGTCAGTGCTGTGGTTCATGCCAGGATCACTGTGTTCAGTTTGTTTGCGCTAGCGATACTAGTTTGTTAAGTTGTAGCCTCTTAGTAATTGATTTAATAGTGTGGATACTATTATTGTTGTGCTTTCCAGTAATTACCAGAGTAAACACTCTGACTAACTTGATAGACTGTCAGGCTTACTGGAAAGAAACAAGCCTTCCTTCCCCCTGACACTTGCTCTTCAGAGGCAAGAACCTCTGTGGAAGCTGTATCTTCTGATATCAGATCAATGCTTGTGTTTGTAAATAATCCGTATAAATGGCTCATTCTCTTAGACACCTCTCCACTTTGTTCTGTAAAGGGAAAGATTTGGTGCTATTGCTTTTTCCAGCCAGTTTCTTTCTTAGTTTATGCCCTCGTTTTGGTGGAGCACATCCTTCAGTAGCTTCCTGAAAGAAATCTCAGGCGTAAAATAAGAACCCTCCATTCTGACAACATTTATTTCTACTGTTTGCTGAGGTAGTTAGGGAGGAGGAGCTGCAGACTGATCGTAAAACATGTCCCTTAGTATTTAAGACAGTATTATCTAGTGTAGAACTTGGCAAGCTGGAGAGGCCAGACAGTGACTGCTTAGTGGGCCTCATGGTCTCTGTTGTGATGCCCAGCTCCACTGTTACTGTGAGTGAGCAGTGCAGGCAGTGTGAGCAGATTGTCATGGCTCTGTACCAGGACAACGCCGGAGCCTAGCGGTGGCCAGGATGCGTCTCACACCCACCACAGTTTGCCAGCTGCTTCCCCGAGCTTCTCTGGCTGCCGATTAGGAGTTTCAGGCTGTCTTCCTTCCTCCACTCAGAAGCTTCCATTTTCTCCATTAAAAAGTAAATTTCTCTTAGAATTTATACCATTTTTATTCGTTGCTGACATTTTTAAAGGGGATGAACACATTAGACGAGCTGTGTGTATCTGAGAACTCACTGCTCTTCTTTTAAAAGGGATGGCCATGTGCTTCTTTTTGGTCAACCTTACAGTTGTGTCAGCTTCTGGGGAAAGCCAGTGAGCACGCTGGGTTACCAGGCAGCGAGGGAGCCTGCTCACTGTGCTCCCAGCCACAGCTTCAAATGTAGTTGTGGTTTATTCAAGTGACTTGATTAATAATAATAATGATAAAGGAAGACAAACAAGATCAATGCAAATGAGGAATTGTGTGCAATATAATTATTTTAAGTCATTAGAATTAAATATTTGATTATCCTTTGTGTAAAAGGAGCAGCGGGCTGCGTTCCCGCCCAGCTCCTGCACGGCTTTACACCCGAAATAACAACACACAAATTGTATTCTTTTAAACACTGCTTGGTCCATTAGCTCTAGCCTCTCACTGGCTAATTCTCACATCTTGATTAACCCATTTCTAATAATCTGTGTAGCACCACGAGGTGGTGCCTTACCAGGAAGGCTCTTAACCTGTGTCCATCTTGGAGAGGAGAGCTATAGCGTCTGCTTCACTGCCTTCTCTCTCCCGGCATTCTGTTCTCTCTTCCCCGCCTACCTATGTTTTGACCTATCAGGCCAAGCAGTTTTCTTTATTAATTAACCAATGAAAGCAACAGATAGACAGATGATCCTCCTCCATCACCTTTGAAACAAATGTATTTCTATATGGAAATTTCCTTTGGAGATTACCAAAAAAAAAAAAAAAACAACCCACACATTTTCCCTCAAATTAAGACAAGAAGGAACCTTGGCTGGGTGCAGCCTCAGTTAATGGAGCACTTGCTGAACTGCTCGGGGCTTGGATTTCATCCTGGCACCACATAAATGCATGAAGGTACTGCACACCTGTAATCGCTTGGGAAGCAGAGGCAGGAGGATCAGAAATTTAAGTCCATCCATGGATACATAGCCAGTTTCAGGTTCATCATGGGTTACATGAAACTTTATCTCATAATAAAAACAAAAGAAAGCAGGTCACTTATTGAGCATCATGTATGATGTTACTGACACTAATCAAATTAGAAGTAAAGTTTGTACTCTATTTTCATATATATGTTCTAATTTTCAGTTCTTTGGTTTGATTGCCTGTATTCACACAAAGTTTCCCACGGATATAATTTTATACTGTAATAATAATATTTTTTCTTTTTTACATTTATATATTGTGTGTATGTGTGTGGGTGTGTGCATGCCTGCATGTGCACATTTTAGTGTACCATGGTGTATGGAGGTCAGAGGACAGTTTGTAGGAGTTGATTCTCTTCTACTATGTGGTTCCCAGCAATTGAAGTCAGGTTGTCAGGCTTGGTGGCCTTTATTGTTTTTGTTTTTTATTTTCGAGACAGGGTTTCTCCGTAGCTTTTGGTTCCTGTCCTGGAACTAGCTCTTCTAGACCAGGCTGGCCTCGAACTCACAGAGATCCATCTGCCTCTGCCTCCTAAGTGCTGGGATTAAAGGTGTGCACCACCACCGCCTGGCTCTTGGTTGCCTGGCCTGGTTTTTAAATTTCTTGACTGTGTTTCATGAATGACTGTCTTCACTGTCTTGCTTGGTGGTGGTGATGCAGCACAGTAGACTTCATTAATGAGTGGTTTCAGTTCCCCATGGTCAACCACATTATAGTACAGTGCCAGAAGATATCCCAGGGTCAGGTCACCACATCCTGTTAATAGTCATTGCTGATGTACCTTGTTAGCTGGTCTATGCTATGATTGGCCAGTGTTGATTTTCTACTGTACTTGGTTTCTAAATTACATTTTAATGTCTGGGTAGGAAAAACACAGTTTATGCAGAACACCCTGAACGTATCTGGGCAGATAGAGGGGCTGCTATAGCTCACAGATGGGATCAATTTCATTTGTCTTGTTGCCAGACAATTACTTTTTTCCTAGATTTTATTTTCTCCAAAAAGTATCCCTGGAACATGGTAATAAGTTAGAGGCCAGTACGTTTTGATAAGCTAGAAAGTGTGCTTCTTGAGGTCCATCCTTTTTATACAAGCATAGCCTCACAGCCCGTGTGCACACCTCTAAGTTTATTTCCTTAAAATTAATTCCATGAGGAGGATTAGGTAAGAATTCCCGAGTTCCAGAAAGTGTAGAAATGCATATATACAGAATAGAATATTTCCTTCTTCAAACCTTGTCAGATTTAATCGTATCATTGCCGTCATCCTCATTGCCAAGTTTTGTTTTTTCTCTCTCTCTCTCCTTTCCCTCTTGGTGCACAATTTGCAACGAAAAGAAATTTGAATAGAAAGTCAAGGACAACCTCAGGTCAGTGGCATGAAAGATAATTACAAATAAGTTCCAAAGGTCAGGAAAATCAAGAGAAGGTCATGCAGAGTCCAAAGGAGAAAGGAACGCCAAAGGTTTTCATGGAAGCAGGGCAGCTGGCACTTCTCAGCTGTGGGCAGAGTGCTCACACCCTGCTTTAAACAGATCACATTCTATATGATGTGTGTTTGTTAGATTGTAAACACTCAGAGTGTAATGTACACATTATGACTTTGTTTTCTTTTTAAGTGTGTTAGGGAGACAATCTTGGCATATAGAGTTCGTATTCCCTCTCCTCAATGTCTGTGTGTACTTACTCAAACTGGATATTTTATTGCTTCCATAAACTCTTTAGTGGGATTTTATACTCCCAACTGCTATAGGTCGTCAGTCCCCTGTCTGTTCACCTCCCTTCCTCACTACACACTGTGTTGCTTCTGATTGGCAGGAATTGAGGGCTAGGCCTTTGGGGAAGATTATGTTATACAGCCAAACAGATTTATTGTGTCTGTCCTGTGTGTAAGAGACTGTAATTAGTTAGAGTGGGAGAATACGGGCAAGAGCGGCATTTGAATTTGTCTTTCAAAGGTGTGCACTACAGAAGGAAGAGGGAGACAGGGTATGAAGAGCTACAGTGTGGGAGGGTGACGTGACCTGGCATGGCTTACGCGGTGTGATTGCTTATTCTCATCACATAGAGAAGATGGTAACTTCTACACATTTCTTGTTCCCCTGAGTCTCACTCCACAGTAGATTATGTATCTCTTGTGTGGTTCCTAAGTTCTTATGTATTTAGTCTTTGCACTAGATGATTGTGCCGGCTCTGAGGGCAAGTGCCATGTCTCCTTACAGGATGTGTGGTAGGTACTAAACGGAGCCTGAGTTAGAGCAGCTAGCATTTGCCCTGTGTTTGAAATTATTCAGTCATTCCACACTAACTACAATTCTGCTTTTACCCTCAGGTATTTTTGCGCCCCTTTCAAAGATAAGTAAAGTGAAAGAGGGGAGGAAAAATACCACACACACTCTTTCCACGAGAGCGGCACCTCACGTCCGATCCCAGAAGGTGGATGTAGCTCACATCACATCCAAAGTGAATTCTGGTAGGTCAAGCTGGGACGATCATGACCGCCTAGACTATATTTCAGATTGTATTTCTGGGATTTATGGTGTTCAAACTGCTCTACTCTTTTTGTTAGTCCACCGCACAAGCTGAACCCTACAAAACCAAGGCTCTGTGTTTTTGGTCTCAGTTGTGAATAAGGACGTAAGTCCCGGCAGTGGTGGTTCATCCTTTCCTACTTTCTGTGTGCTTCTAACACTCCATGGTCAGCCTCAGTGCTGGGTTTTATGCCTCCAGCGAGTTCCTGCTCCTCGCCTCTTCTGGATGTCCCTTTGTTGCCTGATGGGGCCTCTTTTCTGCTCCTCTGGTTGGCTGCGCTTTGCTGATCCTCTGCCCTGCTTCACGCACGCACGTGCTCACTCTCCCTCTGCCTTTCCTCACCCGTGGGTGTCCCTCAGAGATCCTTGCTGTTCCTCACTCCATACAGACTCTGCTCCTGGCTGAGGAATCCAACTTGTTTAACCTCTTTGTTCTCCAGCCGTGCATGTGTATTCTTATAATCTGTACAGTCCGGTTGTTATCTTGCCCACTGATTGCTTTATTTGTGTAAATCTTTTGTGCTCTCGATCAAGTTCTAAATTCAAGTAGACCGTGAGAATAATTTGTGATTTAGTATTCATAGGAGCACATAACACAAAATAAGTATTTAGTACATATCTGTTAACCCATTGGTAGCTGGAGCAGGAAGGCTTTCCACCATCTAAAAGGATGTTGTCCAGATGTGCAGTGTGTCTTTCTCTTCTGTTCCACTTGTTGCTCAAGTGTCCTTGGTTGTTCTTCATAATTATTTGATGTGAAGAAAGAATCCTGCTCTCAGTGGAGAGAAAAGCCTCCTTCCTATCTTAAAGATTGTTGTCCCCCTTCTTTGGGACCCCTGTAAGTCCCACTTGTTACATAGTTTAGAATATGTTCTTAAGTTTCTTTTAAAAATAGATATACTAAAGTTTAAGCTGATATCACATTTAATCTTTCTACCAATTTAAAAGAGCTGACATTGTTACAGCCATCTTTAATTATATGCTTGGAATATTTTTCTGCTTAGTAGGATAATTTAAAATATCTTAATATGGCTGTAAAGTTTTTATCTATAGATATTCTTTTTTAAAAATATTTATTTATTTATTTATTTATTTATTTATTTATTTATTATGTATACAGTGTTCTCTCTGCATGTGTGCCTGCTGGCCAGAAGAGGGCACCAGACCCCACTACAGATGATTGTGAGCCACTATGTGGTTGCTGGGAATTGAACTCAGGACCTTTGGTAGAGCAGGCAATGCTCTTAACCTCTGAGCCATCTCTCCAGCCCCCTATAGATATTCTTGATATCTATAGATATCATATCTGGGATTACATAATGAGATCTTACCCTAAAAAAATCCAAACAAAATACTTTAGAGAGTATATCACAGTCATGCTCTCGGGATGAAAATTAAGGTGCAATAAATGAGCTAGGGAACAAAAAAAAAAGCAAGAAAATTAAGGTGAGCTCTCTTAAAACAAGCTTCAGGAGAAACAAAAAGAAGATTGAAATGCTGTGCATGTGTGCATGAATGCATGCACACACATGTACACACACACACTGATGGCAAGTATACATTAGTGGCTGAGAACAATTTACATGTCCTGGTTGGGACATTGTTCTATATATAGTTTTGTGAAATGCTGTTTTAAGGGGAAACTGGGCAGATACACAAAAAGATCTTTATATCATTTTTAAAACTTCGTGTTCAGTCATCTTGATGACAGTTCAGATGAAAGGACCAAATGGAACTCTAGGGCTGGAAAATGAAATCAATGGGAATTGCACTCCACAGGTTGTTTTCCCTCTTTGTAGCTGCTGTGGCACCTCATGCCCTCCTTGGGTCACTGGAGCAATTGCCCTTGGCCCCTGCTTCTAGCCTTTCTTCCCCCTCCTTCATGCTGTGGCCACTGAAGAAATGTCACATAACTGGACCATCTGTCCAGACCAGTCCTCCCTTTCAAGTCCAGGACAAGACTCCTTCTGGACAGGCTATTCCCATCTGTCCTCTCTACAGGAGAGTTGCAGCACCCACCTTCCCTCTAATCCTTCCACCCCTTCAATCCTCTCCCCTTCCCCCTCCAATCCTCTGCTCTTCTCCCGCTTCTTTGCAGACCTAGGAATTGAACTTGCAATGCTAGGCAAGCACTGTCCAGTTGGGCAGCACCCTCAGCCAGGCACTGCCCCCTCTGAGGTTTACTGTTATCTGCTGGTTCAGTTTCCCTCATCTCAGTCCCCAGAGGACTCCTTTCCAGACAAGCTTCCCATATGCCTCGTCATTCTGTGAGATTTTTCTCTCTGACTTTCCAAGAATTCCACTCTCACTTCCTCCTACAAGACCTCTACTCTGGGGGAAGAAGTTCGACCCACTGCAGCCCCAGTTCGGTGAGATCTTGATGAGCCCCTGGCTTCTCTTTGCCGAGCTTCCACCGCTTCCTCCCTCGCCTAGACCTTGGGATGAACAGTGTCCTCACACACAGTCACTGGTTCAGGTCTTTGGCCGTGTTAAACCGAGAACTTTTCAGGGAAAGGACTGTGTATGGTTTCAGTTTGTAGACAATCCCCTGGAGAATTCTTCACTCCAAATATTGACCAGAAATGCAAGTGTGGAGGTCCATTTAGTTTCTTTAAATAAGTTGATACAATTGATAAGAAAGTCTTATCCAACAACCATTATCTATTATTAAGAGCTTTTCTATCCCTGCCCCTCCTGCCCAGATGGAATTGTTGTGGGAATTGGATATAGTAGAAAACAATGTTATATAATCTGTTTTCAAGTCCTACTCAGCCATATCTCAGCAGTGGCAGGTTTGCCATGCCCTCTGGTGTGACAGAGAAGTTCCGAGCAATCCTATTAACCATCAGATATAATGCTTCAGATTTAGAGATGGTTAGCAGAGTAAAGCTTGGGAAAGTTCTTAGATGTACTGCAAATACAGCCTCTTCTTTTTTCTTAGTTTCGCAGTGCTGGAGTCTAGAACTCGGTAGGTGCTGTGCACTGAGCAGTGTGTCCAGCTCCTTTTTACTACCTTAAACATTGAGGTGCTGGTTCCTTCTGTCTGTGAAAGTCTATTCACCGTGTTTTTAGAAGTGACTAAGTAGTCGTGCACGCCTTCAATCCCAGCACTTGGGAGGCAGAGGTAGACAGATCTCTGTGAGTTCTGGGAGACTAGGTCGCCTGGTCTACAGAGTGAGTTCCTGGATACCAGAGCTTCATAGACAAACCCTGTCTCAAAACAAAACAAATCACAAAAGAAGTGGGAAAGATTTAGATATTGAGAGATGCATATACTTTACAGAAAATACATTTTTCTTGCTTAATGTTAGCAAAATTGTCAATTTTCTGAAATCATTTCTGTCCTTATTCACCAGGATTGATGCCATCAAAAAAGGAGAATGCTTCAGAGTCCACACTCTCCTTGCCTCCCAGTGAAGAGCTGAAGACTGCGGCAGAAAATGATGGTACTGTAACCCTCACTCCTGTGCCATCACTGCAGAACAGCCTAAAGACTCGTGTTAAAGCAGGGAAGGAAAAACCCCTTTAAAACTACAAACTACCGTAACCCGTTTCTTACCATGTGTAAAGAACTACCAGTTTAGCAGGAGACGTGGCAGCCGTCCAGGGTCTGCAGGGAAGACCCTCTGCAGCCTTGCTCCCATTCAAGTTCAATACAGATGTTTCAAAGTTAAAAATGTTGTTACCTTGAGACATGTTGGTGGCATGCAAGCGTGTGTGTGCGTGTGTGCGTGTGTCTCTGAAGGGTCTCTATGACTGTTTCCCCTGAGGAGAGTAGAGAGTGTTTGGGGGTTAGATTAGCTTACATTAGTTGATAGAGAGACACCTCTACATAAGATAGTTCACCGTGAATCCTTAAACTTTTCTGCTTCTATAAACAGCGATCTGCTTGGTGTATAAACAGCTGTGCATTTGGGTGAAATCAGGCATTTAATTTGACACTAGCTAATCCACAGTCGAGGAGACTGAGTGAAGCGTCTTAGAAGAGTTTGCCCAGAAAACATCTTAGTGGTCCCTTTTTTTTTTTTTTTTTGCTTGTTTTTTTTTTTTTTTTTTTTTTTTTTTTTTTTTTAAACCACATTTAAAGTATGATTCTTTCCTGTTCCCCTGTCAGCTCCCCAGCCTGGGTCCATCAGCAGCTCCTCCTCCACATCCTCGCTGGACCACAAGCAGAGTCACCCCAAGAAGCAGCTGACTACAAGCAGCAGCAATGGCAAGAAGACCCTCAGCAAAAGCCCCTCTCTCCCATCCAGAGCCAGTGCTGGTATCTATGGCTTTTTCAACCAGGCTTTCTTGGTGTTTTTTATCTTGGTTTGTTTGTAAGTGGATTTGCTCTTTTTAATGTGTAGAAAGAGCCCTGCACCCTTCACCTTTTACCCTTCACCTTTCCCCCAGTTCCCTTCCCCCACTCCCCTTCCCTTTTCCCCTGCCCTGCTTCAGTCTGTCTCCCCTCTCCCACTTCTCCCTTCCTCCCAGGTAGAAGAAAAAAAGAGCTGTGCTTTTTTGGGTGGCACCATGCAGGACCCCTTTGCCACTGTACCCCTTGGCTTCAGTCACACCAGAGTTTCTTGCTGTGCCCCCGCCCCCAGCCTCCAGTCAGGACTCCTGGCTCTGCAGCTGGGTTTGAGAAGCTGCATTCTGTCATCTAATCCAGCTCTCTCATGTGCCTTCGTATCAGCTTCCTCTTTAGAAAGGTGTCTTCACTCTGCTTTTGCCAAGGTCGTTTCTGACATGTTCAGGAGAGGCTCAGGGTGGCTCCAGGTGGACAGTGTTGTGGAGGTGACCACTCTCCCTCCATGTGTGAGGATGAGGGAAGCGCCATGGCAGGCTTCCAGCTGAAGTCCACCCACATGGTCTCAAACCCTGTTTGCCTTGCCCTGTAGGAGAGTGGAGCCATTTTTTGGTGTAGGTTGTTCTAAACTATTCTCACGATGGCCACCACTTATACCTGCACAGAACCAGTGTTTTATTGTAGAAAGTGTTCAGGATGGTGGTTTTGCCTTTTCTTTGTTTTCTGTTTAAAAATACATTTTGGGGAGGCTGGAGGTTTGCTTCAGTTTTCAGGTGCTTGCCTAACACAGTGAGGGTGTGGGTTCAATCCTCACCCCAGAAAAGCAAAACCCCAAGCCACCTATGGGTGGTGGGGAGTCCCCAAACCCTCAGCAGTGACCCTAATACAGTAACTCTGGAAGCCGGGATGTGAAACCTGGGGAGCCTGGAAGTTGGGCTTGGAGTTGTTCTGGGGTGCAATTGCCTTCCCTCCCCGACTCCCCGACCACTTTGGCCACTTTCTCTTCTGAGTCCTGAGGTCCCGCATGGTCTTATTTTATTTGCATTTAAAATACTCTTGTATTTGGAATTTAGACTTTTGGCCTTTACTGGATTTTAGAATTTATATGAGTGTAGATTTATGCCCTGCCCCAACAAGCGGTTCTAGTGTGGCTATGTACTTACTATTTTTCCTTTTCATACATCGAGGATTATGTTGTCCTAATAATAGTGAGGACGAAGGTAATGATCAGAATGAAAAAAGTCACCTTTCACAGGGAAAGAGCAGAGAACAGGAGGTGTCTGTGGCTGTGGGGGTGATGTGGGAACCCCAGAGACAGTTCCATAAACTTTTCTAGAGTGAGTCTACTTTTTTTTTTCTGTGGATTTTTGCACTGAGAGGAGGGTAGATGGCAGAGCTCAGATTAGGCCGGAGGGATAGTAAATGGGAGCAGAAAGAAAGGGCTGGGACGGGGGAAGGGTGGGAGGAGGGCTTCACTCTGGACCTTGACTGAGCTGCAGAGGCTCAGTCTTAGGGCCTGAGGTGTCCTGGCCCTAAGACTGGGTGTCAGTCTGAGTGTGGCATCTGTGAGCTGTGCACCTGTCTAGGTTAACTCCTAAGGTGAAGCTTTACCTTAGGAGGTGAGGAGCACTGTGTAAACTGTAGACTGAGCTGCAGAGTTTGGTGACGAGGTCTGGGCGTCCTTGGCGCCATCTTCACAGGCTCGTGTTTTCTCCTGTGCTGACCCTCCCAGGCCTCACCTACTGTTCTCAAGGCCTTCTCAGATGGGGGCTGTTACACTGTACTTGTTACCAGTAGGACAGGGCCCAGGATTCCACCTTGTGGATTTGAACAGCTTTGAGACAGTATTTCTCAAAGACCAGATACTAGACAGTGAGCATTTTAGGGCTAGTTTTGGATTGAGCTGAAGGAAGCAAGCTAGGGCAATAAAGACCAGTCAAACGTTGGGAATTCCTTACCCCAAATGTGTCCTGTTTGGGGTATTGGAATATTTATGCAACCTACTGTTTGACCATCTCTAACCAGAAGCTCTGAAGTCTTAAATCCTTCAAAATCCGAAGCTCTGAGAGGTGGCTCTCTGATCTGAATGTGAACTTGAGGACGTTCAGACTTTGGGATATAACATTTTGGGTTGTTCAGTTTGGTCTGCTCAGCCTGCGGTAGTTTCAGCTGCAGCTACATTCCTGTGTATCACTTACACTGGGTCTGGGTAGATACAGCAACTCTGCTTCATAAGACTCGGGATTGGCCCACTGGTCACACCTGTCCTACCACTTGGTTTCACATGTTCTTCCTGTGTTGTCTGTATCTACTTCCATGCCGTAGCATCGAAGGCAGGTCACCGTGACGGAGGAACGGCTTGCACAGCTCTGGTTCTTCACATGCAGTGCTCTGTTGGAGCAGAGAGTGCACCTGGCTGTGGTAGTGGAATTGAGTCTTTCCTAGTGGTTTCCTCAGGGAACCCGTACAAGCTCTGAGTGCCTTGACCTCCCGAGCGAGGGTCACTGCTGTGTCGAATGCATAATGAAATACCCAACTAGCCAGATGAGTGATATTTTTAAACTAATGTGCTTTTTGAGTCCCCCCCCGCTTTGTTTTCTTTCCTCTTTTCCTTCCTGCCCAAATCTCCAACCCACCACTTGAACAGGTTTGAATTCTTCAGCACCATCTGCGGCAAGTAGCACCCGCCGTGATGGAGAACTCCGCCTTGGAGAAAGAGTGCTGGTGGTGGGCCAGAGAGTGGGCACCATTAAGTTCTTTGGGACAACAAACTTCGCTCCAGGTAATGACCTCAATGGCCTTGGCTCAACATGAGTTCTGTAGCAAAGACTTAAAATTTCAGCGGCAGGTGTGGTTAGTCACCAGGAGTTGTCACTTCCCGCTTCTACTGGGTGACAGCCAGGCAGAGGGCGTGGGCAGTGATACAGATCCCGCTGTTTGTACTGGGACTGACTGGCATCTGTAGAAGTCTTGCGGCAGTTGTGTTTAACATTGGCCTAATGTTAAAATTTGTTTTGACTTACTTATTCTATTCTCACTGACTGGAAGGCACTCCAGGGCCAGCCCCCTCCACCCCTCCAGGATAATCCTGGAGTTGAACAGGTAGATGGACCGCTGAGCTTTTATCAGAATGCCCTGAAAAGAAAAGCAAAGAAAATAGAAAAGTTGTTGTGTACCCTGGGTCCTAAAAATGCATGTCTGTGAACTTAAATGTTCAGCCCAGTCTACCCAATACTGTGTTTCCTAAAGTAGAGATTAGTGCTAGAGAGATGGCTCAGTGCTTACGAGCACTTACTGCTCTAGCAAAGGCTCCCAGCACCCACATCAGGTGACTCAGAACCACCTGTAACTGCAGTTCCAGGGGACCTGTTGCCCTCTGGCCTCTCTGGGCTTCTGCACACACGATGGATAAGAACTCACAGTTTCATGTACACACACATGAACAGAAAAAAAATATTTTTAAAAGGTAAAGATGATCTTGCTTTGTATTTTCAAAGGTGATAATTTTAACTAGAAGCCAGTTGCATGGAGCCACGTCTGTATTTTAAGTAGCAATACGCCATATTAACACTTGGTGGCATTGTGGCATTTTGGGAAAAGGTTGCCGACCATGTCTATTGAAAAAGAAAAGTTTGTAATGTAGCGTCTGTCAAGACCCACGAAGGAGCTGAGATCGTACTCTATTTGCAGACTAGCCAATTAGCCTGCCACAGTGTCATAGATACTGGCTAAAATCGTACAGTCGTAGTCTGGAGACAGGACCGTAGTACTCACAGTGAAAGCAGGAGCAAGAATATCAGCATCTCCCTGCCCTGATCCTCAAGCCCAGGTTCCCACCGGCTGGGGCAGACAGGGCCAAACGACACCTGCACACCCAGAAGCCTATGTTCTAGAAGATGAGCAGGGACCTTTAGAAGTTTAGGGTCCTCTGCGCTGAGTTTGCTGTTCAGCATGGCTGCCCAAACCCTGCCTGGTCACCAGGAACGTCCCCTGCTGTGTAGGAGAGAGAATCATAAGAACAGTCCTCTCCCAGCACACCCTTTGGGATTAATTCCACTTTCAGTTTAAGTCAGGGCCTTATCTGAGCGGTTTTAGAGCCCAGGCCTCCCTTAGGTCTCGCACTAGATGGCGCTTACTTCACCTAGCTCTCCGCTAGGCTATTTTCACAGCCGCTGTGCCAGAATTTATCTATTTCTGCTGTATGCCATGTGCTGTCAGAGCCATGCAGTGATTGTGTAGCAGAAATGTAGCCAGTGAGAATGGGACTTTGAATTAAAGAGAAGCATTACATTAAATGGCGCCTTAAAGGCAGAAGGACGGGAGACTGGAAGGTCATAGCTGTGACACTCAGAAATAATTCTAACTAGACTAGCCTGGTTAGGTGAGTCAGAAAACTGATGGCCTGTTTTCAAAGAATTAGTGTGGTTGGACAAGAGGCTTGTGGACACTGCTTGTGTGTCATAGTAGGGCCACTGTCAAACAAACAAAAACAACAACAACAACAAAAAAAAACAAAATGAGAACTTATTCTTTTAAGGTTCCTATAATTGAAACTGACTCTGGGCTAGTAGTCTGAAAGAAGGGATATTTTATATTTCCTAATTTCCATGTAGGAAGTTGGTTGGTATTTACTTGCTTATTCTTTATTTGCTACTGTTTGTAAAAGACCAGTTACGGTCACCTCTGTGCTGTCTTCTCAGACCACGGGTGTGTAAACTGTATGGCGTGTGCTCATTCTGGGCACCCCCAGGAATCCCGGCTGTAGGAACATGCCCATTTAGCTCATGCTACCGGGAGTGCGGCAATGCTTCCTTGACTTTTGTCTCTCCAGAGACTCGCCTGCCTCAGAGTGAGGCCCGTAGATCGTCTCTTAGACAGGTTTTCCTATTATCGAGCCTAAGACTTTTCCTTTGGCTAGAAGATGGAGCGACGTCACTGTGCTGCCCTGTGTTTCCCGTGTTATCTCTGCCCTTGTTTAATTATTTAATGGCTGTTTGTGGTGTTCTACTCCTGGGAGGGTGAAGCAAAGACGGCGGTCCATGCTAGGATTTATGCGTCTCAATATCATCTGTGCCGCTCTCACTGAAGCTTGCTGTATTCGAGTCAAGGACGGCTTCTTTTGCATTATAGTCTCAAGATATATCTTGGTGGGGCTCCCCTTGCGTAATGGCTAATTCCCTGCAAATCTGAGTTTGTGTGTTTTATTTTTCTCCCTTAATGTACTGCTGTGCAATTATGCCGCTAAAACGTTTCTCCCACTTTTCAAATTTCCAAGTTTTATTTTATAATTTTATCATCTGAAAGCTCAGTGATCATGATGATCTTCCATCATCTCGGTCATTTGTGCAAACACTAAGCCATCTAGACTTGGAGTTCATATTACCGCATAACGATTGTGAATGAAGTGCCGAGGCTTTTAAGATGCAATATTCATGTTCTAGGGTATTGGTACGGCATAGAGCTGGAGAAGCCGCACGGGAAGAACGATGGTTCGGTTGGAGGTGTGCAGTATTTTAGTTGTTCTCCGCGATATGGAATATTTGCCCCCCCATCCAGGGTACAGAGGTGAGTAGAAACTGGGGTGTGTGTGTTTACACAAGCTCAGCCATTCCTCGCCGTGCACGGGGACCCTCGTTCCATCTGTGAGACAAGCACACGCATTCCTTCAATGGGTTAACAGGCCATCTTCTTTGGAGGGAAGGCTCAAGGGGAGCTAAATTTGCCTTGCAGAGGATTTGCAATTTTAAAAACCTCCTTTCTCCTTCATTTGCAAACCCTATGAGTGTGTGTAGGCTATTAGAAGTGGCGTGTGCTGCTAAGAACAGTGCGAGGAGCAAGCTTAATCTGTCATGCAAACAAAAGTAAAAATGCTCTCTGATTGCTTCAGTCACATCCTAACTACATTAAATTTCCTGCCAGCAGGCACCCATTCATTCTCCTACAAACCTAATGGAACCAAAATGGCTTTTTCCTCTGATTTCCTTAGTTTTCAAAAATAGATAGGCAGTAGCTCTCTGGGGGAAGCAGAGTCTCGGGGATTTATATGTAACAAACCTCCAGAGTCTGTTTCTCACTAAGACAGTGTATCGTGTACCACCTCGCTTGGGTTTTATAAAACAGGCTGATCCAAAACACAGACCCTCCTGAAATTCCATTGCACTATGGAGCTGGGAGAAGCTGGCTCTGTTTTTCAGCCTGGGAAAAGGAATTGTAACTTCTGAGCAAGATGGTTACATACAGATGTAACCAGACTCACGAGACTAGATCCATATCGGCTGTCTGGAGTCTCTGTTGGTTCCCTTTTACGCGGATGCTGATGGTGTCTGGGAAAACTCAATTTTTTTTTAAAAAAATCATATTTCTTCCTCAGTATCATTTTCTTACTGAATAACATCATATGCTTTTGATGTTAAGTTTCTTCATTTTCAGTGTACTCGATACATTATTCTTATGAGCAACACAGCCTTCAGCAGACAGTGCTTTGTGGCTCTTACGGTGTCTTCCCTTAAGTGTTGTTTCACTTAATCCTAATAAACACCTGGACAGGTGAGTTGGAACACAACCCTAAGTATTATCAGCTTTTATTGAACATTAATGGTAGGCTCCATACTGAACACCCAAGTGGCATATGCCATTGTCCTCTGCAGACCCAGGGAGTCATGAATTGCTACGCTTATTCCCATCTTACAGGTGGGAAAAGTTTCCCAGAGAAAAAGCAGCAGAGCCGAAGTCACATGGCTGGGTAATGAAGAGCTGCTTAGCCCAGCTTGTTGTTTTACTGCTTTCCCCAAGCCTATGCTCTTAACTAACAGCACTTCCCAGCACGGGGCACCTTCCGCAGGGCTATCCCGGTATCAGTGACTTAAAGCAACCCACGGGCCTTGCCCTGCAGTTGTCCCTGTTTCACAGAGGAAGAACATCGGGCCCACAGAGCTAATGCCAGCTGTGCTCTGCTGTGGCAACTTGAACTCCCAGACATCTGGAGTCAGAAGTGAGCTCTTCCCGTCACCCTGTTGTCTCCAGGGCTTCTGGGACTCCCCCTGGACCCAGGTCTGGCAGATAATTGACATTATGTCGCACTAGTTTGATCTGTCTCTCAGCCATGAGGACTGGGGTTTGTTACACATTCAGTTACGCAGAGTGCAGAATTTTATGGACTTCAGGCACAGTAGGTACCGGTCAGTTGATTCCTAGTCCTGTGCTTTCTGTGCCCAAAGCAGCCTTTGCTCCGCCTTCATTTATAAAGCCACACCTTCCCCTGTAGTTTTCATTGTTTTGTTTACAGAGCGCACACGTTGGCTTCACACTGTTTCACTTGCCTTCTGTGTAGTCTTCTCCAAGGTAGTGCATTTGAAAGCAACCCCCACTTCTTAAAGGAGCGGGTTCTGTTGAAATGAACCGCTGTCTCTATCCAGCTGTCTTCCTGTCATCTTCTGATTGTCTCATTCATCATCATCAAATACTATTAAGTGTCTTTTAGCACTTTGTGCTGTGCTCGGCATTCTATGAGCAAACAACAGACTTGGTCTCTGATTTTAAGG
This sequence comes from Alexandromys fortis, assembly GCF_014885135.2. Lineage (NCBI taxonomy): Eukaryota > Metazoa > Chordata > Mammalia > Rodentia > Cricetidae > Alexandromys > Alexandromys fortis. Next base: position 219,671 of record NW_026068019.1, read on the forward strand.
CATTTCTAATGCAAGCCAGTGTGAGCTCTTTAAAGACCCCACTGGTCCTCATGATGGGACGAGTTTAAACTAGGGGCTGCTGAGACTGGGTGACTACTCACACTCTGACCTCCAGTGCTCAGCTCAGGATCAAAGCCGGCTTTTTATTTCTCCTCTCTGCAGTTTTAAAATGGGTGCTTGTCCCGGGATCCCTCACATGACTTCTTATGTTTGAATAGCTTTCTCCATCCATCCATCACGACACAATTTTCATTTAGTAAATTGTCTTGGTTAATAACGTCAGTGAATGTTCTTTAAAGATAACCTAAAGAAACTCACTCACTAGATCAAATCTGACCCCTCCCCTGACGGCCTAAAAAGCCCCCTTGAACACGGTGTTCATGTTGTTCTCTCGTGGCTGTTGGGACTTATTTCACTTCCAGAAGTAGTCTCCTCTCTGCTGCCCACCACCACTTCCTTCCAGAACCCGCTGCTTACCTGGTGATGGGTTCTGTGTCCATCAGCCCCTGCTCGACTGTGCTGCATTGTGTGTCTGTAAAACGATGCATGGGAATTGTGGGATGCAGCTGAATACACGGCAGGGGCTGCAGGACTTCTTGATGGAAGTGAAGTGTGTTGGGGAAAGTGATTGACAGATGAAGGCCTTGCAGATTTAGGTCAGTAAATGGGTGAAAGAAAATGAGGCTTTCAGGACCTGGCTTTTTAAAAATACTGATTTGACTGAAGAGAGAGAGGGGGAGAGACAGAGACACAGAGAGAGGTAGAGATAGAGATAGAGACAGAGATGGAGACAGAGAGAGAAACTCATTGAGAGGCAACCCTTGCAGTGGAGGGCAGAGTCCAGCACAGAGGGTCTTGGATTATATTGCTGTCCAGGTTTATCAGATTCAGGCAGTTTCTTTTTTTCTAGTATCAGAACTGGTGATATTTTTTATAATTTTAACCTTCTCTGTTAAACTTGGTATAAAACAACCTATCTCCATATGTTTTAGTTTTACCTTTGAAGATAAAATTCCAAAAGAAATCAGAACTCATGGTGGGCCCAGTTCCTAGCCCTGGAAAACAGCGGCAACAACAATAACAGAATAATAGCTGGGCCACAGATACAGCACAGTGACAGGACTGTCATGTGCCAAGGCCCGGGGTTCAGCTCCCAGACCCATAAAAGTCACCAGGCAAATAAATGTCAGAAGTCAGGGTCCTGTTTGAGATGACTGAATTCCACGCTGCCTGTCCTTGGTAGTGAAGATCCCCATCTGCGTGTTGCCTGTCTTCCATGCTGACTCACGTGACTGCCCAGTTATTGAATGAATGGGATAACAAATGCCAGTTGGCGTGAAAGCATCATTTGTGCGTCCACCCCAACCAAAAGACCAGCTACATCTAACGAGGCATGCTCTGCTTGTTTTCTTCACAGACTTTCAGATTCCCTGGATACGCTTTCAGAAATATCTTCAAATAAACAGAATCATTCTTATCCTGGTAAGATGGTGGTTTTTAAATTCAGCTTAAAGTATTTCTTCACTTTCACACATTGAAGTGTGTTTTTATTGTTCAGCATCTGTATCAGTATCTTTCTATGAATGACTGTCTGAAATGCATCTGCATAGTGCGTGCAACCCGGAGCACATGTTTCCTGCCTCCCAGCTGTGTTGTGTAAACCCCAAGATCCCACCTCCCTCTCCGCTGCCCCCGTTTTGCATGTCCCATCCTACGGTTATGAGACTTGAATTTTGTATTCATAATTCCTTTGATTTTTCTTGCTCTTTCCTACCGTATGCAGCTGTATCAGTAAACCATGTTTTGTTTTGAGCATTTCAGGGCAATGCATGACTGCTCTTAGCTCCTGGTCACTTTGCTGCACCCTCTTCTTTATTACTACACACTGTGCTGCTCCGCACACATGTAGAAGTTACCCTGGGTTGGTAAGCATGGCTACCATCCCCATGCCCTCCCCGGGGGACGCCAAGTGTCTGCACTCCCCTCAGCTGCTGGCAAGGCCTTGTTCTGCTTAACCTCAGCAACTGCCATCTTGTTCGGCGTGGAAATAGTTGCTACTCTGCTAGATTTAAACAGTATTTTGTTGTGGCTTTAATTTGCATTTTCCAGATTTTAATTAGTTGACATGGAAGCAGTTGGTCCTTTCAGTTTTCACGTGGGACACACATATTTCCTTTCTTCTGTTTAAGCCTCTCGCTCCTTCTTCTTTGGGACAATTTACCTCTCATCTGAAGGTTTCTTTGTATATTATGGGAATGAATCTCTTGTTGGTTTTGTGTGTTACGAATATGTACAAGCTGATGACATGTATTCACTCTTCTGACATTCTCTGGTTAAGAAGTCTTTAACTTTTTTGTAGTCAAAGACTAAAAAAAATTCACGCTTTGCATTTTTTATATTAAGATTTTTTTTCTCATGAGACAGAAACCATAATGCTCTTTTCTGAACATTTTTTTTTTGAGGTTTTGGTTTTGTGTTTCACATTTTTCAGTTTACCCAGAATTGATTTTGTATGTGATAAGAAGTGAGTTTGATTTTCTTTTCCATTTGTGGATAACTGTTTATGAAAGAGCTATTCATATAGCGACGATCCTTGGATATTGGTTGTGGTCAACCCCATGACCAGGGATTGTCACCGTTCCAGTGGACATGTTTTTTTGATGTGACATTTTTGATGGTGTGTGGTGCTGTGTGAGTTTGCTGGGTTGCTCTGACTTGTAGGTGAATGATGTGTTTCTCTGCCCCCTCCCATCTTTGCAGGGGTTCTCTGTGTTGTGTCTGCGTCCTCTTCCTCTGCTGTGTGTGTGCATGTGTGTGTGAGTGTGTGTGTGTGTGTGCGTGAACCAGAGGTCAACCTTGCGTGTTCCTTAGCAGTCATCTTCACCAATCCCACACTGTTCTGATTCCTGTAGTTTTGCAGTAGTTCTTCACAGTAAATGGTGCCAGTCCTCCGACCTTATTCTCCATTGGTATAGTGATGGCTGGTCTGGGTTCTTTGCCTTCTCACATAAACCTTATGACCATTTTGTTGAAATCTACGTAGTAACACGCTGGCATTTTGATGAAGTTGGCAAGCTCTGATCTTAGTACTGATTTGTCTGTGAACATGGACTCTCTCCACTCACTAATGTAACCTCCCCTTTGTTTCTGTGGAACTGACTGTCCATTCAGTCATCATCTAAGAATATTAGTGGGAAATCCTAAGACCTGAATGGCATGATAAAATGCTACACTGTCCTGCCCAGGACACATGTTGTCCTTTGTTCAGCTTATCCATCTGCCCATTACCTTCCTGTTGGTCAGCCAACAGTCCTTCGCTTTATTAGTAAAGGATGCTACGAGTAGTGTTGATGGCAATTTGAGCATCACAGAGAAAAACCGCCAGTGTGTCCTCTTAAGTGAGAAGAGGGAGGTTTACCACCAGAATGTGCTTGTAGGGAAAATCACACTGGGTCTAGGAAGGGACAGCTGAGGGTCCATGGAAGTCCTGTGAACGTGCTCTTTGTGGCTGAGAAGACTACTGTGGGCTGTGGCCTTCCCTAGCCTCATCAGGATATTGCAGCTTTCCTCCTACAGTTTTTGTGCATATTTTGTTAGATTTTTATTTATTATTTAATATTTTTGGTGTATCTAGTGTAATAACTTTTCTTTCTCTTTTCCCTTTCCCATTGTGTCTTCTCTCTCCCTTCCTGATCTTACTCTCCTCTCCCTACAAAGTATCACCATGTAGCACAGGCTAGCCTCAACTCAATATTTTCTGTCAGCCGCCTGAATGCTGGGGTTGCAGGGAAGCACCATCAGGGTCTTCTTGCTACTGCTGTTATAATCATTTTTGTATCTTTATATACAAGACTTCTTTTGGTTAAGTATTTCTCAGTGACCTTTTTCTGTCCATTTACCTTCTGCTATAACACAGTACCTTTCTAAATAGAATATACCAGGGTTTTACTTAGAGAAAAAAAATCTGATCGTCTTTATCTACTCCAAGAGAATTCTACTTGCTTTTAATTTATTTTAATTACTGATATATTAGCAATGTTTTTGTGCTCTTTTATTTGCTTCCTATTCCACTTAAAATATTTATTTGTATGTTTGTGTCTTTGAGAGTGGCTGAGCATGTATGTGTGTGTGGGAGGGGTCTGTGTGCCATGAAGGTCAGAAGATGATACTGGATTCTTCAGAGTGCAGTTCCAGGTCTTTGCTGTGTGGAGGCTGGGATCTGAACTCCAGTCCTCCCAGTTGCACAGCAAGCCCCAGCAAGCACTCTTAACCCCTGAGCTATCCCTACAGCCCCCAGTCCATTTTGGTTTTAGTATATTGTAAATGGTGAGTTTTAAATTAAGTCATAAATGGCGCTTCTCTTCTGTTTTGTTTTGTATTTTGATGCAGGGTCTTTATGTAGCCCTGACTGACTTAGAATTCCTGTGTAGGCCAGGCTCACCTTGAAATCACAGGAATCCCCCTGCCTCTGCCTCCTAGCACTGGGATTAAAGTTGTGTGCCACCACGTCTAGTTGGTGCTTCCTCCTTCACTTTGTTCTGGCTGTATTCCTGCCCTCCCCCTCTCTGCATTCTGTTTGCTCTCCTACTGTGTACACGCTAAACTGTGAATACATCATCTAATGTACGCACTTTACACAACTTCGTCATTCTTACCCCCTTCCTGCATCATTGAATCCTTAGAAGCTGCGCTGTATCGTTTTTATTTTATAAATTGGGCATTGTCATAACAATTTCCTGTAATAGTTTATTTCACTTCCATATTTGCTCATCAATCTTCACAGCTTCCTCTGGTGTGCACTCAGTCTTTGTCTTTTCCAGTGACATTTTGACTAGGTGTAGGATTTTAGATTCTCCCCCTGCACGTGGTTGCTCCGGCTTCTGTCACTGATGCGAGTCGGGCATTTGACCAATCCTTGTCGCAGGTGATTTATCTTGTCTTGTTTGTTTTGGACTCCTTGAAGGGTCTCTTTCATTTCTTGTTGCACAGTTTTATGAGGATGTGTGCAGGTGGAAATTTCTTTTAGCTTCTCCTGTTTGGCATTCTGGGTCTCCCTAGAAATGAAGGCTGGCATCTACAAGCTTCTGAAGTTCTTCTCTGCTATACTTCCCATGCTGCCTTTGTATCCGTCACAACCTGAATGTCTGACCACATTCTGGGAACCTTTACTGTCATCCGTTTCCTGTTTTTCTATTCAACTGTGTCTATTCTGCTGCTTAATCCAGCCCACACATCAATGATAATCAAAATGTCTGCTTTTATTTTCGCACATCTTACTATTACTTTTCCCTGTATTCCCAAGCTTTTCTTTCATGTCCTTGAAATCTTACGTATTATTGATTACTTTATTTTAGCTTATTCAGTATTTAAAGTTTTGCTGAGTCTGTTTCTGCAGCTTGTGTCTGTTGAACCTGACTTATTTATGACTAATTTATTGCTGGGAAGTGTTTGTCTAACTGGAAGGTTACAGATGGCAATAGATAACAGTTTTTTGATGCCTTCATATGTATTGACTTCTGCTATTTGCCGGGAAGCATTGCTACCCTAGATCTGCTTTAACGTACATTCTCTGCATGCCTTTCTGTTTTCTTTTCTCTTTCTTTCTTTCTTTCTTTCTTTCTTTCTTTCTTTCTTTCTTTCTTTCTTTCTTTCGTGACATAGAGAACATGAATTTGTTCATGTTTACTAAATCTCAGAGCAGTAATTCTAGTCTCACACTGAAAAGAAAGCCATTGTTTCATAAGAAAGCTTAAGTTTCTTACCCTAAGTTACATTGAGCATGAACTCGTTTACCAGGAGTCTTGGGTGGGATCTGCTAAGAGGTCTTTGTTCCTTCCTTCTCCATGTCCTGTGCAGTACCCAGGGGTTGAGCGGCAACCCTGTGATACAAGATTCTACACTGGACACCTAGCTGCCTCTTCTGGCTTCTTTCTTTTTTATGGTTTGTCCTCTCTGAAATTGTACTCTGGGGACCTGGGTGTGCCACCAACATCTACACTTACACACACACACACACACACACACACACACACACACACACACACACACAGAGAGAGAAAGACAGAGACAGAGACAAGTGTAACTGGAGGTTTCTCTCCCGCCCACCAGTTCCCAAGTAACCATTCTGAGGCTTAATATTAATTACAAACTTTTTGGACTGTTAGCTCAGGCTTATTATTACCTAGCTCTTATAACTTAAATTAACCCATTTCTGTTATCCTATATTTTACCATGAGGCTTATGGCTTATTATCTCACATCTTTCTTCTCTAGTGGCTGCTGGTGTCTCCCTGATTCTCCCTCTTTTCTCCTGTATACTTGTTTGGATTTCCCTCCTGGCTCTATTCTGCCTGGCTATTTGCCAAATCAACTTCTTTATTAACCAATGGTAATAAAGCATATCCACAGCATACAGAGGGGCAGCCCACTTCAGAGACAGGGAGAAAGAGAGAAAGTATTCTCTCAACATTATATACTCAACAGTACATTCTCTAAAATTATAGTTCTAAATTGGGATTTTTTTTACGATTTATTATTTATTATATATACAGTGTTCTGCCTGCAGTGTGACCTTCCAGGTCAGAAGAGGGCACTAGATCTCATTACAGGTGGTTGTGGGCCACCATGTGGTTGCTGGGAATTGAACCCTGGTCCTCTGGAAATGCAGTCAATATTCTTAACTGCTAGGCTATCTCTCCAGCCCAAGTGGGAGTTATTTTGATCAAAAGATTTCTTTAGCACATCTTGTTTGCCTGAATTGGAAATCCATTTTCTGTTTTTAACTCTACCTTTTGTAAAGTCTTTTACTCTTTGAACTCTTTTGTAGGAGTGGACACTGAGGAGCTCTGAAGTTTGTTGTCCAGTGTTCTGCTACTGGAATATTTTTAATGATAGTTTTTTTTAAACATCCTTTCTATATGATTATTAAGATTGAAATATTTCATCATATACTGAGTCCATTTTATGTGTGTGACTTGGTGTTATTTAGTTTTCAAGAAATCTTACAGGAGAAAGCATTGGAAGTCATGTTGTACTTACTTATCATTTATCCTTGTGTGAGCAGAGCTTGGTGAAAAGATGAGGAATTATCTAGAAATATAAACTAGTTATGTTCTGAGTAGGCACCTGTTTTATTTTTGTTGTGTGATATTGTCCCTGTGGAAATGTGAACAAGGACATTTTTTGCTCACCCCATGTAGGAACCAGCCAACCAACAGGCCAAAGTAAGGATGTCACCAAAGTCCAACTTAGTCAACCAGTGAGTTTTACTGAGGAATATGGGGGAGAGTTTATTGACAGGAGCAGACGTGACTCAAAGACAGCTGCATCACCAAAAGCCCACCTCAGCATAGGTGGCGACCAGCTTATGAAAGCTAGAAACCTGGCATACAGTGCAGAGCCCACCAGCAGCTCGGGGACTGGAGGTTGTCTCTTTTAGGCAGTTCAGATGTTCTGAGTATCTTTCAGACAGATTTGCTTTCAGTCAGTGGGTCTGGTCTCTTGTGTCTTCTGCCTATGCATGCTCAGGAGGGAGGGACCTGTTGTTTCTGGTCAGTTTTAGGAACTTCCTGATGCTTTTGAATTGTTTACTTCCTGAGTTTAAGGCACTTCCCTGCATGATGGAGGGTTTTATCCTGGAGGAACTGCTGCATAACAGGTTTCTCCAGAAAAAGAAAACAAAACAAAACCTCTTGGTGTCATAGAACATCTGTAGAAGTGATTAAAAATAACTCTTTGTAGAGGCTGAATATGAGTGATGTATTTTCCTCTTCTGACCTTCACTCTCCCTTTTAGGTTTTAGGAGAAGTTTCAGCACAACCTCTGCTTCTTCCCAAAAGGAGATTAATAGGAGAAATGCTTTTGCTAAGTGAGTATTGAGAAGACTTAGAAAACTGCCTTTCAAGATAAGCATGCCAGGATTCCGTGAAGGAAGAAAAATGGAGTTTTGTATCTTACACCTGCTTGATAGAATGTTAGCACGCAAGAGAGAAAGTGTGACCAGTGTGTTGAGTCCACCCTCCCACCTTTAAAAGCTCAATTAAAAAGGCCGCAAGTGGCTAAAAGCAGTGCACCCCGTGTGTTTTCTCTTCTAAGAGGTTAGTAGGGTCGCGCATAGGAGCTGGACATATTTACATTGTGTTTTCACTGACGAAGGTGAGTTGATTTTGAATCCTGTTTACTGAACTAATCAGATCTGATTTACTATGCTCAGCCATGCGTGAGAGAAATGTAAGGCCTGTCTGCCTAAGGTAATCGCTTAGATTTTTTTTTTAATGCTCTTGCTTCCCCTAGTAGTATATCCTGCTCAAATCCATCACTGATTTGCAATCAGCCTCCCTGATCAAATAGCTGAGAGATTAAGGACAGAGATCTTATGCTCCCATTCACTGAAGACAGTCCAGCATTCTTAGGCAGAGCTGGGGAAGTGCTAGGAAGAGACACCCTAGAAGGGAGTCTGAAGAGGCAGCAGAGCCGGTCTGGAAGTTGTTGAGGTGTGGAGCAGGAGGATGGTACAGAGAATGGGGGAGGCACTGATCCCTGTGGGCACAGTGTGGATACATGGAGCAGGGACTGGTGCTCACCTGCTTCCTGTGGAAATAGCAAGAAATTGAACTTCACGGATATGTAAACAGATTGACGCTGGTACCTGTTTAGAGAAACACTTTTTTTAAAAAAAAAAATACAGTATTTTTATTAATCCTTTGAGAACGCCACATGCACACAATTTCTCTTAATCATATTCACCCCATTCATCCCATACTCCCTCCAACTCCATGTCTCTTTTTTTTTTTTATGTCCACTGAGTCCAGTTAATACTCTCATAAACTCTAAGTATGGGGACATTCTCTGGAAGAGGATGGACCTTCCAGGGGCCACACTCTTAGAGAAAACTCACTCTCCCTCAAGAAGCCATTAGCTGCCAGTAGTTCCTCAGCTGGTGGTGAAGATGGTGGCTGGTGATTCCCTTACCCCTCTATACTAGACATGTTGGATGGCTTGATCTTGCGTGGGTCTAGTGCAGGCAGCCACAGCTGCCGTGAGGTCATGCTGCTCTGTCCTGCCATGCCCAGCAGTCACTGTCTCATTCTGGTCCTCCCTAACCTCTGGCCCTTTTCCACAGTGGTCCCTGAGCCTTGGGGTAAGGGGTGGGATGTAGGGGTTGCACCTGTGGCTGAGCACTTCACAAACACTTTTTCTCTGCACCTGGACCAGTTGTATCTGTGCCAAATGAGTCCACCACACAAGGAAACTTGATGTCGTCTGAGAGCTGCACTAATCTGTGTTTATAGGAATGTGAATTTAGGGGGCATATTTAAGTACTATATCCATTTAGGAAAATAATAGTAGTTGGTCCACCCCTGTGACCGGTGGGTTTTCCAAACATGGGTTCTTGGCCAGATTTACAGTACCAGGCATGGAATGGGCCCTTAATTCAATCAGAAAGCAATTGGTTACCTTCATAACATTCATGCCACTATTGCTCCCTTGGGGGTAGTTTAACATTGGTCCTTACTGTGACCCATAGGATATACAGATAGCAAAGACTGTCTGGACTTTTCTTACCAGGAACCTACATAGTTTCCACTGAGAACCAACTTTCATTTTTCCATGTCTTGTGACTAAATTGTCACAGCAGCAGGGTTTTACCATCAGTTTCCGGATGGCAGCTAAGAGCAGTGGCAATAGCTGGTATTGTTTGAGGGGGTTTCTAAGACACCCTTGCTAGCAACTTGAGGGGAGGTATTTTATACCTTGCATGGGACCTTTTATTTGTCAACCTATACTTCTTGTAGGAGAATAATCCCATGTATAGGGCAACTCCAAATACACTGCTTTGATTTTTAAGATTTGTTTTTATTATTATTATGTGTGTGCACATATACGTATGTGCAGGTGCACACACACTGGTGGGGGCCAGAAGATGTCAGATCCTTGGGAGCTGGAATTGCAGGCATTTGTGAGCTGCCAGACATGGGTGTTAGGATCCAAACTCTAGTCCTCCTGATAGAACATGGAGCACCAAGCTATCTTTCCAGCCTCATGCATATGACACTTATGAAACGGTAGATATCTGTATGGCTCTTCCAAACATCCTTACAATTATTTATCCTTTGTCCCACCTCCTCCAGTGACCTACGCCCCCATCCTTCTCCCCACTTAAACATCCATTCCCATTATTCCCCTTTACCCCTCCTATCACCTGTGTTCTACTACCCGCCTCTTAAAATTCTCTCTCACCGCACCCGTGGCTCCTTTAGTTTTCTGGGTAACAAATTTAAAGATCCAATGCTAGTATCTACATATAAGGGAGCACAGGTGATATTTGCTTCTATGGGTCTGGGTTACCGCAGTGTAATGTTTTTCACTTCCATCAATTTACCTGCACATTCCATAATTTCAGTTTTCTTTATAGATAAATGAAATTCCATTGCGTGTGGCACCACATTCTCGTATCTATTCATTAGTTGATTGAAATCTTGACTGTTCATATCCTCCCCATTGTGAATACATCAACAACAAATATGGATGAGCATCTATCTTTGTAGTAGGAAATGAGTTCTTTGCATATATACCAAGGAGTTATAGCCGGGTCACGTGATAGATGTAGTTTTTTGAGGAATTGTTACACTGATTTCCATAGTGACTGTACCAGTTTGTACTCTCACCAACAGTGCATAACGAATGTTTCCTTTCCCCCAAATCTTATCACTTAAGAAAGATGAAATCGGGGCTGAAGAGGTAGCACCAGTGGCTAAGAGTGCTGGTTCTCATCGGACTGGGGTTCAATTCCCAGCACCTATACAGCCACTTAAAACTGCCTGTGGCTGCAGTCCTAGGGGGTCTGATGTTTTCTTCTGGCCACTGCAGGCGCTGTACACATGTGCACGTGTGCACATAGACAGACCTTTAGGCAAGGTACCCGTTCTTGTAAGGTAAAACAGATATTAAAAAGTAAAAATATTGCCTGGAAGTAGGCACACACCTTTAATCCCAGCACTTGGGAGGAAGAAGCAGGTGGATCTCTGTGAGTTCGAGACCAGCCTGGTCTACAGAGCAAGTTCCAGGACAGGCTCCAAAACTACACCAAGAAACTTTCTCTTGAAAAACCAAAACATACATACATATATAAATGACGAGACACAAAGTAGTTATTTTAAGCATTTATTTTATGAGTGTTTTGCCGGCATGAATATCTGCATAGTTTGCACACTTAGTGCCAGTGAAGGTAGAAAAGGGTGTTAGATCATTTGGAACTGGAGTTACAGACTGTTGTGGGCCACCATGTGGGTGCTAGAGTTGAACCTGGGCCCTCTGGAAGAGTAGCCAGTGCTCTTAACTGCTGACACATCTCTCCAGCCCTCAAAGCAGCCTTAATTTGCATTTCCCTAGTGACAAAAAAATGGATGGTGAGTACTTTAAAAAATATTTCTTAGGCATTTGTGGGTTTTTTGTTTTTGAGAAATCTTGGTTCATTTCCATTGCCCACTTTTTAATAGAGCTGTTTTTTTTCTTGATGTTTAGTTTCTAAGGTTTTGTATATTCTAGACACTGGTCAGTCTTCTGTCAGATGTACAATTAATTGGAAAAGATATTTTAGGATATATATGTATTACACACACACATATATGTCCCTATATCATCATTTATCTGCCTACCTTCATACTTAAGATGCCTATCTAGCTATCATCCACCTACCTATTAATTCATCTATCTATCTATCTATCTATCTATCTATCTATCTATCTATCTATCTATCTTTTATCTATCATCTACCCACTCCCACCTACTCACCCATCTACCTGTCCATGCATCCATCCTCCTGTCTCTCTATCAACTGTATGTCTGTCTTATCTATCTGTCTATCTGTCTGTCTATCTATCTATCTATCTATCTATCTATCTATCTATCTATCTATCATCTATCTATCTATCTATCTATCATCTATCTATCTATCTATCNATCTATCTATCTATCTATCTATCTATCTATCTATCTATCTATCATCTATCTATCTATCTATCTATCATCTATCTATCTATCTATCTATCTATCTATCTATCTATCTATCTAGTCTGTCTCTCATCTGTCTTTGCCTTTCTATGGGCTGCCTCTTCACTGAATTAACTGTTTATTTTGTGATACAGAAACTCATCTTGTGAAGTCGCCCTTGTTGATTGTTGGTTCTGTTTCCTGGACAGTTGTGGTCCCGCTCAGCAAGTCCTCCCCTCAGCCTGTGTCCTGAAGTGTCTTCTCTACTCTTCCCTCTAGCAGTCTCAGTGTTTCGGATTTAACGCTAAGATCTTTGATCCATTTGGAATTGATCTGTGTGCAGGGGATGAGAGAAGGATCAAGTTTCAATCTTTGTGTGAACATCCAGTTTTCTCAGCGCTGTTTGTGGAAGATGCAGTCTTTTTGACAATGTGTGTTTTGGCATCTTTGTAAACAATCAGGTGGGTGTAGGCACGGGGCCTTGGTTATATTTCGGTTCCTGGTTCTACTGCACCTGTTGGGTGTGTCTGGCTTTGTGCTAGTGATGTGTGTTTTTACTATGGCTTTCTAGGGTAATTTGAAGTCAGGAATGGTGATACCTCCAGCAGAGTTTTTATTGTTCATGGTTGTTTTGGGTACCTGGGGTCTGTTGTATTTCCATATGAACTTTAAGATTGTTGTTTTTTTCCAATTTCTGGGAAGAATTGCATTGGAGTTTTGGTGTGGATTGCACTGAAGCTGTAGTTTACTTTCAGCAGGACAGCTGTTTTCACAGTGTTAATGCTACCAGGCCATGCGCATGAGTGGTCTCTCCATCTCCAATTTATCTCTTTAGTGTTTTCAAGTTTTCATTGTGTGTGCCTGTGGCTTTCTCAGTTAGGTTTCCAGGTTTGTTCATTGACTGTTGTGAATGTGACTCTTACCATGGTTTCTTTCTCAGGCTGTCTTTGGTGTAGAGGAAGGATATTGGTTCTGGCATGCTAATGTTGTAACCTGCCACTTGGCTTCACATGTTGGTCAATTCTAGAGGTTTCCTGAGGAGTCTCCGGGGTCTTTTATGCAGAGTCATGTCATCTGCAGAAAGGGACACTTGATCACTTCAGTTAAAAATCCAGCACCATTTGTGATAACAAACTCTGAAGAAACTAGGCATGGAAGGAACCTATCTCAGATAATAAAAACTATGTATGGCAAACCGACAGCCTCCATCTTGTTAAGTGGAGAAAAATGAGAAGTATTCCCACTAACCAAGAAGACAAGGGTGCCCACTGCCCCTCTCCTGCTCAGTGTAGAGCTTCAAGGCCTGGCTAGAAAAATGCTTTTGTTACATAGAACATGTGACCCCAGTGTTGTCTGATCACTGATCTTGGGAGCGTGAGACTTGGCCGCTGGCTGTGAGCAGGAAGTCCGGCAGGACTGGGCAGTGCACAGGAGAGTCTGCTATCGTGCTGGAGGAATCTGTGTCCAAAAGTGAGTTGTTGACAACTGATCAATGTGGTGCCGTGTGTTTTTATTTGTCTGGAAATAAAGGATCCCTTTAGAGTGAATGTGGAAAATAGAGTGCGAAATTCCTAGCTCGCGTGAGGCTAAGTGAGACTGTGTGCAGCGGCACGTGGTGAGTGTTCATGGAATACAGTTTGTGGCCGTTGTTTTTCTAAGAATTTGCACCAGCTTGTCATGTTGGGGGATATTTGTTCACACTGACACTCAGAGACTGCTAATAAAGTTTAACCTTGAATCAGGGGGTGGAGTTAGCAACTAGCTGACCAGAATTAGCCATAGAGTTTTTGGATGACCCAGGATACATATAAAGAGATACAGGAAGTAGTATGATGGAGGAGGGTCTTCTGTCAATGTGTTAATTTTATTGGTTAATAAAGAAACTGCCTTGACCTTTGATAGGCCAGCCCTTAGGTAGCCGGAGTAGACAGAACAGAATGCTGGGAGAAAGAAGCAGATTCAGGCAGTCGCCATGCTTCTCCTACCCAAGACAGATGGTGGTTAGAATCTTCCCGGTAAGCTACCACCTCATGATGCTACACACATTAATAGAAATGGGTTAATCAAGATGTGAGAGTTAGCCAATAAGAGGCTGGAACTAACAGGCCAGGCAGTGTTTAAAAGAATACAGTTTCAGTGTAATTATTTTGGGTAAAGCTAGCCAGTGGCTGGGAGCTGGGAGGTGGGAAGCGGCCCACCGCTCCTTCCACAGTAGTAGAAAAAGGCCTTAGAAAGGTCTCCAGGGCCTTGGGGAAGGAGAGAGAGGGGAGGTAACTGATGGCTTTTCTGCCACTTCTCTGATCAATCAGGTGTTCACCCTGATATTTGACTCAGAGTTTTTATTAATAATAGAAAAATTCAGATAAACTCATCACCAGGTTTCAAAAAAGCATCCATTTGGCGCGAATTTGAAGAATGAACGCACAGGTGTTTTTGTATAGGAATAGAACTCAATTTTTTCTTTTTTGTATTCAGTAAAAATTAATTTCTGTGTTACTACATTATGTATTTGATGTGATAAATAATTGTATTTTCATTTTGTTTTACTCACATTCCCCCTTCCTTGGACCCCTCTTACCTTTTTGAAGTTTTTCATATTGCTCAGGCTAGCCTTGAACTTGTGACCTTCTGCCCTAGCCTTCTGATTCGTTGTATTACAGACATAAACCACCATTCCTGGCTCCTTATTTTCACCATATAACCCTGGTAGCCCAGATCTCACTGTATAGCTGAGGTTGCCCTTGAACTCATGATCATTTTGCCTCAGCCTCCCGAGTGTTGGGATTACACATGTGTATTATTACGCTGGGCTCTAAAAAGTACCTTCAGGTTAGAATTCTTTCACTGTTTGGAAGGTGTATCTTAGGGAAGTTTCTGAGCTCTAGCGTCCTAGCTATGAATTTTGAATCCTCTCCTTTTTTTTACCAGGTAACTAATAGAAATGAATGAGAAATTATGTGTGGTAGCGTCATATTCAAAACTGTAGGAAGTGGGAGCTGGAGGGGTGGCTCAGTGGTTAAGAGCCCTCCTAACCTTGCTTCATGGTCATGAAGGCCACAGTTCAGAGCTCACACCCACACAAGTCAGGTGTGCCAGGGAACTCTCTGACCCCCGCTCTAAGGTGAGCAGAGACAGGAGGATGGCTAGAACTTGCTGACGCTGACTTCCAACAGTTTGAGCTTTAGATTCAGGGGTGAGAATGGCCTCTAAAAACTAAGTGGAATGGAGAATACCTGAGGCACAGGCTAACACACACATGTATGAAGACTCAGACACACGATGAATTAATCTTTTGAAAATGTAGAAAATAAATGTAAAGGAAGTAGGACCCACTCCTCTTATAGGAAGATGTTAGGCAGTTTGGGCACCAAGCCTTTGCCTTGAGCCTGCAAGGGAAGGGAGGGACCAGGGCCCCGAGGCAGAAGACTCCGGTAACCTTGGCAGGCCCTAAAAAAATGATGCTGGGTGCTCCGGGTACAGTCTCTGTTGTGAATATTAGAGTCTGCAGCCTCCTGTGGACACAGGTGGGGGGTGTGGGCAGTGGAGGGAGCCCTGGGAGGGAGAATGGGTAGGGAAGGAGCCCTGCAGGGCTTTCTGGGTAGAGGAGAGAGCTCTGGAAGGCAGTAGGGTCTTAGGCCTGTTTTGTTCCTGTCAGGTAGGTGGCAGGTGCTAAGGGTGCCTCAGAGCATCTTAGCGGATGTGTTGTAGGACAGGAATGCTATTCAGCACAGCCCAGGCCCTGCTGTGCTAGTGGAAGGGAGGAGTAGATGAGTCCATGAGAGAGACCTGTGTCTTCATTTAAAATTTATTTCCTAAAGTTAAAGGTTTTAAGATTTGTTTTCATATAAAGAAATATTTAAAGTTTAAAGAGTACAAGAGGAAATTTTAATTTACCACATTCAGAATGCCATTTCTTTAAAATATTGATATTTAAAGTTATGTGTATCTTTCCTAATTATTGAAATTCTCTTTCACTGTGTATGTGTGTGT